>NC_134700.1:205872345-206183178 GCF_043290135.1 Rhipicephalus microplus
GATGGATGGATGGATGGATGGATGGATGGATGGATGGATGGATGGATGGATGGATGGATGGATGGATGGATGGATGGATGGATGGATGGATGGATGGATGGATGGATGGATGGATGGATGGATGGATGGATGGATGGATGGATGGATGGATGGATGGATGGATGGATGGATGGATGGATGGATGGATGGATGGATGGATGGATGGATGGATGGATGGATGGATGGATGGATGGATGGATGGATGGATGGATGGATGGATGGATGGATGGATGGATGGATGGATGGATGGATGGATGGATGGATGGATGGATGGATGGATGGATGGATGGATGGATGGATGGATGGATGGATGGATGGATGGATGGATGGATGGATGGATGGATGGATGGATGGATGGATGGATGGATGGATGGATGGATGGATGGATGGATGGATGGATGGATGGATGGATGGATGGATGGATGGATGGATGGATGGATGGATGGATGGATGGATGGATGGATGGATGGATGGATGGATGGATGGATGGATGGATGGATGGATGGATGGATGGATGGATACGCTCAAAGTCACCAAATTTTGCCAAAAAATGCTTCGCATTTAAAATAAGTGCCCATCTGCTACCGGGAAAAGGAAGGTCAAACGATGCTTGGCCTGTGCAAACTCAACCTGTTTTAACAGGGATAGCTCAGCGTAATTGTTATGGTTGTGGTTAAAAGAAGAAGAAGGCGCCTAGTTTCTACAGCCCTGTAGGGAGCCCGGCGCAGCGTTTGGGCGTAATGCGTCGTGACCCGAAGTTATGATCAACACGAACAGGCGCGCGCTCTTCCTCCTCTCATATTCTGCTTCACTCTCGGAACACGAGAGCCGCTTTGTCCGGCGTATAGCAAGGGGGAAGCACAAAGCGAATAGGAGGTGTGATGGTGAGGAAGAGGGCGAAGTAATATATCAAGATAGCTGGGCAAAAAGGGGCCCCTCGTAAGACGGCAGGACTTGAACCCGCGTACCTAGGCGAGCGTCTTAAAACATCGCATAGCTTTGTATTGTGTCGTATAGAAATGACGTAGACTAGGGAAGTCATGCTGAGGAGGGTGAAATTGAGAAGGGGAGAGAGTAAAGCATAGCATTCATAGAGTGAGAAAAATAGCAATAAATAGAAAGAAGAGCAGGAAGAGAAATAATAGAGAAAGAAAGAAATAGGGAGAAAAAGATGAAAAGCAGAACAATGCGAAAAATTGAAAGAGTGAGACGAAAATAGGAACGGAAAAGACAGAAAGAGAAATAAATACAAAGAATCAGAGAGAAAAAAGAATAGCAACGAATAGAAAACAAAAGGAAGAAAAACAAAAGAGAAACAAAGAAGGCTGCCCAGCTTGATATAATATATAGAGAAATAGGTTGCCCAGGGAGCGTCAACGGGCCAATGCTGCGCTGTGACAACCTCTGCGATGCCTGTCGTTGCGAAGAGACGCTACACCACATCCTGTGCGACTGTCCGTTGTATGACATCCAGAGACAGTCACTGGCGTCCGTTCGTGCGCGCATCGACAACAGCCAAAAGTCTGTGGACACTATTCTTTCAAATGTCCGAGGGAGGACATTCCAACAGAATACGACAAAAGCACTGTTGAAATTCCTACGCGACACGGACTTGGAACAAGCGGCTGTAACAGCAATGTCACACACCACGAAAGACAAGACTGGACTATGACTGAGTGTGCGCGCGTGTGCTGCCTAATGTGCTGTTATTATCTCTCTTCCCTCTCTCCTCTCTATCGTTCATCTCCCCTCCCCCTCCCATGCGCAGGGTAGCAAACCGGCGGCCTTTAGGCTGGTTAACCTCCCTGGCGTTCTTTTCCTCCTATTTTCCTTTCTTCATTTGCGCCAGAAAGTGCAATCCTCCTGCGTGTTTTTTCTGCTTTCTTTCAATCGCACTACGCAATGCTTCCTCCCAACTTATTTCTTTCCACCATGCCGAGAATTCAACCTCCACCCACGAGCTTAGCAACGCAACAGTTCTGCTACTACGGACAGGAAAAACTGTCCTACGTGAAACTGAAATGCAACAATGAAAGCTGTTGTGGTGAAAAATCAAGGTGAGGGAATGCCGCAACGTGGCATGACAAGCAACCCCTAAGCTGTAATCGCATTTACATATCAGGAAAAAAATGAGCGTACATTGGCAGGTCCCTAATCGAGAGAAGATCTATTATTGGAAAGCGGTGCGTACAAATAAGCACGTAACTACTGCACCATCTCATCTACACAGCTTATTTGCTTACGCCCGCATTTCTGCGCGCCCGCCGCCGCCGCCGCCGGGTTTCTCGCGAACTACGCCGCCGCCACCAGAGGGCCTGACCAAACGTACGCGGTGCGGCGCGTCAGCGCGCGCCTTGTAGATTCGGCGCCGCGCCAGCTCTCTGTGGAGAGGAAGGGCGCGCAGCTTTACACGCCACGCGCTGCGACGCGTACGTGTGCTCAGGCCTTAACTCACATAAGCTTCGCTTGAGGTACTCACCAGTAGCACCAGTGAACACTACCGTCATTCGCCGACGGTCCGGTCTTGAGCTACGGGAGCGAGGGCCCAGCACTCGACGGCGCGTGTCTCACTTCTGCCTGGCCAACGCTGGACTCTGAGAACTTGGGCTGCGTCTCCAACAGGGCCTGCGTACGTGACAACGCTGTTACAACGGCTCCGTACAAACGCGCACAAGCTGCCACTGTGTTCGCAGTTGCACGAATGCTGCTCGGCAGCTGAATATGATACGCGTTAAGCCGGACATTGTGAAACTGCTTATGGGTCACTCCCTCCGACAAGCAGGCCTAGTAGCATTTAGAAATGTGGATGTACATGAATGAAACGTCAAAGTGAGGGATTACTCAATACATCGCTGTTGATTCACGAATGTGACAGATAAGCTTCATTAAAGCTAGCGAAGCTTTAGCGCTCTTCTAAGTTCCTACTTCATTTATTTATACGCACGTGCGTTAGCTAAGGCCAAAGACCTAATGCCATTTGTTCTTTTTGAAAACTTTGAGAAAAGAATGCCCACTAACGAGTTCGACAATTCAGGGGCTACTGCTCACAAGCAACGAGCTGAAAGAGCCGAGAACATTCGCTCGACACCCAGCATACAATATTATTATCCTCGAGTACCCATATCCATTAAAGATCAAATCACAAGCAAGTTTAGAAGCCATCCTAGTCACACGGGGATATTACACTCACAGCATGCAAAGCAAACTGCCTGTAATATCGACATTGATTTATATGAATGGCAGGCAACCGCGTAGCGTAATGGTTGCGATGAAATGAATACAACAGATGGTAATAGATCAGTAACGTTAGATGGTTGGTGCTTTCTTAAATAAGTTAAGACACAGAACAGATGAGCTAATAAAGCGCTGCGTTTGTTTTCTCACCTGTCCTATATATTTTGCTCTCACTCATTTTTTTTAAGCTCAATGGTCACTTTCCTGTCTAATCATGCCATCACCCTCTGTCACTCTGAGCTTCACCGTTGAATTGTCTGATATTATTGTGCATAACCGCTTCTAATGAAGCGTTACCGTATTTAATACTTCCCTCACCATCATGTTTCTAATCGAAGAAAGCAATGATAAGCAAAAATTGTGAATCACGATGCAGAAAATAACTAGAGTTCTTGGAAATAACATAATAACTCTAGTCTTAGAAATTGACGTTTTGCAAAGGTCCTCAAGCTCAGCACAGGGCGAAGACATCAGGAAAAGAAGTTTTCTTACATGGCAGTGTTTTCACAGATCTTTACGTAAGGCGTAGAAATTAACACTGACTAATGGCAACTTCATTGAGCCCTAGACTGGTTTAGAGTGCTGACGTCACCCGAGCACGAGGTTTATAGGGCATCTCCAAAAGCACGACTACGTGCGATGGCACCATCAATATACCTAGTTAAGGGTCCCTTTTTCTTTCGAAAACTCATTTCACTTTGTGTCGTTCTACGCGGGTTTCAGTTACATTCAAGCATCGTTACGGTCTTCCTGACATTTTCACTAGACGGCACTGAACTGTCTATTGATGCACAGTTCGAGTGTCCGTCAACTCAAGAGAAGCACCGCTACGCGCGCGTTGCATTGCAGCGGCGCGACCTCTCGCTCACCAGGGGCAGCAGCACATCGCCGAGACGACGAGGGCAAAGCCAATTGAGTCGGGCGTGGATCTACTGTCGCGGCGCGGCCCGTGGACGTCCGCCGTCGGTCGTGCGGCTGCCCGCTCGTCCGAGCCGCTCAGGGGCGCGAGTCGAGGCCAGCGTAGCCTGACTGCTGGTAGCGGGGCCAACCGGCAAGGCCCCGCTTCCTTTCGGACGTCGGTGGAACGAGGATCGGCCGTTCAGTGTCGCTGCGGCCCACTCTTATGGTCAGCTTTCGGAAAAGGTAAGACCATTTCAAGCGACAGATCCCGTAGCTGCACCACTTGCAACGAGTCTTCGAAAAGGCATCACGTGTAGTTTTTTTTTTATTATTTAGCAACCGGCACAACATCTGAGGCCTTTAGGTGCTCGCCTCAAAACATTTTGATGGCAGTTTACTTCTCGGTGTGGGCTCATTCAAAACAGACGAAGAAGAAGCGGTCAATGAGAGAAAGAAGACAAAGGTGTTCGTTTGACTCATACCCCTTCAAATTCGCAATTGGCACTTCAAATCACAATTAAATAACTAAAGCTTTTTAGGAATGAAGCAATGCAGAAAATATCGGGCAAGTTCACCTTGTAGCGTCGTCGGGGTAGATTGGGTGGGATGACCAAGATCAGGCAGGTCATGAAAGCAGGACGTCCATTTAGGAAACTTGAAAAAAGGGATTTATTTGCATTCAAGAAAAGTTAACTGGTCATCGTTGTTCCCCCTTCTGCGCCCGCCGTCTCCTCCGTCCTTTTTATCCCTCTCGTTGCCGCCCCTCTCCCTCTATCTCGGTACATCAGTCCACTTCACGAAAGGCAGGGGCGGCCCGCAGTAAGAGGGGGGGATCAAGGGGGTGAATCGTCCACCCGGAGCCCGACTTCCCCTCAGCTCTATGCTCAGTTATTCCGGGTGGACCCATCCACTCCAAGAAGCAGCGACGAATCTTTCGTTCCCCGAAACCGCCGCCGCATTCCGCAGGGCCCAGCCGTGGCGCCAGCGCACCGTCCCGCGACACAATGGTCAGCCTCAACAGTCGCTGCGTTCGCGGAACTGAGTGGCGGCGACATCACGCTCGTCTCGAAGACGTCACTGGCAGCGGGACGCAACAGACTCCTCCGCCGCCGAAAGACTCGACTCGAGGGTGGCCAACTGTCGGGTCACCTGAAGCGTCGCGACGACATGTGAAAACACTCGGCCTCTCTGGGCCTCAGCACTCGCATCACCAATAACCCTGTTCCAGGGATACACAACACAAGCACACACACTCTGGTCGGCGTGCCCGAGCGACACGCCCACCGGACGCCAAAACTGCCATAATTTTACCCCATGATTGCCCTCTCTTTCTTTCTTTTTTTTTTTTTTTGTGGTGGTCAGCCCTTGGAAAAAAAATCTAAATGCCGTGACCTCAGCCGCGATAGAAACACATCAGTAAAAAAAAACAGCAACAAGAAAATCAGTGTTCGACTCTAAAATCCACGGCTCAGTCCATCGGCGTTCTTATTTTGGTTCCCCTTTCTATATTTGACCTCGAAGTTATACTCCTGTAGTATGAGGCTCCATCTCAACAGCCTCCCGTTTTTATTGGACATTTGCTTCAGCCATGAAAGCGGGCAGTGGTCAGTCTCGACCGTGAATTTTGTGCCTTGAATATAGCATCCTAGTTTTTGAATGGCCCACACAATGGACAAACATTCTTTCTCCGAGGCACTGAAAGCCTCTTCTCGGGGAGTCAGCTTCCGACTGAGATAGAGCACCGGATGCTCTTCACCTCCCTCGTTAAGTTGGGCCAAGACGACACCTAGACCTCGGTTGCTGGCGTCGCATTGGAGAATGAATTCTCGGCTAAAGTCTGGCGCGACAAGCACAGGCCGAGAAGACAAAGCTTTCTTCAAGTTTTGGAAGGCCTCCTCCCTCTCGGTGCTCCAAGTTACCACTTCCGGTTCAGGTTTTCGCAGGCTGTCGGTTAGCGTGCTGGCGAGCTCCGAATAATTTGGAATGTAGTGCTGGTAATAGCCTGTCATTCCTAGAAATGTTCGCACCTCCCTTTTGTTTACGGGTCTTGGGAAGTTGACTATCGCAGCTACTTTGGCTTTCATTGGTTCCCGTTTTCCCTGCCCTATGTCGTGTCCCAAATACGTGACACGGGCTTGGCCGAACTGACACTTCTCGGCTTTAATAGTCAGGCCCGCCCCTTTGATTCTTTCAAGCACCGTTCGTGTGTGCTGCAAATGAGACTCCCAATCATTAGAAAATACGGCCACGTCGTCTAGATATGGCACCGCAAATTCTTCTAGTCCTTCTAGCACCCGATCCATTAACCTTGAAAAACAGAAGGGTGCGTTTTTCAAACCAAAGGCCATGGTGACGGGCTGATAAACGCCAAAGGGTGTTACAAATGCTGCATACCGACTTGCTCGTTCAGTTAAGGGCACCTGCCAATATCCCCTCACTAAATCTAGGGTTGAAATGAAGGTAGCCCGGCTTACCAGCTCCACCCTTTCCTCTATGTTAGGCAACGGGTACACCTGGTCTTTTGTGATCGCATTCAACCTGCGATAATCGACGCATGGCCGTGGTTCTTTCCCCGGCACCTCGACCAACATCAAAGGGGAGCAATAGTCACTATATGCTTCTTTGATCACGCCAAGGCGAAGCATCCTTTTAACTTCCGCCTTCATTAAGTCCAGCTGTCGCGGAGACACGCGGTACGCCTTCGAGCAAAAAGGGACCTCTGTAGTCAGCTCGATATCATGTTGTACCAAATGAGTCCTTCCGAGCCCTTCCCCAAAACATTCCAGATATTCCTGAATAAGGCTCTTCAGATCCTCGACTTTATCTGTACCCAACTCGTCTTTGTTAACTGCACACGCGATTATCTCTTCTACACTAGGGCCCGTGTTCCCAGGAAAACAAGGTACCTCTAGAGAAACCTCTTCTGAAACATTCATGGCGATGCTAACAATTGCTGCTCGCTCTAAAAATGGCTTCATTAGGTTTACGTGGTAGACCCTGTCCTCGCGTTTTCTTCCAGGTAATCTCACGGTGTAGTTTACTTCCGAAAGGCGACTGATAACCTCGGCAGGTCCATCCCAGTGGACCTCCAGTTTATTCTGGCGATTAGGCCTCAATATCATCACTTTGTCGCCCGGGTTGAATGATCGCGTCCTGGCATTTCTATCATAGTAGCGCTTTGAAGCGTCTCGCCTCGCCTCTAGGTTGCCCTTCACGATCTCACGACACTTATGTAACCTTTGCATTAGGTTCAACACATACTCGATCACACATTTAGGCCCCCGATCATCCTCCCACAGTTCGCGGACTAGCCTCAGCGGACCTCGAAGATTCCGGCCATACACCAGCTCTGCCGGTGCGAACCCGGTTCCCTCGTGTGGCACTGTGCGCAACGCAAATAGCGTGCCCGGTAAACAACCATCCCAATCACACTTCCTTTCATGGCAAACAGCTCTCAATACTTTTTTTAGGGTAGCATGCCATCTCTCCACACTGTTGCTTTGTGGGTGGTAAACCGAGCTATGCAAAATTTTAACGCCACATTTCTCGAGAAACATGGTCGTGAGAGCACTCGTGAAAACGGTTCCCTGATCCGATTGCATTTCGGCAGGGAAACCGAGGCGCGAAAATATAGAAAGCAACGCATCGACTACCTCGACCGAAGTTGCCTCCTGTAAGGGCACCGCCTCGGGGAACTTCGTTGCAGGACACAATAGTGTGAGAATGTATCTGTTCCCCGCACTTGTTTTCGGCAACGGCCCCACCAAATCTACAACAACTCTGCGGAAGGGCTCAGAAATAATGGGCACTTTTACCATCGGGGCCTTCCATTTGTCGTTAGACCTACCGGCTCTCTGGCAAGCGTCACAAGTCTTCACGAAATTCTGCACGTCCCTGAAACACCCCGGCCAATAAAATTCCTGTAGCAATCTTTTCTTGGTTTTATTTATGCCCAGGTGTCCTGCCCATGAGTGATCGTGACAAAGACTGAGTAGGTCCTTGCGGTATGGTGATGGCACCACCAATTGATCGTAGCACTGCCCTCGCCTATCTCGGTATTTACGATATAGGATACCGTTCCTCACTTCGAAAGAGATGTTTCTTGACGAAACACCTTCACTGTTTCCGTTGTTCATAACCGCTATACTAGGGTCAGTTTTCTGAGACAGCCGTAACGCTTCCCTGTCAACCCCTAGCATGCGCTCGTAGCTGTGCGAGATTGGGGCCAACACGGACCCCTGCAAACTATGATCTTTTCCTTTCGAAGGTTTCTTTCTTTTCTCAATTATCGGCTTCTTAATCTGACCATTTTCCGGATTTTCGGTCGGAGGAATAGGGATAAGTGCCTCGTCGGGCTTAACTTCTTCGGATTCAGTTGTTAACTCTTTCGCTTTGGCACCTTCCCCTTCCTCGTAACGCAGCTGCTGAGCCAATACGCGTGCTTTCGATCTCGTCAAAGCCATGACCTGGGCATCAGCAAAAGTGCACCCCCTGTCGTTGAGTAGTGACTCCGAGCTGTTCGAGAAAAGGTACGGGTAGCCCTCTGGTAGCCCACGGGAGACTGCTGCTACTGTCTCGATCGCTCCAAAAGGACCCCGAATGTGTACCTTTGCCATAGGTAAACACACTGAATCTTCGCTGACGGCCTGTCTTATCCACGCGCATTCGGATAAGTAGTCTTCACTTTTTACGTAGTTCGGATGGACTACGTCCATAGTGGCCGCGGAGTCTCTGAGTACCCTACACCTTTTGTCATTAACCATTAAATCTGTCGTGTAAGGTTTCAAAAGATCTAGGTTACTCGGGTGATCGCTTACGCAAGCAAACACTGGCCTACCTTTTGAGCAGTTTCGGGCAAAGTGACCTGTTTCGTTGCACTTGAAACATAGCGCCTTAGCTCGCGACTCTAACTCTTCTAAATGATTTCTGACCTCCTTTCTGTTCTTTTCCTGCTCTTTCGGCTTGCCTTCAGCACGCGCCGAATTTTGATTAGTTTCCTCTCGCTCTTTTGTTGCGCTTTGCGGTCCTCGAGTGTAAGCTTGGGGCCGTGGTGCAGGCCTTTGATAGTGATGTGCGCTGTTGATCGGTGTCCTGAAGCCTCGACTGGCCACGTACTCGTCGGCAAGCTGTGCTGCACTCCTAACAGACACACCTTCCTGCCTATCCTTGACCCACAGGCGCACGTTATCCGGCAGGGTGTCATAAAACTGCTCCAAACAAATTAGATCCCTCAGTTTACTTAAGTTATCCGCACCTGCTCCTTTCACCCACTCTGAAAAATTATCACTCAGGCTACACGCAAACTCAACAAAGCTTTCACCAGGCTTCTTTCTTTCCCGTCTAAATCTCCTCCGAAATTCCTCTGTGGAGAGCCTGTATTTTGCGAGTAATGTCGACTTCACTGAACTGTATACGCCTGCCTCGGCTGCGCTCAGTCTGGCCACGACCTGCGAGGCCTCACCCGGTAACAACGCAAGCAACCGCTCTGGCCATGTGTCCTGGTGAAATGAATGTTTCTCACAGATCCGTTCAAAATTAATCAGGTAGAGACCAATGTCCTCGCCTGTTTTGTACGGCTGAAGCAAACTCGTCATCTTCAGGTTCTCAGTATGCGGCGGCGCCGCATCTGCACTGCGTGCTAATCTCGCCTGCTCTAGCTTTATTCTCTCGAGCTCAATTTCGGCCTGTCTTTGTTCTCTCCTTTCCTGCCTTTCCTTCTCTTCCGCTCTTTCCCTCTTTTCTTCCTCCCTTTGTTTCTTCTCCTCACATATCTTTTCCCAGGCCTCGCTGAGCTCGTCCTCCTCGAAACCCACTTCGATTATCGCACTGCGAATTTCGGGCTTCCTTAACCTGCTATTGATATCCAAGCTGAGCTCTGCTGCTAACAGCAACAGCTCTTCTTTCTTTAACACTCCGATATCCATATCTTCACAAGAGCCAACCAATACTTCTGCAATATTCACCGCACACTTGTGGCGGCCCTTCAGAGCCAATTGCCCGATAGAACCCTGTTCTTATCGTCCGGCAAAACGTGATCGCTCAAGCACTCACCTAACCTCGAGCTGCCGAAGGTCGTGTCTCCCGGAGCCACGTTCCCAGGTCCGCCGATCCCAGATCGTCGGGTCTGCCTTCTGCTGCTCGTCCTTAGTTTCCGGTAGTCGTTACTGCGACGGTTGTGCCTCCCGGAGCCACGAAGTCTCGCTCTGCCGATCCCGGATCCGCAGAAGTCGATCTTCCGTCCGCAGCTACTTCCAACCTCGAGCTGGCGAAGGACGTGTCTCCCAGAGCCACGTTCACAGGACCGCCGATCCCAGATCGTCTGGTCTGCCTTCTGCTGCTCGTCCTTAGTTTCCTGGAGTCGTCCAAAACTTCATGCCGTTACTGCGACGGTTGTGCCTCCCGGAGCCACGAAGTCTCGTTCTGCTGATCCCGGATCCACAGAAGTCGATCTTCCGTCCGCAGTTTTCTGCATGCCTTTTCTTGATTCCACCGCTGCCATCCAGTTTGTAGCGTCGTCGGGGTAGATTGGGTGGGATGACCAAGATCAGGCAGGTCATGAAAGCAGGACGTCCATTTAGGAAACTTGAAAAAAGGGATTTATTTGCATTCAAGAAAAGTTAACTGGTCATCGTTGTTCCCCCTTCTGCGCCCGCCGTCTCCTCCGTCCTTTTTATCCCTCTCGTTGCCGCCCCTCTCCCTCTATCTCGGTACATCAGTCCACTTCACGAAAGGCAGGGGCGGCCCGCAGTAAGAGGGGGGGATCAAGGGGGTGAATCGTCCACCCGGAGCCCGACTTCCCCTCAGCTCTATGCTCAGTTGTTCCGGGTGGACCCATCCACTCCAAGAAGCAGCGACGAATCTTTCGTTCCCCGAAACCGCCGCCGCATTCCGCAGGGCCCAGCCGTGGCGCCAGCGCACCGTCCCGCGACACAATGGTCAGCCTCAACAGTCGCTGCGTTCGCGGAACTGAGTGGCGGCGACATCACGCTCGTCTCGAAGACGTCACTGGCAGCGGGACGCAACAACCTTATAATGAGCCGATCCCCTTCTTTGGGGACAAGTCATGTGCAGAAAAAAACAACAACGACTGATACCCACAGTGGGTATGCGCCACAGGCAATGGGTGAACAAGAACAAGTATACAGGCTACAAACAAACAGATACGTGATTGACCGAGAAGAGAAGATGAACATAAACAAGAATAAATTAGATTGGAACAACCTTCATCATGACCACGAAAGTACTCATAAAAACAAGACACATACCGCCTCTTGCATGGAAGCTCTGTTCACAACGAAAAATATGGATGCTCAAGCAATGTAGTTATGTATGTCTTAAAATGTGGCGTAGGCAACGTACGCAGGAGGAACGTTGTCGTCATTACAATTATGCGTGTCCGTAGTGATCCGTATTGTTATATATTCGAGGAAATGCCCAGAAGTGCAATTCATTCCTTTTTTTTTTCGTTATATTTTCCTTGGCCGAGTTCATTTCGTGGCGAGCTGCAACCCCGAGACTCATGTGACTCCTTTACCATGCTGTCTTCTTCCGTATGTAGTGGCAATATACGGATGCACCACGCACAAAGTATTTCAGCAGAGTGATTTGCTGGACGAGTTGGTTCACTCTTAACATAGTTTGCGCTTGTTCGTCTCTTGTGTTTTTTTTTGTTTTTTTTTTTGCGCCATGAGGTGTGTTGAGCAGAAAGTACACAAAACAATGATTTGTGCTCGATCGCTGACCTTCCGGGGTATACGTCTCAGTTATATCTACAGAGAGCTCGGTTGGAAAGGCTGGTGTTCTCCCAATAGCCAAAAAAGCATGAACACACACACACACACACAGGCCCGCACAAACACACGCGCGCAAACGCACGCGCACACGTATAAACACATGTATGCGCACACCCAAACGAACGAACGCATGCATACACACAGGCACGCACAGAGACGCGTCAAAACTCGCACGCACACACGTACGCACACATCAGCACTCACGCACACACCTCCACTACGAAAAGCATGCGAACTAACTCTTCTGTGTGCTCTCTTACTATTCAGCACAACGGTATACTCAAACCCGCTTGAGTCTTCTAATATTCACCAAATGAGTCTTTTTTTCAGTCTGCCCCGCCGCGGTGGTCTAGTGGCTAAGGTACTCGGCTGCTGACCCGCAGGTCGCGGGTTCGAATCCCGGCTGCGGTGGCTGCATTTCCGATGGAGGCGGAAATGTTGTAGGCCCGTGTGCTCAGATTTGGGTGCACGTTAAAGAACCCCAGGTGGTCGAAATTTCCGGAGCCCTCCACTACGGCATCTCTCATAATCATATGGTGGGTTTGGGACGTTAAACCCCACAAATCAAATCAATCTTTTTTTTTCTGTCTGTCACAGTAGTGCGTAAGTTACGATGATCGGCTGTGACCCGAAGGTAGCAGGTTCGATCCCATGGCCCCGGTGGTCGGTTTCGAAGAAGCCGAAACGCTGTAGAGGTACCTGCACTACTACGCGGAATTAGTTCTTGTTAAAAGACTCGAGCTACTCGGAATTTACCGAACTATGTGACGTGCCTCGTATATTCATATCGTAGTATTGTCGTGCAAAACCTAGGAAGTTTTTACGGTGTAGTTTTTTTTTCTAGACCAGACCCCACTGTGTCGCATCGTCCGTGCACCTTTCCAATGCGTTCCGGTGGAAGAAACCAACGGCGAATCCCAACGCGCGGGGCGGCAATTTGCGCAACTCTTATATAATCACAGTTGCACCGACCGGCGGAACTGTCTTCCAAAGAAGAGCAGCAAAATAACAGCGAGACAGCAGCGCGAGGAAGTGAGCCTTTCCGGCTCGCGAAAACGACGCATGCGACCAGCGACGCGCGCGCACGATAAAGCAACTGACGCCGTTGTTTCTCGGGCCGACTTGAGTCATCGCCATGGTGGCTTCGAGACGCCTCCTCGTACTCGGAGTACTCTCCTCTGTCGTACTGCTGCAGAGCGTGTCTCACGGTAAGTTTACAGAGCCGGCGTCGCCTTGTGCCTCAACGACGCGCAATGTGTACAGCTTCTATGGGAACCGCTTTGGGCGTCCTGCTTATCACAAACGAGCGCGCCGCGCCATGCCAGAAAAGGGATCATTCATTTTGCGCGCGAACGGCATCATCTTCATCCGGCACGAGAAAACTGTGACAATATTTGGAGTTTTTTTGCACGCTTACTCGTTTTGAAGAAAGGCCCCACAGTTCTTATGTTTCTTTTTGCAAAAAATATTTCAGCAGTGAAAAGCTAATTAGCTGAGTTCATTTCATAGCTGAAAAATTCAGTCCAAGAAACTGACTAATAAGAGGCTGCGATGTTGCACCATCTCGTGAAAAATCTAAGTGCGATCATGCTTTAATTGATTGATATGTGGGGTTTAACGTCCCAAAACCACAATGTGATGAGACGCCGTAGTGGATGGCTCCGGAAATTTCGACCACCTGGGGTTCTTTAAAACGTGCACTCAAAGCTGAGCCCACTGGCCTACAGCATTTTCGCCACCATCGGAAATGCAGCCGCCGCAGCCAGGATTCGATCTTGCGACCTGCGCGGCGATTATGTTTTGCAGCCAATGCGATGTGGGAGTTTACAGATACTTTCACTTATTGAGCATTTGATGTTGTAGGTTGAATATCAAGTTTTTTGGTCTGCACAAATAGCAAACATTTGTGCTAAATGGGAGTGCTGATCAAAGCTTATAGTCTTTCAAGATCTATATGAAATGTGGCAAAAATAACACTCATTCTATACCACGTCGAGGGATTTAAAGTGGTAGTATACGCTTTCGTGGGTGGCAGGGACTGTCAATGAGGCAACAAGCATCAGTATGAGTGGAGTGGCCGAGGACCGCTGGAGAAGTGTCTTATTGAGTACACTGGATTGAATACGTTCCAAATCAAGATGTTATTCAGTGTCGGGGAACAAGATACGCGGAAAAGAAATATATTTCGCGGCTTGTTCAAGTCCCACAGGCGTTACGCCATGGTTATAAGGTAAGCTGTACAAAAATGATTAATATAACGGTGTCAACCGAAGCCACACATTTCGTTCAGACGATATAAAAAAGCCGCAGCATGCTCGATAAAATGAAATGTCGACAAATTTCTATTAGAGGAGGAGGAGGTTAAATACCTGCATATCCACTGTCAATGTGCGAAGACGTCAATGCTTCTTCGGGCAAATGTGAGCGAGCAGACTCTGATCGCTTTTTTTATTCGTGGCGATGTCCTTGAATGCAGTGGCTCCTATGGTTCGGTCATTTCCAATTACGGCTAAGCGTATTCAATTGAGTACATGGTGATCGAAAGTGATTGCGCAAATGTTAAGCATGAACCGAAATCTATCAGAAAGAAAGTAACAAGCGTGCTTGCTGTGGTTTAAGCAGGCGAGCCTCCTCCTCCCTTTTGTTTTTATTCTTGAGTTTTCCATTCGACGATACTCGAATTCGACGCGCTATTTGATTTCAGAGGGTTTTGCTCGTCAATGAAACTTGGTGCGGTGGACAGAAAACATCGGCACGTGTGGTGAATGAAGTAGCCTTGTTTCTCGACTATTCAAAACGTTGTTAAAAGAAGTTGCGCTATTCAACACGGCGCGATTCCACCTGCAAGGGCTGGGCATGCAGACTGGAACAAAAGTTCGTGGAGCAAGAATAAAGCGCCTGTCCTCGTGCGCCCGCGTTTTTGAATATGAGTTTAATTGTCTATTCGCGCGAGAGAACAAATTACTGAACAAGATTGTGTGTTCACACGTGTTTTCCACTATCAATTTTGCGTTTAACAAGAGCATATCTCGAAAAAAAGAATGGCCACAAAAACATCTATAGCGTTCTACCTTCTCACACTGCCCATTGCTTCTGCAATTAGTTCCAGTTAGTATATCGTAATTTGAACCCAATAGCATTAGAGAGCGCGTGTCGTAAAATTCCGCCGTCCGCGTCGGCACCGTTTGTTGTGAGCGAAAAATTGTTCGTAAGCGAAAAATCAAGAAAGACGCAAATGAAATGAAGAATCAAATTTTCGGTCCCATTGAGAATGAAACCCGGGCCGTTCACGTGACGAGCAGGTGTCCTACCCACGGTGGTCCTACCACAAAGCCACGATGTTACTTGCAGCTGCTTCGGGAAAAAACACTACATAAATGCCATGTAATGAAAGGAGTCTCCTTAGCACATTTTGTTCTACAGGTGTCACGATGAAAGTGAGCCCATTCGGCGATGTGCAGGTGCATTGCATATGGGAGGCCATCAAACTACGTCGAAAAAGGCTCGGATTGTGCAGCCATCGCCGCTAAAAACACAGAGGAACTTTCAAACGGCCCTAAATATGTACAACTATATGTCCATCTAGCGGGAAACATGTCATGTCTTTCCAGAGGCGTTCATCAAGCAAACAGCAAACGCTGGATAATGTGCTGCAATCTGTGAGGCATTTAGAGACTCTTTAGGCCTCCGAGATGGCAAGCGCGCTGCGTGTATCTTAAGGGCCATGTGACTCTTGCTGTAGATCAACAACCTGTATGTACCATTCGCGCGCGCACGCGCGTGTGTGTGTGTCATCTGCCGACATTGAGAGACATTGTGAGACATTGTGAACAACGTGTCTCGACTACAGGAGAGCGCCGTTCTAGCAAAAAAAATGTGGCTACACTGCACAGTCACTGCGTTACTATAGACACGTCGCACTCACGCGCGCACACATGTGTGCGTGCGTGTGTGTGTGTAGCAAAACATATTAATAAGTATGCACTTAGTGGTTAAAGGGCGCGCTATAGGGGACAGATTTCGCTGTCGCGTTCAACTCTTAAAGGCGAAGCTTAAGGGTCCCCCAATTTTTATTTTGTGTATGCACAGCGAAGCAATACGGCTTCATTGAATGGCTTTGTCTTGTTTCGACGTATATTTTGACAATCACTTGAGTGACTGGGACATTTTTTTTTATGCTAGGTTACTCTTTACATGTGTCAGCTCACCATTTTTGCTTTTACTTAGTGTGATGTAGTTATTCTTAAATTCGAACACCATAAAGAGCACTCCGCTTGGAAAAGCCTCTCATAATTCGCAAAAAAAAAACGTTTGTTCAACGAAGCTTCTATTGCCTTACTTATTATGTTCGAGGTGTGCGATTTAAAAATAAATGAAAGAAACCGTGGCACCAATGCGTGTGCATAAATTCACGCGTACACAAAAGAAGCCGTCCGCCTCGGTGGAGCAGGGGTTAAGTTCTTCCTAATTAATGACCTTTTGTGGCACGTGACATTATTATTATTATTATTATTATTATTATTATTATTATTATTATTATTATTATTATTATTATTATTATTATTATTATTATTATTATTATTATTATTATTATTATTATTATTATTATTATTATTATTATTATTATTATTATTATTATTATTATTATTATTATTATTATTATTATTATTATTGTTGTTGTTGTTGTTGTTGTTGTTGTTGTTGTTGTTGTTGTTGTTGTTGTTGTTGTTGTTGTTGTTGTTGTTGTTGTTGTTGTTGTTGTTGTTGTTGTTGTTGTTGTTGTTGTTGTTGTTGTTGTTGTTGTTACGCCACTAGAGGTGCGCTGGTTCCACACGTAATCATGCAGCATGCGCCGTTCGCGAATAACTTATAATATCTCGATTGTGTGTTTGTTGTTATTGGCCCTTGCTAATGCTTAAATCTGATCTCTTATCGACGTTGTCGAGCTGACCTGTAAGCTGTCCCTTCACGTTGCCACTTTTCACTGTTGCCTGGATATGAATGCTTCAGCGTCGTTGTCACCTGACGCGAGTGCAATGTCGCGCTTCTGTGCTCGCAACATGGCCGTTAGGATCGACCTACGGGTCCTCATGTGAGAGTAACCGGTTGGCGCGAGCCCAGCTCAGCGTCTGCACTGGACTCCAATGAAACGGTACTCTCTCTATAAAGACGTGGACGTCAATTTGATTCCCGGTGAGGAGAAAGGAAACAGTAAGAAGGGAGCATTGCGTAGATAGATAGATAGATAGATAGATAGATAGATAGATAGATAGATAGATAGATAGATAGATAGATAGATAGATAGATAGATAGATAGATAGATAGATAGATAGATAGATAGATAGATAGATAGATAGATAGATAGATAGATAGATAGATAGATAGATAGATAGATAGATAGATAGATAGATAGATAGATAGATAGATAGATAGATAGATAGATAGATAGATAGATAGATAGATAGATAGATAGATAGATAGATAGATAGATAGATAGATAGATAGATAGATAGATAGATAGATAGATAGATAGATAGATAGATAGATAGATAGATAGATAGATAGATAGATAGATAGATAGATAGATAGATAGATAGATAGATAGATAGATAGATAGATAGATAGATAGATAGATAGATAGATAGATAGATAGATAGATAGATAGCAGCCACCCCTTCGTAGCACGAAGCCACAAGGAAATCTGTACGAACTTTTTGGAAGAAAAGCTTCTTAGTTGCCGAGAAATTCGTACTGGTCCGGGGTTCGAGACCGGGACCAATACCGTTCCGGGGCGGTCGCTTTACCAATTGAGCTAACCAGGAAGCTAGCCATTGACAGCGCAAGGGCGAATCCATAAGCTACTGGAAGCACATGTGGCTTCGTGCTACAAACGGGTGGTTGTCTTCCTTCCCATCCTAACCCTTCCGGCACCTTGCGGATTTCCGCAGAACTCATTTGCAATATATACATAGATAGTACGCAAAGCACGCAAACGCAATTTCCCAATTTTCTCAATAGGGAGCGGGCTGCTCAATTTTTTTCGCGTTCTTGTCTTGGAGCTGGGACTCAAATAGAGGTCTATATTCATGTTGGAACAGCACAGAGACGAATCACGAAGGAAGGCTGAACAACACAAGCAACAAAACAAACAAAACTAACGAAAAACAACAAAACAAAACAAAAACAGGGCTCGTGTTGTTCAGTTTTCATCCGTGATTCGCTCCTGCGCTGTTCCAATATGAACACAAGCCTACTAGCCCAACTATTCATGCTAGTGATGCGCTGCAGGGTAAGGGAAAAATAATCAGAAACGACACAGAGTGATTTTTTTTTTCTTACTTTATGGCACACCACGAGCATTTGAAGACGTACCAACTAGTCCCTACTTCCCCCTATTTAGTCCAACTGTTGCTGCTGCTAGATGTGTATACTCTCACTCCTCCCTAAGTATACATTTTCGTTTTTTTCCAATTCTCTGTCTCCAGCGCAGTTCGATGCCAACCTGACGTTGCAGAGCACGTTCGGCCACCTGCGAAAGCGCGCCCGCTCTCTCCTGCGTTGCTGGAGCGAGGAGCGCGATGCGGCGCACATCATGTTCGACCGGCCCGGCGGCCTTCCACGCGCCTCGCAGAAGCTCATGCAAGGCTCCGAGGCGCACGTCCTCATCATGCTCGGCAGCGCGGGCCTGTCGCGCACCGGCCTGTTCTCGTGCCGCGTAGATTCAGGTGGCATAACCACCGTGGTGGACACGATCAAGCTGCCACCCATCCAAGACGCACAGGTGGAGCCGCTCCAGGTGAGATGGACTCCCGCCTTGTCAGAAATCTTTTTGGTGCGAAGCAGCTCTTTGATTAGCCTTTGTAACGCTGTCCGTCCGTGTCTCCGTCACTACGCACCACACCGCGTTCCCCCTGCCACAATTGTTGGAATGATGCCAAGTAGGTCAAGTTGTAGCTCCGCGTTCACGTCACTCTCTTCCTCAACCGCAGCAGCCGCCGGCTCCTGCCAACACACCAACTTGTGTTGCTCCTCCACCCGCTCGCAACACACTTCGCTCGCTTCACCTTCTCCACTGCCCGAAATGCTCGACCGCACATCGAGTGGAAACACTCTTTCGTCTCATTTGTCTGCGATGAAATCCAGCTCGCCTATCGTGTCTTTGCGTTTCGAAGGAACGTTTACTCGAGTAAAGGCTGCACCGAAATTCGCTTCGAACCGTTCTTTTAGCACCCGCGTCGACGCCCGTTTCAGACGGGTCAACAGCGTGCGCACCACTGCTGCTTCGCATGCCGTTATGGTTCCCTTCATGGAGATGGTCCATAATTTTAATGAGCCTAAAGCTAGACAATGAATCGGTTTATATTAATCAATTGTACTCTAAGAACTGTAATATCATTAGATTCACCAACATAGGTTTATTAGTGCAAGAAAAAATTGAGGCCAAAGTCATATATTAAATGCATAGCATTTCAGTCGCCCGGCTCCCCTTTGCAGTTTCTCATGTTGCATGGTCATGCTCAAAAACAAGTAGTCAATACAGGCTTAAAACAAGTCTAATAATCCTGAAAACATGTTTGAAATAAACGAACATGATCTAAAATATTATAATTGCCAAGAATAACAAAATAGTAGAAGCAATAAATAACTTCAGATTGCTAAAAACATTTTGAAAACATGCAGCTGACACCCGAGCCGCTCAAGAGAGGGCAACACCGCATCACCGAGTTAAAACGCTCGATACCGACCACCAGCGCTTCGCCGGCGCTTCGTCGCGACATTTGAAGGAGGAGACAACCTGACGCAACTCGCCGCAGACTACACATATCTGAAATGCCATAACAAGAAGGAAATCAGTTAAGCCCAGCAAAAGGCAGCGCACATGTCCTACACGCCGTTTTCGAATCTCTCTTACAGGAATCTACTCGTGCCGAGGAAACCTTGTTCGCTTTTTTCAAACGTTGACGTCATTGACGATTTGGTAAACGGAGCAGTGAGGGAACTCTGTGAACGAGAATCGCTGGGTGCCCGAGCTGTGAACGTCTTCAGGTGCACGTAATAGTTACGGATCTGCATTTAGCCCAGAATTTCGAACTACACCAGTTGCTACAAAAGAACGATTTTTCTTTCATCTTGCTATCCGGAAACTGCCGGTTCCCCGGACCCGTTGCTGGCGCCTTTCTTGTCTAGGGCGCGTCACCGTCACATTTATGAACGTTGCGGTGACAGACAACGCACGGTGATAGCTCGCTGCCGGCTTTTTCACTCTAGGAAGAACACGATGGTTTCAAAGTACGTAGACACAATTGCGACTCGGAATCGAGTTTTTGAGAGTGAAGCTCCGTAAGACCTCACGATGTCCACCCCACTTCAATTCGTCCAGATGCCATGCACAGTCAAAGCGTAGGTGCAAAACATCGGAGCGCAAAACCGTCCACAGAGCGTTTATATGGTTTAAAAATAGACCATCTGTCCATCTACAGTCCACACGAGCATACGTAAAGTGATGCGTCCGTTCGTGCATTCGGGCATCCGTCCATCCGTTCATCCGTCCTTTATACTAGTTCGCCACTTCAACGTTGACATTATGAACCTTAGTACCTATCTTCGCTCTATGATCAGCGTACACTTTATGGATATGCGTGGAATTTTTTTTTTGCTTTCTACAGCTGCAGAATTTGTGAGAACAATAACATGTTTCTGACAAAGCGCATTTGCGTGCACGCGTACGTAACTACACACAATTAAACGCGTACACACCTGCCCAAGGGTTTTGCAGGCGTGTGTATGAATTTCTCTTCAAAAGCTTCATGCGTGATGTCATGGAGTTGAAGGCGTATTTTTTATACTTGGTGACGTTGACACAACGAAACTTTTTGGGGCTCCATAGTGTCTAGCTTTGAGTTTAATACAAACAATTTGGTTCGCATTTGGCTTCTAAATTTCGGATTAACAGCAAGTATCTGCCACCTTAAACAGCTGCATTCTTACTCGCATTGACTGCACTTGCCACATGCTACCGCCGTCCTCCTGACGAGAGGGAGCAGTGGTACTGAGTCGATTACAAACGGACATTTTCCCAAATTTTATCTCTCTATGCCTAGCCAGGGGACATCGAGTTAACTTGTGCCTATTGTGCACGTTATAAAGTTGTTTAACTCACTCACTCATTCACTCACTCTCTGAACAACATCTACCCGCACTGTTATGAAGGTCTTTGCCCTGGCTGGGGCAGGTCTTCAATATTTCCTGTCCTCATTCATTGCACCTCAAACCTCTTTTCTGCCTTGCCAACTCTCCTCTATCCACTACGCAAAAAAAGAGCTGTGGGACGATGTACATCGCAACGGACCTCCCAAGGACCTCTGAGCCATAACGCAACGGGCTCGACATATAGGCGGAATCATCCTAAAGACACCAGAATAGCGGTTCTCCCATGTTCCTCGGTCAATTTAAGTATTAATGGTGAAGGTATTTTACTCTCGTGGCACTGTTTGAAGGCTATTTTACAATTTCAATGCACAGCTAACTGAAGCTAATCATCTGCGGTTCTTTTCATGCATTAGTTCGTATTTAAGGTGTATGTGTGTGACCACTAAAAGAAAGATAGCGTAGGCTGGCACTGAGCCGTTATTATGCAGATTATATCACCGTCGAAATCGTTCATTCATTCATTCATTCATTCATTCGTCCCGTTCTTGCATTTTCCGCTTCATGCCAGAGCCGATGGGACGTCCGACAACGAAGCGGTCTTTCCGTATTCAAGCTAATAATGTCTTAGGAAATCATGTTTAAGACCGACGTTCTTGTATATAGATACACCACTGGCGCAAAATCATTGCGTTGTAGCACTCAGCTGCCTTTGCCGTAAGGCTCCAAGAGAGAAACGGCGCTATTGTCGGTCACAACATAAGCATAAGCTTCACCCGTCACTGTCCCACCCAGGAAAAATTTGCATAAATGTGCTATTTAATCTACTTTACTCATTTGTGCGATGTCAAGCTCATTTCTCTTCTCAGACAAATCCTTCGGTTCACCCGTACCCTAGAGCAGTGCGAAGGCGCCCTTCGCGACAGCACCCCCAAGTTCTGTCGGGTGCTCATTCAGCAGGCCCTGGCTGTCACCGAGTTTGCCATAGGTGTCCACGAATAGTAACCATCCATGTTTTCGTATATTCTTGTGTGTTTACAATCAATTGTGAACGTACCCTACTATGGGAGAGCCATAAACTGTCCTCATAGAGAAATATGCTGTGTAAAGAGTGGCCACTGAAGCCCTTTCGCGGCCTAGCAAAAAAGGATCTCGCCAACCACTAGGTGGCATTCCCCTGTTCGCTTCTACTCCTTCTTCAAGGCACGTAACGGCTGCTTCAGAAAGACAACGAAAACCCAAATTTGGCCTCATTTTTTTGCAAGAAAGAAATTTTATTGATTAGTCCAATTTACCATAACCGCTCTACATCGTGTCTCGCCAAGGACGCTTAATGCTTTACCACAAAACTCAGTAAAGTCCGACTAGAAAGTGTTGCCTTTCTGTAATAGTTCGCACAAAGGGTGCGTATCCATGTGGTTTAGATGTGCGGTACATGTGGAAGCATGGGCGTGTAGCCTAATGGTAAAGACACTCGTTTTCAAACCATGAGGATACCGGTATAAATCCCAGCCTAAGAAAGAAACTTTTCCCCTATTTTATTTGCGCTAGAGACATTATCAGGTCTGACGAGCCACTCGTGTCGCTGAATGTAGCGCAGTATATAGCTGAGCTGCAGGACCCTACGGGAGTGCTGCTCTTTATCCAAGTATGTTTCTCTATGCTGTCCCGATCAAGACACCATACTATCCACCATTGGAATTACAGAGACTAGAGCTAGCTGTTACGTATTCATGTGGGCGAGTTTCCCAAACAGACACACGCAGCATCGCTGGTTTCTGGTCAGAAACTTGAATTTTCTGCCAAACTGTAGAATCAATTCTGACATCACCGCTCAGCCAAATGTAATGCTTTGTGTAGAGACGACGATCTTTTAAATAAAAAAAAATTGGCAAATCCCATATATTTTGGAAATAACGTTATGCGAAGCGTGCGTAAGCAAAGAGACCGCGTTGCAATTTATTGAGCGACGCATTATGAAATGACGCTAAATATATGTGTAGATGTCGCAAGAACATACATATGTTCGACAGTTGTTCACTCTTGCGCAACGATGCCAACAGGAACATGAGTATTAGCAACATTAGAAGCGTTGAGCTGCTATGAAGCGCTGGTGCTCGCGAGGGTGGTGGCCCCTGTACAACCCTACCTAAATCAACATCAGTGTATGGCACCTAACTACAATTAATGTAAACCCGACGTCCTTACTGTATCATAGGAGTACACATGTAATGTCCATAAAAGTGGATAGCCAGCACTGCAACCGTAATTGACATTCCATTAGCATTAGGGTCTATTGTTTTAAAAGTAGTTGCGAGGCCTGGCATGACTCTGCGGTTGAATACTTGATTGCCACGCAGAATTCTGAGTTCGATTCCTGCTGGGACCTTGACATTTATTCTTTGCATTAATCGGGCCAACGCTGGCGACGTGAGCTGTTTTCTTTTTCTCAACACTCATGCGTTAAAATTACCCATGTGTGTTCTCGTCGTTCCTGGGTAGATACTACACTCGGCGACAACTTTCTGTGGCAGCACAGCCAGGGTACAAAGGCCACGCAGGCACTTTTTTTCTACGCTCCTGCACATAGTCCACGAACGCTAACTTTTGTATACTTATCTTTTGTATACTTTTGTATACGTAATAATATGTTCAAGATTGTTTGCAATATTATGAAGCATTCCTCGCACAGGTTTTTCGCTCTTTGCTGTTTCTAGTTTTCTGGTTTTCTGGTGCGATTTCACCTTTTCCCTGCCCCGGTAAACAACGATGGCATCTCTCAGTTGCAGCAAGTTCACATCGGAGCTTCTGTGTGAACATGAGTGCGTGTTCATTAGGTGATCTGTGTTCATCGAGCAGGGAGACAGGAAGACAGTGGTGCATTGTGAAATATTTTGTTTTCCGCACATGCCATCACCAAGAGTTTGTGTGCGAGTTTCATCATTAGTGAAAGTGGGACTCTTATCAATAACCGCCTTTAAAGTGACACCGGCGACCTGCCAGTCTTCAGCAACACCAGCTGCTTGGAAGAAAAAGTGCGATTGGAAACTGGAAACTATACGTAAAACCAATGAATCTTTTCCTAAATTGTGTTGCATGCGTGGTCGGTGTTTCGGATGCCCAATATTGTTGATAAGACAACGCTCAAGATCGCGTCCGTCAGTGTCTAAGGGGGGAGTCGTTTGTTGCGCTTTGCCTGGGTAATAGACACGTTCGTTGACTGTGAAAAAAAAGCGTTCTTGGCCGAGTAAAGATTGCGTTTCACCCACTTGGTTTTACGAACGTCAGATGCCTGCTCATAACCGATCGGTGCCAAGATTTCTGCTTCCTGTTGTTGCCTTCAGGTCCCGTAAAAAAAAAACAGGAGCATATCTAGAAAGTTCTTGCGTCTCTATGGAAAACAACGATGCCAACCAAGTATGCACTGAAATTTAGGAAATGATTTTTTTGTTTGTTTTGCGTTGTTCTAATCACCCAGTACATGCTCGGCCGTATCTTTCTTTTCTTTCTCAAATAAATCTCAACGCTTCAAATAATTTTCGTATTCTTGCTCTTAAAAAATGAACATTTTATTTACTTCCTCCGAAATAAATGTATGATAGTCGTGCAAAAAAGTACACGGTGGACGCGCTTGCGAAACCGAAACTTAAGTCGCACGAAAACGGACGACTTGGGGTAGTAACAAATGTGCATAAGCTCCACCCATATAGCTTTGGCTGTGCTGCCACAGAAAGTTGTCGCCAAGTATAAGTGTCAATTACCTGTCGCACATACACGCATACTAGTAGCAATTACCCACCCACGGCTATGTGCCACTTTCTGGCGGAAAGTGTTTGACGACGTACGCGACGGGATACCTGGTCACTCGGTGATCAGAGGGAATGAAGTGGCACACGCCATGTCCTGCGTAAATCTCCCAGGCCCCCCTCTGTGTTGGCCGGATTCACTGAAACACGCCGAATTACTTGCTATGGCACGTTTAGAGAGGCGCGAACGATAGATGAGATGCGCAACAATCGCAGGGTTTATCCCGATCCTCCTCATTTCATGACGAGACGCGAGGCATCCCTGATAAGGCGTGCCCAAACTCACTCTTTAATGACACCACACATTCAACACTACATACAAGAAAAGACGGGTCTCCTGCTTGCATGGCATGTGGTGGCTTCCCGGATAATGCTCACGTTCTGTGGGAGTGTCCGGGTGGTCGCGCAGCCTTGGGCGAGAGCCTCAAGCACATACCTATAAACCTAAGACCTGCGACCCTGGAGGAGTGGCTGGCGAACTCCTCCCCAGACATCATGAAGAAAGTGCTCAAACATTTGAAACTTCTAGGCCTGTCTGATGGATAGGCTTTTTTTTAGTAGACCCGGACCGGTTTTTTTTTATTTTTAAATAAAGTTGTTCTCTCTCTCTCTCTCTCAAGCCATCTTATCCTCTCATACTAAGTTTGGTCCACGCCAAGATAAAAGTGTAAGCGAATAGAGCAGATGATGAACATTGGGCGAATATCACAGGTGAACAGCGTACTTGGAGCATACTTGGAGTGTACTTGGAGCGTACTTGGAGCGTACTTGGAGTGAAATAGGGATTAGATAGATAGATAGATAGATAGATAGATAGATAGATAGATAGATAGATAGATAGATAGATAGATAGATAGATAGATAGATAGATAGATAGATAGATAGATAGATAGATAGATAGATAGATAGATAGATAGATAGATAGATAGATAGATAGATAGATAGATAGATAGATAGATAGATAGATAGATAGATAGATAGATAGATAGATAGATAGATAGATAGATAGATAGATAGATAGATAGATAGATAGATAGATAGATAGATAGATAGATAGATAGATAGATAGATAGATAGATAGATAGATAGATAGATAGATAGAAATGCTTCGCATTCATTACTCACATTAACTACTTAAGCGGCAATGATGTACTGACTCTCAGTATAACAACCATTTGGCATGGCTGACGTCTTATATGTATTTTCAAGCTTTTACCGACCACCGTGCTCGACAATAACCGCACATGTATGTGTGCGCACGCGTGGATGCAGGCATACGTGGTGGCTCACGTGGGCGACACTGTGCACCTGAGCGTCACCAAGCGTGTGCACCTGAACCAGCCCCTGGTGTGGCGGCTGGAAGGGATGGAGCTCCAGGATTTCGAAGACAGCGAGACGGTGACGCTGGCGAACGTCGATCAGGGGGACGCCGGAGTCTACGAGTGTCACTACCGCGGACAAAGGGATGCCAGACTGCACGCATGGATACGGCTGGTCGTGGCCGGTGTGTGTCCCCTCTTTAGAAGAACCATTTCTTGGGCGGGTCGACGCTTGTGTTTGCTGAGCTTGTTATTCCCGCATTCCTGTCGCAATGCCTGAACCTGCCTTGTCTCTTCACTGTCCTGTATTCGTGTTTGAAGCATTGCGCCAAGAATGCTATTGAAGCATTGTTCCCTCTTTGTACTTCTCTTCAGTGATTTC
Source organism: Rhipicephalus microplus (assembly GCF_043290135.1). NCBI lineage: Eukaryota > Metazoa > Arthropoda > Arachnida > Ixodida > Ixodidae > Rhipicephalus > Rhipicephalus microplus. Next base: position 205,898,966 of record NC_134700.1, read on the forward strand.
GGAGGGCCGTAGCAACCAGTAAATGGTCTCATGTAATACGTAAAATAATAGTCGCCTTCTAGTGCGGGGTTATCGACAGCCTGGGTACATATCAATAGTATTTCGGGGCGACTCCTTATAGGGTTTTGTCAAAATTCCGAAATTAAGGTCTACACTGCAATAGTACGCTACGTCGACAGTGGGAAATCCGCTTTACTTTTGAAATGTATCAGCTTTAGTAGACCCCGCGTTGTGTTTTCATCATCCCCAAGTCATCTAGCCTGTCACCGCAGGTGCCGATTAAAAATTTATAAGAGTGATTCAGAGAGTACTAGTCCCATTTTTATCGACAGGTGGCCGCCATATTGTATTTACATGCCATGCTGCACAGGTGGTAAGGGTATACGTCATTAAAAATAAAAAATGTATATGTCTATAATCAGCAATGATTATATATAAACATGCTGTGAAATAAAGTCATCGAATAATAGTCGGAATAGACCATGTCTTAATCGCTGGTTCCACTTGAATATGCCAACAATGTGCTGGAGTGTAATTACAAAAAGTGTTCAATGATTTCTAGTACTTTGCACTCAACAAAGGAGGAGTGAGCCATCCCAATTGCTTTATTATAACAAGGTTTCCTGCCAAAGGTACCCACAACGCGTTCTAATACGACTAGAGGCCATCATCTTTACGCTTCCACAAAGATATCCTAATGTTCTAAATGTATATGAGAGGTCATTAATAGCCCTTGTAAACAGTGGGGCTACGTGTGTGCCACTTCAGCGTCAAGTTTGTTGAAAGGGACGCGTTAAGGTGTTTCTTTTGTTATCGTGGGTGACACACACATCTTACCTTTAATGCCTTGTCAAACAGTCCAATGCAATGTTTTTGTTTGTTTGTTTTTGGGGGGAGGTGGTGCCCGTGAAGATGATCAGGCGCGTTGTTTATAGAGCCTTACAAGCCACTTGTAAATTTCGCCGCTGAACCGCAGGTTGTCCTCAAGGCAAGTTCGGCCCGACGTGCCAAGAAGACTGTCCTCCTTGTCGTAACGGCGGCATGTGCCACGACACCTACGGCGTGTGCGTCTGTCCCGCCGGATTTGCCGGACCTAACTGCGACACCCGTGAGTGCAGAGGCACCTACTCTCTCTTTGCTTCGAGGACCCAGGGTCCTCGAAGCAAAGCTCGTTAAGTACAAATTAACCTACAAAAAATATGGGGAATCCACAGTGACGTGCGTCGAAAAGCCAGCCTCGTACAGATATTCATGCGTCAACTTACTTCCGAAACGTAGCTTTCAGAAACTGTAGACACAGCTACAGCAAAGTATTCGCCGTATTTTTGTAACACTCAGTGACTCGTAATATTATCCGCCGTTGTTGCAGCAAAGGGGAAAAAAAATTCCCGTCGGTATGCATTTATGCAGTATACGGTAGCAAGCTGCCAGTGACTGTTTGTACCATTCGTTGCTGAGTGAGCATCGTCACTCATAATGACTGGTGGTAAAGCATGGTAATTAAAAAAAAACACTTGTTCGAGTATACGCGCCCAATCAATACACAGAATCTAATCGCTGAGCTGGCCCTAACCTAAACTTCAACTAAAGTTTGGGGCCTCACTTATCGGTTCGTTTGCATCCTTTTCCCGTCCTTCTTTCCCAAGAAAATACGAAAAGAGGGCACGAATGGAACGGAAGACCGTTCGCTGTGCTTAAAAATACGCGAAACTGTAGACCGGTGTCTCCATCGAAAGATTTGCGGAAACTTGCCCGGTATTTCCTTTTATTTGAAATACTATAGCTTAGAGGAAAGTCTCATGTCTAGCCAGTCACTGTCTTGGCAGGATGTTATGCGGCTTTGCGGACATCATTACCAAAGAAGAAAATTCGCTAAAGAAGTATAGCACCATAACTATCAAGTGCTCAACTGAGGGGATTTAATGTAGTACAAGATACGTTAGTTTTTGCCTATTTAAACCCCGTGTTTACACACGAAGGCTTGATGCCGTATTAATGTGTGCTGTACATCTCATACTGCTCCAACAGCATGTGGTCCCAACCGGGTCGGTGCCCAATGCGACCGCGCTTGCACCCCTGGGGAATTGCAGGACAGTGAGCGCAGGGGCTGCGCACTGCACGTTTTTTGCAAACCTGACCCCATGAGCTGCTCCTGCGCGCCAGGATTCAAGGGACCCCAATGCAACCAAGGTAAGAGCGTGTAAAACAACACTCGCTACATATCACGTCACCTAACTGCTACTCACAGTGTAACCTAACGTGACCGTCATCACTGCGAGCAGCGCTTCGCACAAATCAACGCATAGAGAAATGCGCACGTGCCCTGCGACGTTGGTGGCGTCGCAATACGGATGTATACAAGGTTCAATCCTTCCTGAATAGCATCGTGTTACGTAGCGCGCCATCATTCTATCAATTCACTCCTAAATGTGAAGCACTTCATAAGGAATCAGACACTTTAACCGTATCTATCTATCTATCTATCTATCTATCTATCTATCTATCTATCTATCTATCTATCTATCTATCTATCTGTCTGTCTGTCTGTCTGTCTGTCTGTCTGTCTGTCTGTCTGTCTGTCTGTCTGTCTGTCTGTCTGTCTGTCTGTCTGTCTGTCTGTCTGTCTGTCTGTCTGTCTGTCTGTCTGTCTGTCTGTTCTCCTACATGTGGGTGACCCTGTGGTCCCCTCATTAACTTAGTTTATGCCAATATTGACATAGAAGGGCATCAGAGCATGCATGACAAGTAAGACTGACCGGTCATGACATAAGTAACGTTACAAAGCCTGTCGTGTACTTCATGAAACACTTTTCACGGGTGGCTGTTCGGCCTCCGTAGGGTACGAGATGTGTAAAATATGGGTTCCAGTGTTAGTCAGCTACGGGCAAGAATATCTTCCTCGTCAGACGTGGTTTTGACGAACGAGATGGAAAAAAATGTGAGGGAGCACTTTGGGCAAGTATTGAATGCCTCAAACTGGTTGATGTCACGTCGATCACTGTGCACAACAAAATATGAATTTCCGCTTGCGTCTACAAATGTTTCATAACTATTCCGACCAGACTGTCATCAGAATTTACCGAGACCAAATTGCTCGAGAAATTTATGAGGCGTCATGCATAGAACAACTCGGACCCAGCTAAAGGCCCTACTAAAGACTTAAACCCAGCTGTGTCAACATGCCTCCTGTGTCGCTCTCGAAGGTATTGCGTGTTTGCAAAACTGGTGGCATTTAGTATTGTCCTTAGCTTTTAAGTTTCAACATTCTAAAGGCCGCTTTTGATATATTTATACCTTGTGACGATCACCTTTGTTTAATCATTTAAAAGATATTTTTAATGCGTTTTTAACACGAAAGTGTTTTATGGCGGGGTACACCAAGACTTCTATGAGTACTTTCATCACGGAACTCAAATAGATAAATACTCATGATCAGATGACAAATAAAAAAGCGTTCCGTCTATGGTAGTCAAACCCATTCCCTCTGGGTCCACTACAAACTCATGCCGCTCATGCCGGGCACGTTTCTTTGGCATCCTTACAATTTAAATATCTGTGGCCAACAGTACCATCGCAGCATATAACATTCGCCCTTTCGTCACCCGCATCTTCGCTACTCGCCCCGCCGTGGTGGTCTAGTGGCTAAGGTACTCGGCTGCTGAACCACAGATTGCTGAATCGAATCCTGGCTGCGGCTGCTGCATTTCCTATGGAGGTGGAAATGTTGTAGGCCCGTGTGCTCAGATTTGGGTGAACGTTAAAGAAGCCCAGGTGGCCGGAATTTCTGGAGCCCCCCACTACGGCGTCTCTTATAATCATATGGTGGTTTTGGGACGTTAAGCCACCCGTATCAATCAATATTCGCTATCCACATCCTTGCGCTGTTTTGCGCACACCTTCCGCCGATGAGCCGGTCTTCCGCCGAAGAGGATATCCTGCTTCCTTGGTAGTTTAACTCTGCGTTCCCTGCACGTGGCTTCTCGGCCTCCATCTCTTCTCTTTCACAAACCCACGTGAATTCTTAAGAGAACAGCCTGGCTGCCTTCCACGATTCCTGCGCAACATTTGCTACGACTTATAAGGACCAAGATTTGAGTACGGTTTTCCGACGGGTACGGGTGAATGCGTCAAATAACCCTAACTCCACTTTCGAACGTTCGTTTTGGTTTTAAATACCGATGATTTCTGAAGTTTCACGTGACAAAACCATGGATATTATTAGGTCGCACCGCGAATATAGTGGAAGGCTCCGAAAGTCCAGCAGATCACTTTTGTTCTTTCACGTGCATTGGCATCGTAAGGTACACAGGCCGTGTCACCTCCATCAAAATGCGACCACCGTAGACAGGATCAAACCTACGCCTTTAGGTTCAGAAGCCGATTACCATAATGACTGTACCACCGTGGCGGGCCTGCTTCAGAATGTTCTTGATTTGAAGACTTGACCTCTTGTAAGTTGTGTCGTATAGTGAGCGCAAAGTGAAGTTTGTTTTTATTTCGTCTTGTTTCGTCTTTTTTTTTCTAGGTAACATTAGTGACTTTCGTGTACTGTGCCCTAAAGTTGCTTAATTTTTCACTTTATTCCACCTATTAATAATGAAAAAAGCGCTTAAAAGTAAAACTCCTGTATACGGAACAAACACGTTCCTCTACGAGACATGTGCGCGGCACGCCAATGGACAACATTAAGAAGCGTTAAGTGTGTAATACACCAGCACTTTCCTTCATTTGATCTCTTCGATAAATTTGTACTTTCTCCAACCATTCCACGTTGAACGCGCAGAGTGCGAGGCCGGTTATTACGGCGCCGACTGCCTACAGCAGTGTCACTGTGTGGTGGACGGTGACTGCGACTCCATCACTGGACAGTGCTCGAAAGGATGTTCTTCAGGGTGGCTGGGCGAATCGTGTCACATTCCAGGTGAGGGCATCTTTAATTTGAATCACATGTGCGTGACATCACCCCGTGAAGTGTTAAAAAAGTGATTTATTGTTGTTGAATGAACAACAACTTAATGAGTGATATACGACACGCACAACTACATGAAGTTAGCTTGTAAAAACTGACGCTTAATTGAGCTCGTAAAGATTAGTTACAAAGGCATTAACAGCGCATAAATGACAAGGAAAAGGAACTGGATAAGTGCAGAGAAACTTCTAAGTTCCAACAGGATTTATTCCAGTGAAGTGCATATACATATAACATAGGAAGGGCAACGAAGTAGAAACAATGTGAGCACATGGCTGGTTATTATGAGGTGCGCGTCAAACGTACATTCACATTTGCCCTTAAGTCCGCCAAGGTAAGCAAGCTATTTATTTCAAAGTGTCATATATAGTGTAGATGATTAATCGCACCCTATAACCTCGTTACTGGCACTAATCGCTGTCGCCTGGTAAGCCACTCACTCGTCACTTGTCGCTGCACGTTAACTGAGCAGGGTGGCCTGGCCCACGTGCTCAGTAGCCTCAAACAGAAAGTGGCTCGACCAGCTGCTATTCGTTTCAAAAGTGGAAAGGAAAATGAAGGTGAGAATGGGAAGCAAGAAAAATCAGAGATTGTCCCGTGGAGGCTCCTTGGAAAAGGCGCAGGCGCAACTGCCTTGGTACCGTTGGTGTTCGTCGTTCGTCCACGTCCCCTTCACGACCTGTGTAATCGGGTGGTGATGGTCAGACTTGTTGAGGCCTGTAGACGCGCTAACCGCTCAGCCATACCGTTCGTTGCGGGACACTTGATGGTGTCCACAGCGTCGCATATTTGCTATTTCGCGTTCCGCTTGCGTGTACCAGGTGTCCCGGCACGTGCGCTGTGCGGATAGCGTAGGCACAAGCCTTTAGTTTCCTTCGATAGCGTCTGTCTGCGGACAGGTAAGCAGAGGTCTTCGTAATTCTTTAGAGACGGTGCGCCGACACGCATATGTATGTATAAATTGCGCTACGAAGGACCCCTGTGTTCCAGCATAACTGTGCACTCGTCGATACGCGCTAGTCATGTGTATACGCCCTTTATCACTGTAATTAACCAGTTGGAAGCCGGTGCGTTTAGGTACGAAGCTCCTTAAGGCGTGCGTCGGTCGTCACCTGTATGTATGCATGTATGTAGTAAACGTGCACTTCACACCATATCCAAGGAGTGAATGATGATGAGTGGGGTGAAGCTTCGGAGGGTTTTATCGGTAACCCAGGAATCATCCGCTGACCGCGTCAGTCCGTCGTCTGTCAGTCTGTTTGACGAAGGGACGGATGGACGGACGAACGCACAGACGGACGCACGGATGGACGCACGGGTGGACGGACGGATGGACGCACGGGTAGACGGATGAATGGACGCACGGGAGTACGTACGCGCGAATAGACGGGCGGGCGCACGGACGGAAGCAAGAACGAACGGACGGACGAAAGCGCGGACAGGCAGCCGGACACTTCGCTCCATTCATCATCATTCCCTCCGTGGATAAGCTGTGATGTTTTTGCCTCTACTTACCCTGTCGGGTTTCGTTATTGTGTCGATGCACTCGTAAAGCTGATCAATGTTTTATCAGCTTGGTCTTGTATTAAAGAAAAGGCACGCTCAACCAAACAAAAAAAAGTGGTGGCAGAGAGCTGCACACGCCACGAAAGTTGCGTAATTTATCTCACTAAATGGCGGTAACCTCGGTTTAACACTGCCCCAATCAGAAATTCATTGCTCTACTTATTTTGGGCACTTTGCAGCAATACGCACAAAGAGTGGAGAAATTCTTTATTAAAGAATTAGGGGTAAAGAGTGCTCCAGGGAGAAACTAAGTACATAAACAAAAGACGTTAAAATTAAACATAGAAACGAACAAGGGTCTTATAAAAAATAATTTATCCAGCCAATGTGCACATCCGGTCAAACAATGTCTGTGGCTGAACACTACTCCAAGAAGTGTTTGTGGGCGTGTGAGTGGGTGTAGTGTGGCAACTAATAGGTTGGGGATCAGACCGAAGTCTCTCTTAGATCAGCACAACGTCATCTCATACGTAGGTGACAGCCCCACGACATCAACCAAGTCATTGCCTACGCTGAAGCCCAGCTGTCCGCCGGGCTCGTACGGGAAGACGTGCTCGCACCACTGCCACTGCGCCGATGGCGAGGCCTGTGACCCATCTTCGGGCGAGTGTCCGGGCTCTTGCCAGCCGGGTTACTCAAGGCCCACCTGCTCAGGTGAGGCTATCTCCTGCGGTGCTTTTAAACACATGTATCGGCTTTGTGGACTCGTCGTCAACTTGTCACCTTCCGTCTTCCAGTCTGCAAGGAGTTCTTTTCTGAAGTAGCTTAAAAACATTCATTTTCAAAAGTATAACTGACAGACACCAACCTTCAACATAGAGGCACAAGGACCACCCTATGGATTTCTCAGAAAGGGTAGCTTTTAGCGAAAAAAAAAACATTTTGGCCGGCTACGTACTAGAGCGAAGGCTGGGGACGATGGAGCTTGTGCAGATGTCTCCTCCTTTTTTTCACCCTTACCCTCAATTCCCTTCCCTTCCCAATCTTTCTTTGTAGCAAAGAATGACACCCGCTGCTGGTGGTATCTGTCACCCATGTCGACGTCATCGCTCTAATTCAAAGAGTGTGGGTCAGGGCACAGAACTCCCCCACTATTCGAGCAATTTCTTTGCTGTTCTATACAGGGCTACGCTGCGCTACACCATCTCCCTTGCTCATTTCGCTCCCCGTCGTCCTCGATTTCCCTTCGCTCCCTTTGGTATACAAGGCTACGCTGTGATGCGCTCTCCTTTTTTTTCCCTCTTCATTCTCACTTTTCTTTTCTACTCCTTGAAATGCTATGCTATACGACACTATCCTATGTTTTACCCTCTCCCCACCTAATTTCTCACTCTCTCGCTCACGTTTTAACTCTTTGCTATCCTATGCTATACAAGACTATGCTATGAGGTGCTATCTTCCCTTCTTTGTTTCCTCCTGACCCTCACTTCTCTTTCCCGCCCCCTCACTCTGCCATGCGATGTTATAAATTATTTTTCCTTTCCTTCTTTCCCATTTCCTCAAGCTCACATAAATTTTCACTTCACACTACCCCTCTTGATGCACTATACTATAGTAAAAGGCTTGCTATGCTTTCTCCTCTCCGTCTGTTCGTTTCGATGTCCTTGCTTCTCACTTTATATACTCATGTTTCTTTCGTTCTCTCTCTATTTCTTATTTCTTTTTCTCTCAATATCTTTCTCTTATTATTCGCGCACATAGCAATGCAATCTTGTGGTTCGTATAAATGTGTGTTCTGCTAGCGTTCTTCGCTAGCTGGCTGGCTAGAACATTCACCTTAAGATCGAGTTTACGCGGGTTCGAGTTCCACCTCACCAAGAGATTTTCTTTCGTTTTATTTGTTTCTTTTTTTCAACTATGCACCCCTATTCTCCTCCCCTCCTTATAGACCCCTTAAATGATGCGAGATGCTGCATAAGAGGTCTCTTATGCGGAAACGCACTGAGGGACGGGGTTGGAGCTGCGTTTCTTTTTGTCGCTTCTTTGACGCCACTTCCGTTTCTTTTTTCTGTTTTTTTTTTCGTGTGGAGCGGCCGCAGGCTTCTGGAATTCCCGTTGCTTTCCTTTTTTCGCTAAAGTGTTTGCTTGGGCGTGTTGGTACAACATACTGAAAAAGAAACAGTGCGAGAAAGTAGAGACCAAACGAAGAAGGACACATGCGGAGCGCTGTTGTGTCTATATATGTGTCATTCTTCGTCTGGTCTCTCGTTGTTTCTCGCGCTGATTCTTTTTCGCTATTTCTTCTTTAGTTTTTTTTTTCTCTCGTTGGTAGCGACAGCCGTGTGCTGAGCGCGAACTGGCCTGTGCTCGACAGCGCCGATGAAAATACACGGGTGCATTCGATTACAACTTTCTATGAGGTGCGGCTGCATGGCTAACTTGCGAGCCAAACTAGATCCGTGTCTACCCTGATCCGTGTATGCGCAAATTTCCATTCCTTTTCAGTCGTGCGTTGAGAACCCTGTAATCAGGGGCTCTACCAAAGCATGTGACTTAAAGTACGAGTGGCAGTTTCATTCAGGGTTTGTCGTATTGAACTCAGTTGCCTTCTGACGCACGCTCTAACGCGTCCAGATTCCAAGAAAAGTCCCTAGGGAAGTCAAGCGGCTTAATTATTAACGTAATCACGGCAGGATATCTGGAAATATTATGTGCGCATTCAACGACCGACGCGTCAACCGTAGTAACTAGTTGCTACCATGATGGTTCGAACTTCTGCGTGCCGTCGAGCTTGCTTTTACACCATGCCGGTGCCGCACGGATGCTTTTTTTATTTCATTTCATTTTTATTCCTTAATGACCCCACTGAAAGGGTAACGCATAAGAGGAATTAAATACCATGTTTCAATACAGTGCAAAGTAATCTGTCGAGGTGGTGAAAATATAGATCGTGATATGGGTCGGCTAACTTACCAGCCGAACTAGATTTACCAGCTAAGAGAGAAAGAACAGAGTACAATTGAATACACTAACCACTGATGACGCAGTCTATAGATATGTGAGCGCCATCTATGCATTGAACTGTGTTTTAGACTCTACTAATTCTTTTTTGCGTCATATTATAAAATTATACGGGGTTTAACGTGCCGAAACCACGATATGATTATAGGAGACGTCGTAGTGGAGGGCTCCGGAAATTTCGACCACCTGGGGTTCCTTAACGTGCGCTGATATTGCGCAGACTTATACCGTTTCGCCTTCATTGAAGTTTGACCACTGTGACCGGGATCGAACCCATGACCTTCGTTTAAGCAGCCGAGCGCTCAAGTCCTGCTCTACCGCGATGGACTTGCAGCATATATCGTATACGCACACAGTGCTTCCATTATTTTATTATTTTTTTCTGGTTCTCCTTGTTGTTACGTCTTTCTTCACTACAGATATCATGTTGATGGAATAGCCTGCTCTAATGTAGCCAACCTCCTCATGTGTCTTCATATACAAATGAACAGTATAGTGCGACACTTCTCAATGACAAAAAAATGGCCCCGTATCTGCATTTAATCTGCAAATGTCGTCGAAAGACGATAGTCTTGCGTGTGGAGAGAGTGAACAATTCGATGTTCTGGGCAAGAAAATCGGTGAATAGTATTTTGTAGGCGCTGAGTTAGAGTGCCCCAAGCGTGCAGCGGAGGCGAACGAGCGCATAAAGTCACGTCACACGTGAGACATGAGCGCCACCTAGCAGTCTTCTTGCAAAACGAAGCACGTGGCTCTGAGACGTTTGTGCGTGCCCGTCTCAGAGGTGACAAGGTGAGGAATGCAAGGCGACGGGTAGGTGCCACCATCATCGCGTCTTAGCAAAGCGTTGAAAACACTCACCTTTTCGTGCAAGCGTTGCATGGTAAGCGCAGCGTGATAAGCAGTACGGTCTTTAATATTACATATGTATGCATTTGCTAGTAAAATATGCACATGCAGAATATATACGTGTTGTTATGGTGCCCTACACTTGCGCGATAAGTGCTTACTAATTGACAATTGCACAAGTATGAACGCTGAATCTTGAGCAACATTGGTGGGCGCTGCGGATGGGGTGGGCCGTTTCAAGTAACCGGTGCCGTTAATAGTGGACAAAACAAACAAATGTACAGACATACAGACAAACAGACAGACCAAAATTTTTGCGTCGAAGGTTCCCAAGAAAGACTATCATCCTTAGAAAGCTTCTGTGCAAGGGAAAGATTGTAACCATGGCCCTTTGTCCCCGTTCAACGTACAGATCACTCCAGAGACATAGTACCGAGTGTGTGTTTCCACGTATAGGTACGCCAGGGGCATCTAATGCGACGCACAAATAAGTCCAACGTGTTTCTGAAAGGAAGCAAGTTTGATTTGAAGTGCTGTTCGCGTGGGCTTGCCCGCGCAGAGTGCCTGTCCGGGATGTTCGGCGATAACTGCTCCCTGACGTGTCACTGCTGGAACGGCGACCAGAACTGCATGTCTGACGGACGATGCCACGATGGCTGTGCTGCCGGTTGGACGGGAGAACGCTGCCAACAAGGTACGCACGCCTATTCACATCGCGACAACCGGTGTTAGGCGACAGAAATCTGAAAAAACTGGCTGTTTCGAACAACATCTTAGCGCAATGTTGAATATTGCACCGAAAGCCCCAGAAGAAATGTCAGGTTGATTAGTTAAATTGGTTCAATTATTAAATGCAAGAGCCCGTTGTTCCAAAAAGCACTTCTGTTTTAAATTCCTACAACATTCGTGCCTACGGCTGGCATTATAATGTTGTGGTAGTTTTTGGTAGTCATGCGTGAATCTCTTTCTCTTTAGTTGGTTGGTCGCTTATTTTTTATTGAAATAAAAAAACAAATGAAAGAGTTGGGAATTCTTGGCGATGTCTGCCCCTTTCCACGTGGTTTTTAGGATAAAAATAAAAAGTTCATATACAAGAAATAATATGTACAGTACCACGTTCGGCAAGTTTTGAAGTTTTCGTTTGAAGTGAGCACCAATACATTACATTGCATTAAAGTGGACCTGGGCAGAAAAAATTAACGGAAAAACATAAAATGATAAAAATTGAGGTGAAAAAACGCTCTTCCTGCACAAATACAAACGCACTGCACACTTTTCTTATAATTCACTCAATATTCATCATAAATATGGTTGATTGACTGAATGATTGATTTGTTTATGTCTGCCTGCTTGTTTGTTTGTTTGTTTGTTTGCCGTCAACAATAGCAATGTAGTATTGCCCACCATGTTAACTGTGGGAGAAATAACAGTGATTACTTTTGTACAACCATTTTTTTTTCTTTCATCGTTTCTCTCTCCTTCAGCTTGTACAACTAACACATTCGGGCCAGACTGTGCGTACGAGTGCCACTGTGCCGAGGACAGTGGCGCATGCAACCCCGTGTCCGGAACCTGCAGTGCCTGTGAGCCCGGATACCAGGGCCTCAGCTGTCAGGAAAGTGAGTCGGCCCCCACTCGTTTTCGTGCCTAGGTGTGAAATCGGTTGCAAGCACAGGAGAAAATCTTTAAGAACCCAGCAACTCAAAATTCAAACACGATGGCTATTAATTCGAGATAAATGTGAAGAAAAATCGTTATCCATGTAATGTCGCTCTCGTCAACGTTTAGATAAGGGGACCAGTCCTTGGGAGGGGAGGGAGGGGGGAATGACTGCTTTTTTCATAGACTATATTACCTGAGACATGTGGACGCCCCCATCTTGGGCTGTTAAGCTGATGTTTTCTTGTTTTTGTAGATTGCGATGTGAAATAATAATACCATAAAACATCGTATGCGCCAACTCGACCACACTTTTTATGTACGTGCGTCAACAGTAACACTGTTTGGTTAGTCGGTAAAGATGCAGAACACAATAGTTAACAGCCCAACATGGCGGCACTGAAACCTCTCCGTAAAATAGTCTATGGTGGTGTGTTGAGGGAAGCACGTGCTGCCCAAGAGAAGGTGAGTCGTGACGTAAAAAAATATGGCTCCTGCGTCATTCCCTGTTCAACCATTTTTAATCATTTCTTTGTTTGGGTTGAACCATGTCTTGCTGGTTCTGGTTCGCCATTCGGATTGAGACAATTGAGGACACCGAAAGCAACAACTTCAGCCCTAGATCCTTATCATGCTTAAGTGACTGTTTTACTTCAAAGATTGCGTGGGTGAAAGTGCTCTCTTCTCTAAAAAAATCAAGATGCAGGCAACGAATAATAATAAGAAGAAACTCTACAATCTAGTTTTTTTTTTCAGTTTCAAGCCCTACGTTTCTAGGCCGAAGAAACCTCAAATCGAGGACCCTTTTTTTTAATGAGGACAGAAAAGGCTACACTTTGCTGGAGAGTCTTTTCTTCTTATAATTTTACCCATCGAGACAGGTATCTTTTGGTTATGTTTACTTTTAAGACGGAGAATAGAATCGCAGGTTAACCACGTGTGTGCCTGGTTTACAACCCCAGAGATCCAGTAGGGGTAATGTAGGTGTAATGTACGCAGGACATGAAGTGTGGGGTGAGCTCTTAGCATACTAAGTTCGTACCACATTCGCAATCTTTAAACGCATCGCAGTAAAGCAAGACACGCTGCGCCGTTGTACGTTGCTTGAAAATCTACTGTATACTCACTCTCATGTGTGATTGATTTACTGTTCTCACGAAAGCTTGTACTGCCATTTGTATCTCGGCATCATATGTGGCAGAAATTTTCGCGTTGTCGGTTACTGTACTTCATAAACTGCCCATTACCTAATGACACAATTCGAGGACTGGGTGCAGCAAGAACACCACTGTAAGAATCATAGAAGCCCTAAGACACGCAGAAACATGCATAGTAGGTGTTTCAAACACTCCCCTCTCCCTACAAAAGTTTCTGGCTATGTCCCTGGTTCTGGCATACACGTTGCTGAATCATTCATACTGGGCTCAACATTCAATGAACAAAAAAAATGAACGTTGCCTCCTTCGGGAGCAAGCTCTGGCTTGTGTTCAAGAAGGCTTGTGTTCGTCATGATACCCGTCGACTCGAGTGTCCAAATTTCTGTGACTCCTCTTGTCTTGCGATTGAAAGTGTGGACACGTGTTAGAGCGCCGAGGCAAAGGATCTACCTTGACTTGTATGACTTGTGTTTTTATAATAATTTTTGGTGTTTAGGAAGGTCAACTACGCATGGTTTTCTTTCTGAATTTTTTAGAAGCACTCGTTTATGTCAATTCGTATTTGCAGAAACTGCCAAATGCCTAAATATTTTTTTCAAAAAGCACCAATTTCTGACTGATTCGTAAACATTGCTGGCATTAGTCGAACTTGAAAGATAGGCTATATGTAAGACACATAGGACAAAGAACTTATACTATAAACTAAGCATCACTACTTTTTTTTCTCTTGTTGCTTCCTGGTGCGGTTCTGCGCAACAGAGTGCAAGGCGGGAAAGTACGGCGAGAACTGCTCGGAAAGCTGCTCCTGCCTGCACGGCGAGACCTGTGACCACGTCAACGGCAGCTGCCAGTGCACGGGACGCCACCGGGGTCACTCGTGCGACGAAAGTAAGACACTCTGCATCACTGTCACAGTGCGCGTATAGGCAGTGAGCACCACCTTGTATTAATTAGCATATCATCATCATTGGTTTTCTCACTGTACACTGTATGGCGGATAGTAGCCAGCGCTGTTACAGATTCATCTTGAAGACATCAAATTAGGCAGTTATACACACTTATATTTGATGTCACCGATTCATTGAGAGGAGCTTGAAATGCGTTTCACTTGCCGAACAGATTTCCCGCTCAATTCATTGGCCGAGGGTGAGCGTGGTTCAGTAGCGTCGAATCTCGTTGAATCGCAGGTAGTGCAGCAGGTTCCTCTGAAGGCGTTGCTGCGGTTTCTCAGAGAAACAGTACTGAACGATATATATTGTGGCTGTGAATCGGCGATGTTTTAGAGCATGGGATCGGCAGCCTGCGGCCCACGGCTTGACGTCAGAACTACCCTCTACGCCCCCCCCCCCTCCTCCGACACCCTTACCTCCCTGATGAAACCTCCCGACTACGTGATGCACACCTCCACGACTTTGTGCAACTGTCGCTGAGCAACGTTGCTTTAGATATTTGCGAGTTGGCTGAGGATGATCAGCGTCGTATTGAAAGGATTTTTTTTTTGCTTCTAACTATATGTCGGTAAATCATAACCTTGTTCCATGCGTGCTGAAAATATACATGATTTATAGTCGTTTTTGTAAATCATTATCTTTAATTCAACGAGTCTTTTTCTTTGCTTGTCAAGCTCCCCCGCCCCCTGCAAACACACACACACAACACCGTGTGGCCCCTGTCATGTCGGTTCCACGTAACGTGGCCATCCATCTCAAAATGTTGCTGATTCCTGTTCTAGAGTATTAGTTGTGCACTAACGTAGTCTTAATGAATTTGAAGTGTTGTCGTAGACTGCTCCCCTCTTTCATTCTTTCATAACGCTTCTTTCCTTCCCAAACACAGCGTAGCCTACTGGAGTTCTTCTCCGATTTACCTGTGTAAGTGCGTGTGTGTGTGCGCGCGCGTGTGTGTGTGTGCGTGTGTGTGTGTGTGTGCGTGTGTGTGTTTGTATTTGTGTTTGTGTTTGTGTGTGTGCGCGTGCGCGTGTGTGCGTGCGTGCGTGCGTACGTGTGAAAAGTACATTTTTTGCTTTTACTCAATCCGAGAACGTAGCCGGGTACAACTTATGAAGTCCGGGAGAACCCCGTCTAGAAGGCCGAAGATCGACAGCCGATCTCCTTCTTGACTAAAGAAATACTCCCACCCGTGCACTCATCAATGTTCTCGGAAGGCACTGTCACCGGCCGTACTTCTCGTGACGTCATTTTGAAGCGAGCACCCATCCCGCAGGCTTGTGTTCAATCAGGAGATCGCTGTTTTCACCTGCGATTCCGTTATTTATACATTGTGCTTATTAGTGGTAATTTCAATGGGGACTCGGGTTTGGACACTTGCTTATCACCGAAGTTTGGGAGTATTCTTAATTGTGCTTTGTTGAACGGTGTCTCAGTGGTGCCCGAAGTGCTGCCGTCAGAAGAACTGGAGGTCGACCAGGGACACCCAGGCTCCCTTGAGTGTCTTGTCGAGGCAAATCCCGCACCCGTCGTCGAACTCAGCAACCAGTGAGTGTCACTCGCAATCTTTCTCACGAAGTGTTTCAAGCTGGTTGTTACGAAACGAACATTACTTCGCGAAATGAAATCGTTAAAGAACTAAGCCAGACCTCTCTTCTATCTCGTTTCTTGTTCTCAGGATTCGACTAGTTCTTAGCTACAAATGTTAAGGGTGCCTGTGATTAGGTCGGAAAACTCCCTGTAGTTGCTGCAATTATTCAGCGTCAGATTTCAAGAACTATGGTCGTCACGTCTAATGAAAAGGTACCTGTCAACTCGGTGATCTCTACTCGTAACATTTGGTAAAGGTAGCACAAAACAAGAAAGCAAGTAAGAAGTTCTGATATAAATAAACAATAAAAGGACAGCTGCATGAACAATGCGGTAAGGAGATTAGCGACATTTGTAAAAAAATGTATGGACAATTACTTTAGAAGTTTCGATTCAAGCTTAACCTTTTTGTACGGGAGAAAAAACTCTGTTTATAAATCGCCATCTTTATATAAATTTTCGCTCTTTTTTGCTGTGCTTTTTTTTCATTGTATCGTAGTAAACCCAACTGAAAGCACTCACAACTTGACGCAAAAAGGCATCTAAAGATTCGCAGTGCTGTGAGTGATTTTTTGTTCTGAAATTGTTATTCTGAGTCGGCCTGAGACGCCCAAAGCCTTCCTTGGGAGCAGCTGTTTGCGCTCAGCTCTGGTGCCCTGAACATTTCTGGTTGAAGTTCATCTAATCGATCCATCAGCTAAATACCGACCTGTTTCCTCGACGCGACCAGGGAGACTCGCAAGAACTTTACCAACGTGACGTTGACGGACGTGGGCGGCGACACCTACAAGGCATCGACACCGCTGCCCCGGAGCATGGAGCCGGGAAGCTACAAGTTCCACTGCACCGCCAAAAATGATCACGGCTTCGACGTCGGAACGCTACACGTGACAGTTCTGGGTATGTTCGAAACTCGAAACATTCGCGGTGACGATTTGGCAGCGCAACCTTGTATTGCAAAAGAATAAAGTCTGTTCAATGTGAGGATTCAAATACTGTTGCACTGAGCAAAACGCACGAATGAATAACTAAAAAGCAAACAAAACAAGTGTACAAGCTCTCATTCTATTTCCCTCAGTGGGCAACCTTTAACTTTATTGACAGTTGCTAGATTAGTTGAGACTCACACGCGAAACACGAAAGTTTGAAATTGACTTGCTTTCGCAAAGTTCGCGCTATGGCATAGTCATTTGCTATCATCAGTGTTTTGTGTATATCTCTGACGTACATTTACGAATATAAACAGCTGGAAATTTGCACATCACTCGTCCTCCTTCCTTTCTCGTTAATCTTTCGTATATTTTGATCAGGGTAACATGTAGAATGCCGTAGCAAGTAGTTCAAATAAAACTTTGCTGAAGCTCGAGGTGAGAAAACAGCTACGCTAGTTCTTACTTAAAATGGCTTTTCCAAGAACTATGTAGTAGTAATCTGTTGTTTGTAAACAACGCTAGGGTTACTTATTCAAGAGAGGACGCTGTGACGGTTGTTGACTACATCTTTACTATTGTTTTGGTACATGGCATCGTCACAAGATCGCTGTCGTGACATTTTCGACTAACCACTGGGAGTTCAACACACTACTTAAGTATGACTTGGCGATTCGGCTCGTAGTGCGCAGAGTGTTGTGAGCCGGGGTCTACCCGACGCGTCCCCGCTGACATGCTTTACCGAAACGTCGGGGTTACGTCAGACCCGGTCTCTTGTGGTAACGTGGCGCAACTTCGGGTGGAGGAAACGAACGCTGACAAGTTGGGGATTAAAAAAACTAACAGGTTTATAGCACTATTTACAACTATTTAGAGCATAAGAGGTTAGGAGTTCCGCAAACCACGAGTGTGGTGGGTGGACCGTTAAACCGTTAAAGCATGGTTCAGAGCCACGGCCAGCATTTTCAAGCGTCGTTTTAAGTCCTGTCAGGCTCTTCCTTGTTGATTGAAGCACCAATCACACACTAGACACCTTCCGCTTTGGCATCAGCCAATAACACACGGCCACCGAATAGTCATCGCATCTCCTGACGCAATACTCCTCCGGGCAGCTTCACTGAGGAGAGGGAATGGGGGTCCTTCACGGAATAAGTTGGCGCTTGGGGTGCTGCTGCTGTCTTTCCCTAGAAGGGCAGCGAAAGAGTAGAGACTTCAATTGCTTAGGCACGACCTGCGCGGTAGGTCTGCTTCACCGTCTCGCCGAACAAGCCATCAGGAGGGAATGCCCGCTGGGATATTGGCCCACGAACAGTCGAAGTTGCTACGTACATCCTAATCCCTTTGTTGCTTCCCGCCGCTGGACGCTCGTTCCGAGACAAGAACACTGGGGGTTCCGGAACGTGGGAACGCCGCCCGGCTATGCTTCTCATGGCCAGCATGGCGTCCATGGACGAGGGTCACAACAAGAGCCACAACTGTTGTGCTCTGGTAGGATGAAAGTCCACTGCCTGCAGTTAGCGTCAATGGTTCTAGTTTAGACCAAGTCAGGTCCACAAAGAATGCTGTAACTGAGGGTGATGGAGCAAGACAATATGCAAGTATTCCTGAATTCCGTGGAAGTTTAGTGGCCAGAATTATGTAACCTATGCGGTGAGTGCTGTCACCACACTGAGTCTTCGCTGCTTCACCTCCTCCTGGCGGCTAAGGCCGGCTCGGAAGTCTGAACCACGTGATTGGTTTAAAGCTGCCGTGATTCCCCATTTAACTTTTGCTATATATGAGGGTTTGTGACCTAGAATCTACGCAATTCCTTGTCAATAATTATCGGAAATATCAAAGAGCCGTGCGTCTCAGTATTATGTAATGGTACAAGAAAGAGCCCTACTGGTTTCTGTGAAAGAGTGTTTGACGCCGGAACTAAAAATCCCAACACCTTTCTTGCATGGCCACACTATTGTGCAAGCTTCACGGGGCTTAAAAGTTCAGAGCACGAGGCCGATATTCCGCGACTCTAAGGTCGGTGTATCACGGCACTTGACAAACATTTCTGCTTGACAAACAGTTCGCGATAAAAGCACACCTCCTCCCCTTGGTGAAATTCTGCAGACCTCAATTTCAGAAAAATTATACCTAATTTCACTTATCCATTTTATGCTCCAAAGTAAAGGTTGATGTATAGTGCAGAGTTTTTTTAATTGTTATTTAATGGTCTTAATTAACGTACCGTCGTCAGCAAGCTTAACTCGAACGCTCTGCAGTGTGATTGGGATTGATTTAACTGATACCATCCTCAAAGCACTGGGGCGCTGTCAACGAGATAATACGTCTGATACGTCGGATAATACGTCGGATAATACGTCGGATAATACGTCTGCGGGCATAGGCAACATCTCGGCAGGGAGCCCAAGGCCACCCGGCCCTGGTGTCAATTAAACCATTTCAAGACACGCTCCGTAGCGTTCGAGTTAAACTTGCTAACGACTGCACATCTATATACAAATAAACAGTGGTCTTCACCACCTTGATAACCGCAGCTGGCAGTCAAGCACGCAACCTTACGTTCACCAGCAGAGCGCCGTAGCCAGTGTACAAGCATGACTTCTTTTTAGATACTTTTATTCAGCACAATTTGGGGAATAGAGCACAAGAACGTTGAAGCCATTCTTCACAGTCATTGCGACCTCCTATGTTGTTTGTGTCCTCATTCCTGATCTGTTCTTCAGTCCTGCCCAGCTAAGAAAGTGTTCTATATTAAATGAAACTTTGTTTTTTTTTTCTGTATATAGCACGTCTTGTTCGTGTTCGCTCTCTCACCGTCCCCTTCTCGCTCAAGGTCCCCCCGAGCTGACTTCTCCGCCGAAAGTGAAGGTGTCCGCCGACTCGGCAGTCGCATCCTGGGAACCTTCCAATTCGCCAATCAAGAAACGGGGTGGGCGAGGCAACCAGATCGAGTACCAGGTATACCTAGCAAACACCATCAATGAATAGCTCACACATTTCATAAAGAAAGCAAATTTTCTTCACTCGGCATTGTTTTTTCTTTCGTTTCCACTTGATCTCTATCTCTTTCTCTTTTTTCTCTATTTTGTTTTCTTTTATTGTTTAGGTGCTGGAGTTCAGTTCTGTCGATCTTATAGCACGATAAATAAGTAAAATACAGAGTTGTCTTTGAGCTCTAATTATAATGAGTAAGCCTGCGAGTATGATTTTTAGAAAGTCAGTGCAATATATGACATGCGATATCGTGCCAACTAGCACGCGGGATGCCAGGCACAGCACCATACCACGAGTTATGCAGGATCAACTAGCGCTCTAGTCTCTCATTTTGATTGCGCATGCATGGTTACCACCGACGAAATGCGTCACAAATAGACTGTTGTACGTTACCTGAGAAACACCTAATCGTACGTCACACGCTGATTTAAGCTGGTGAGAGTAGTAGCGGGGTGGGGGGGGGTGTAACCTCATTTCTCAAAAATGGGTACTGGAAGACGCCCGACTAAAAACTAGGGGCAAACGACGTCTCCCACGTTGAGGTATCGAAAGCCCTAAGCTCTCTACCTCAAAACTCTCCGCCACTTCTCGGGCTTTCTCGAAGGCCCATAATTGATATTGGAGCGTCGTGATGAATTTCATGCAACGCTGCATGAATTTTGTCATAAATACGCAGAATGCTTACCCCGGATAGACATATTCCGTGTCTGTAAACAGCGCTAGGCGTCATTGGCACACTGAGGCGCCGGTATAGTGACGTAGCTACAAGCGCCTGAGTGTGGCAACGGCACCTGCTGCTGTTTACAAACATGGAAATAGATTTATATGTTGCGTTCTTCTTGCAGCTGCACTTTCGCGCGAAATCTTCCGGCGGAAACTGGACGATGGCGGGGCCGTGGCAGACAGCGGTGCGCCAGGATGTCTCGCCTCTCGATCCGGACACGGAGTACGAGTTCGCCGTGCAACTGCGAAGGGGAAAGCTAACCTCCTGGGGACCCCCCGTGTCTGTGCGCACACCCTGTCGAGGTTCGACTGATTCGTCCTTTGACCCATTCGGTCTACGAGTCACTCATTCTGTCTTAGAACACGTCGCTACGTTTACGACCTAAAATGATGACAATGGCATGCTCGATAACGTGAGTGGTTTGCTTTAACGTCAATTTGGCCACATTGGAGGGCTTCGTGAGCGCGATTACACAAAAATAATGCCGCATGTTTGTTCAGATTTAGTCAGAACATGATCTTGGTTTTAGTCTTGGGGAGTGTAAACGAAATAAAAGCTGTGCGTTTTTATTTGTTCGCCAACTTTTTTCGTTTTAACAGACATGCTCATACTTGAAAATGTCCTGTTCGTGTTTCGCGTCAGTATCAGCAATAGTAAATCGTTAACCTAATGTGTAGCAATGCCAAGTAATTTTGCAAATTCTGCCTATTACAGAAACGGAGGAAAATAATCGGAGAAAATTAGAATACTTTTCAACTTTGTGTCTTAATTGCGACATTTTTGCAATACGTTTCCATAACGACAAGGCAACACTTTGTGAACATAGGCTATTCACAGTGCGCAAAAAAATGCATACCAACAGCTACATTGTTGTTGTTGTTGTTGTCATTGTTGTCGTTGTTGTTGTTGTCATTGTTGTCGTCGTCGTCGTCTCTGTTGTTGTTGTTGTTGTTGTTGTTCTTGTTGTTGTTGTTGTTGTTGTTGCTGTCGTTATTGTTGTTGTTGTTATTGTCGTTGTCGTTATTGTCGTTGTCGTTATTGTCGTTGTTATCATCGTCGTTGTTGTCATCGTCGTCGTCGTCGTCGTCGTCGTCGTTGTTGTTGTTGTTGTTGTTGTTGTTGTTGTTGTTGTATTTCATCAACTTCAAGGTTTCGTTTTTGTGCACTTCTCAGAAAGCCGTTCTGGCTCAGTGTAGACTTGGGTTTCTTTTTTTTTTCATTTTTGACAAAAGCAAAATTCATTTTTCGTGAAGGTAATATTGTTGAAGTGGGTGTGAGCACTCGGAGAGCACAAAATGTATACATTTCAGCGCAATTTAAGGGGCCAGTGGACATGCGTCCACGTTATTACCTGAACACACCCTATGCGTCTTTTTTGTTCCAGCTGACAGCCCCGAGGCGGTGCCGAAAAACGTGGCAGCCAAGGCCCTGTCGGACAAGCGCATTTCCATTCAGTGGGAGGTAACATTCATTTTACTTCATCGTGGCTGTAACGACCAACTAGCAAGGAGCACCCTGTAATCAAGCAAGGCAGTTGCAAACGCCTATTTCTTATTCACATTTATTTTTTCGCGATGGCAAAAATATTCATTCGCAAAAAGCTAACACAAAAATTAGACGATATATTACTTGCATAGCAATCTGGAAGTGCTCCGTTGGTCTGTCACATCAGGGTCCGAGTGCACAAAACTTTTCTTTCGTTAGTGCGTTTTCCCATTGGTCAGCTGGTTTCGTTAACAATATCTTCTACATCGTGACTGGCAGAAATATTATTTCACGAAAATTTTTAGCTGTAAAACGTTTTTGCGAATACAGGCACAGTCTGTGTGAGTACAAAACATAGAGGGAAAATTCGCAAACAGGAAAATTTTACATTCATCAGTTTGTATGCCGTTAAACCCGACGAAAACTCTATGTGAATTTCTCACTAAGAAAGTTCCTCAGCTGAAGAAAAAAATGGCAGTGGCTTAGCTCAGTTATGCCAGGATATACGTTGCGTTAGCAAAGGTTCAGCTGATTATTATTCCTTCTCCATGGTTATACTACAGTGGCAAACTCTAGTCAGAGGCGCTATTAAGCGGCTCCAGCGCAGTTTCAGATGGCGACTGCACAGGGAAGGCGCGCGCGTCGGCGTCCATATGTCTACCAAGGCTATGACGTCACTCCTCTGGAAAGCGCAGACCGGCGGCGGCGAGTCGCGCGCGGCCGCGGCCGAGTGCGAGGGAGGTGCCGGCTCCGGTGCGTGACACCACTGATCGTCTGCGCAGCGCATCGAATTGCGCGTACACCGGCGGCGAGCCACGCGCGGCGGCGGCGGAGTATCATTGCGCATGCGCAGACCAGTGCCACGCGAAATTGGCTCAGCGAGGCCAGTGTAGCTAAGGCTACAAAATTTCCCTGTGGGGAGATTCGAACCAATGTCTTTCCTGGGAGAATAGCGCATCACTGTCGCCTATCTATCGTGATTTGATAGATTCACTCGTACTATCTATATCCTCAGAGACCGGACCCCAAGCTACTGGGCTGCAAACTGGTGGGCTTCGAGGTGCACCTCAATGCGCGCAGCTCACCGTCGAAAGTGCATAGCTTGGACGCCGACACGTTGAGCACCGTGGTAGACGACCTTGACGCCGACAGCAGCTACGACGTGGCCGTTTACGCCGTCACCTCCGTGGGACGCAGCATGTACAGCGGATCGGCTACTGCAAAAACGGCACCGTCAGGTACGGATGCTTCTGCGGATTCCTGAGGTTCTTGACTTTTGTCGTCTATTTCTTCTGCACTTTATAATTCACAATATCTCGAACGCAATTCAGGTGAACCCCTCTATATATCTACGCATGCAATGTTAGCCTTGAATGCAAAAAGTGGCGCAAATTACTTTGCGCGAATGGCCAGAGACATCAAGTAGGCCTAAAGCCATTGCATGTCGTCGTTGAAAACCAATCTCAACTTGCCCGATTCTTAAACATTCACAGGCTGCTGGATGTACGGGAAACTGGCGTCGGTACAATTGTTCCAGCGTGCTTCGCACAACGTGAAATTGCGTTGCTCGAACGTACCGTTTTCATGCTGTCTCAAACTTAGTTCCGGGCCCCGTGGAGCACCTGAGCGTGGTCTGGACGAATGCCACCGAGGCCTTGATCACGTGGGATGCTCCTTTGGGGGAGCGCCACCCGCAGCAGCTGGAGTACCGCGTGGCTCTCCTTGCTAGAGACCTGGGAGGATGTGGTGGCAAGGGTTCCGAACAAGTGTCCCTCACGCAATCTACGCAGGTGATTGATTGATTGGTTGATTGATTGATTGATTGATTGATTGATTGATTGATTTCTGACGAAGTGGCGCATACGACTCAACTTCTTTCGCCCCTACCCTTTTGACGTCTGCCCCACAGCATAAAATTTGACTTCGTTACTTTAACTAATACTGAATATTGATTGATTGATTGATTGATTGATTGGTTGATTGATTTCTGACCGCGTGGCGCGTACGACTCAGCTTTTTTCGACCCTACCTTATTCCCGTCTGCCCCACAGCATAAAATTTGACTTCGTTACTTTAACTACTCCTGAATACTTGTAATTCAGTGCAAGTATAGCGCACAAAAAGACTGTAAAACATAACTGAGTTTTGTACATGGATACACTACCGCGTTTATCTCTTCTTAACTCAGACTACTACTTGTGTGGCCTACATGTCTATCTTACGCGAACTACCCTTGCTCATCTCTTAGATTAAATGAAGGATCAATATGTTCAAAACCATACGTGGATTATAAAATATTAGATATGAATATATATATATGTTACGCTGGCTGGAGTGCAAGTTAGATGCATGATAGAAATTATTCAAAGGTGTATATATAAATCCTCCTACATTTCCCTCATGTGCACTTCTCATAAAGCCGACTTCTGGCTTTGCTGTTAAGGATCAACTAAAATGAAGACAAAAGTTATCAGCTGCTTCTATTCTTTCGGTTCTATTTAAAGCAAGTTAGGCAAATAAAATTAAATGACCCTTTTCTCGCCATACTTTCTTTGCAACATCCGTAACATATTGCCCTAAGTGAATGTAGGCGCACTTTTGACAGCTCTTTAAAGGCGTCTTGAACCATTTCTCCAAGTAATCATCGAGTGATCTCAGTATCAGTGTTTATTTCATCCCGGATCGATTACTGAAAACTAAATTTATTCAATCCTTCAGTATCGAGCAGAGTTACAGGGATTCAACGCACGCTTTGAGTGCCTTCTCTCTTCATCTGGTCACGGAGAGCACGCTGGCAGAAAGGAATATGGCGCGGGAAAGGAAGTGACGTCACTGGACGTGCCGAAACGCGATCGCTGTCCCTTGTGATTCCTGCGCGCGAGTGTGGCTCAGTACGACCATTGAGAGTGGCGTGGCGGGTGCTGGCACCCCATGGCAAGACGCGTGTCTGGTCCTAACGCCACTCTTGGCTGATGTCAGCTATGGGCCAATAACGTGTTGTCTGTTGTTCGACGTCAAACAGCAGGCACCGGCAGCTCCGAATTGAGTGAGCAGACGCCTTTGTGCGAAAAAAATAGGGCCAGATGAAATAGCAGCTTCGCACTTCATGGCTGTCAATATTTGACGGGAGATGTTCATATAGCAATGCCTGTTTATTCGCAGGATGTGCTCTTTTCACCAACCTCGAAGGTTGGAATGTTCGTGCATCTTTAAGTGAACTGCAGTAGGGACGTGCTGTGTTGACAGGTACAGAGTGCTTATATACGCGTTCTGTTCGTGCAGTTCCAGGTCGAAGGGCTTGTACCGCACTCGTGGTACGAGGCACGTGTGAGCGCCAGCAGAGGTCATGGATACGGCAAAAGGAGGGAGGTCGGCTTCCTCACGGCTGCTGCACGTGAGTGCAATTGAAGCGATCTCAAACAACAAGAAAAGGCGCTGTCTTTATCGTCTATTTCATAATGAATACATAATGGTGATTAACTGACAGGGTGTCCATTGTGTGGCAAAAAAATAACATGTCGATATAAAACACCGTGGGCTGAATTGACAAAACTTCTATATCGGAAGTGCGTTTTCCCATTCGTCAAATGGCTTCACTAATTATATAAATAAGTGTGCGCAACCTACAGGGGGTTGAATGTTCATCTCAGCGCCCCCTCTCCTGTTAAGTCGATGTATTGGGCAGCCTTTGCAACCCTTGACCTCTGCTTACGAGACTAGGAGGGGGGGGGGCAGAGCTCTCATTTCCACTCCCCGTACGCACGCTTATGATCATATGTCGGAATCATTATTGGCTGACATATTCTCTTACGAAAGTTTCATACATTAGGAGGAGGATTGAAAGAGTAAGGACAGGGAGGTTAACCAGTTCTCCGACCGGCTGGCTACCCTGTTACCCAGATATTTTAGTATATGACCCAGATACGTGGTACATCGGACGCCTGCCGAACACTTTCAAGATGCGTTTCAAACGGTACATCGAGCACAGCACACGAATTGATAACACTTCATAAACCTCATACCGAAGTACCAAAACTGTTTAGAGGCGATTCGATCACCGCGACTTTTCTGGCTTAAAGGTTCCAAAAAATAATTGAGGCGTTTTTTTTTTTTTTTCACTGCTGCATGCTCAACATTTTTCCATTGGGGCCTTTCTCCAAAGCGCCCAGCAAGCCTCCTGGCAATGTGCACGTGGTGTGGGCATCGTCGAGGAGTCTGCACCTGAGCTGGGAAGAGCCTTCCTGCATTGACTCGCACGGCCCTCTCCTTTTCTACCGCGTCCTTTACTACGCTGACTCGAGAGCAGAGGATGAACATTGGGCGAATACCACAGGTGAACAGCGTAGTCTCTAATGGAGCGTATCTGGAGTAAAATAGTGATTAGATAGATAGATAGATAGATAGATAGATAGATAGATAGATAGATAGATAGATAGATAGATAGATGGATGGATGGATGGATGGATGGATGGATGGATGGATGGATGGATGGATGGATGGATGGATGGATGGATGGACGGACGGACGGACGGACGGACGGACGGACGGACGGACGGACGGACGGATGGATGGATGAGTGAGTGCATGTACGGACGCAATGATGGATAGATTGGTTGGAAAGATTGGATAGATTGCTAATATGGTACGGTGCAGTGCGGCCATATTTATTAGAGTGGCCCGACGGCCGTGCGAAATTAAGTGTCCAAAAGCTCTCTCTCTGTCCCTTGCCCTTCAGATCAGTGATTCAGCAAGTTTCCTTTTGGTGTTTTTCGTAGACACGAACTTGACGCTCCAGGACCTGCTGCCTTTCGAAAAGCACACAATGCGCGTGAGAGCCGTCAACAGTGCCGGAGAAGGTCCTCTCTGTTCTCGTGTGACAGTCAGCACTACAGAAGATGGTAAGCGCAGTCTTCCATTCACACTATGCCCAGCGTAGATTCCCATATGTTTTCATTATTTCTAATTTTCGGCGTAACATGCTTTACCAGGTCATCTCTTCTTTATGTATGCCGAATGTTGCAGTGGCGAAATACGAGGCAACATGGGGACATTGGCGCCCAGCCAGCCGCTGATGCCACCGTGTTCCTTACTTTTTCTTTTCTTAATTTTCTTTAGAATGCAATATCAGGGGTAACATGATTGCTCAGATGCATTCTTTATAGGGTTAACGTTGGATGTGGAGGAGGAGCATCCCCTGACGTAGCAGCCAGGGTTCTTCAATCATATCAATTGACTCCCTGTATAGACCCAATTTATCAGTATCCAGACATGCCATCGGCTGAAGTGACGGGATCTGCTGGTTGTCACGTCATGTGTCGACCAAAAAATTAACTAATAGACATTAGCGACGACGCTAGCGCTGCGTGTGGCATTTAGCAGCCTGCAAGAAATGCAAGCTGGGGACGGTGCCATGGTGCTCTGGAGTTTCGTATTGCTGCACCAAGATGACGCCAGAATCTGCGTGCTTCTATAGCATAGGCCATGGGCATGTCCGAGTGGCAGCACGCCGTTTTTTCAACTGGTATGATTGAAGAAATATTCTAGTAACCACTGATGTAGATAAGGGGAACAGGGGGTCAACCACTCCTCTACTTAAAATGTTTCAATTTTACACACGTATACACACAGGCACACCTACAAACCCATGCATAAACCTACATAAAGTATGACTGAACCCACCTCGAAAAAAAAAATCTGGCTAAGCCACACGTTTCTGAGCCCAGTGATCTTGAATCTCCGTTACCAATTCATCAAACTGCATGTTTTGCGAGACCCTTAACATACGTTATAAGAATGTAACAGAAGTGGTCGGGCTTGAGACGGAGACGCAGACTTGAACCGAACGCGCTGGGAGACTGCACTATTCATCTTCGCCCTTGAGTACCAACTGCGGGTTGTCCAGCGGGACAAGCCAACCGCCATGCAGAGCTCAAGGGCTCGTGGCCGACACCTAGGTGGAGATATATTCGCCCTAATTCCCGAATAACTCGCAGGACATTTTTTGAATAATGTTAGCTCTTCTTAAAGATGAAGGCGCCATTCAGTCATTTGAGACCCTAACAAAACGATGCATTTCAAAGATATGAAACTGGGCTTAACTATTGTGCAACCGTTGCTTTCTAAGTATTCGCTCCCAGGTATACAGCGTTCAAAAGTCAATCAACTATACATTACTATAAATGCCCTTCGCAGTACCCGGTGAGCCCGAGTGGTTTGAGGTCGCTGTGGTTAACGAGACCACTGCTCGGCTGGCGTGGCAACTACCCCAAGAACCCAATGGGATCCTCACCGGTTACGAGGTGCGTGCTCGTGCTCAGCCTTGTTTGCTAGCTTTCCAATGATTGTGAAACGGCTAGATGTTGCTTAACGTGTGTTCAGTGGTTTATTTTGATGGATCCAGATTACACCCACAAGGACAGCTTGAAGTGGTCGACAAAGACCCAATGCTTGAGAAGCTTCGCGATTCTTCAAGACATTCAATTAATGTCACGCACAGGACGATCGTAGTCAAGTTCATTCGAGAGTTTACGCGAGCACTAGCTGTAAAACTAGAATGGTCCGTGCCGCTTGTGTTAATGCCGACGCAGTTCACCACCGATCAGGTTAACTGACGGCGGACGCCATATATACGCCGACATAAGCGTGCAGCATGTATTGCTTGTACCGCGACTTTCCTTTTTCC
This sequence comes from Rhipicephalus microplus, assembly GCF_043290135.1. NCBI lineage: Eukaryota > Metazoa > Arthropoda > Arachnida > Ixodida > Ixodidae > Rhipicephalus > Rhipicephalus microplus. The sequence goes on from NC_134700.1 coordinate 205,927,478, forward strand.
GGGCACACGTTCACCTGAATAAAAAGTTTTGTCTTGAATCCGGTGACTGTTGCCTTCAACTTCACGGCCATTTTTTTAAAGATAACGAATACGCTTCGGTAGGACACACTACTTTAATCACTTCTCTCTCTTATCTACTGATGGTTTCTCTCGTCTGTTATGAAAGATATTACATGTGTCTGCCTTGAAGCGGAACCATGCACGTAGTTATTACGAGCTGTAAGCTCGTGTCATTCGTCTCCTTCACGCTTCTTATTCGTTCTCAGCGCCTCTTTAGCTTCCGAACTTAAAAATGGGCTGCGCGAACAGTTTTTTTTTCCCCTTGCGTAAACTCTGGTATACACTGAACCTCTGTTTTGGATTTTTTGTCTCTAGATTACAGTAATGGTGCAGGCCGACAACGGCACAGAGGATGAGGGTTCCGTTCTCCTAGCCACGGTTGTGGGAGCTGACGTGAGGGACCTGCTGCTGCCGCAGCTCTTAAACGGACGCAGCTACACCGCAACTGTGAGGGCGACCACGAGCGTGGGACACGGCCCTGCCCTGGCCGTCCACTTTTCCAAGGTCTCATTGGGTAAGGGGAACGCACGCAGACTGACCCGGTACGCTTCTATCCTATAAGCTTATCCGAGCTATATTAAAAGGACACTAACGTAACCTAATAAGCGATAGAAAGCCACTGTCACCGTTTGAGAAACCTTGGGAAATAGAATGCAGGTGGGGATGGCTACTTGATAATCCGGCTCCAAGTCGCCTTGACGTCATGAATTCCGACAGTGATTCAACGTCGGTGTTTTAGGTCAGAAATTTAGCCAGAACTTTTTTCATGGGATAGGGAGGAAAAAGTTGTTGAACTCTCCATCACCCACCTGTGGATACTTACCTGGTTCGGGCTGAAGATCATGAATCTGTGAATTCCCTCACACTTTACCACGTTACAGCTCTCTTCGTTAAGTCCTTCGTTAACCTTTAGGGTAAAACTTCAGAAAGTGCGCAGCACGGGCGCCCAGCGATTTCCGATCGTATAAAGATTCCGATGCAGCGTTTACCAAACCATCAATGACGTCAATGTTTGATGTAAGCATGTAGTGTTTCCCCGGCACGAGTAGAGTCTTGCTAGGAAGACTCCCAAAGTTGATGTGCGACATGCGTGCTACTTTTTGCCTTGCTTTATCGATTTCCTGCTCGTCACGACAGCTGAGACGCGTGTCGTCTGCAGCGTGTTCCGTCAAGTTGTTTCTCCCTTCAAATGTAGCACCAGTGGAAAGACCAGTCACGTGCTTTGCGAGGCGGTGGCGCCCTCTCTTGCGTGGTGCGGGAGTCAGCCACATCTTTCCAAAGTTTTTGGGTTATTTTAGTTCAACTATAAGGGCCAAACTCCATAAGCGCGAAAATGCACGCGACAGCGACGAGCGACGCGACGTAGATCGGCGTCGCGCGATCAGTCGCTAGCGCAGGCAAACCTCATTCACGCGACGGCTTCGGCGAGCGAATTCCACTGTTGCTGGCATGAGGCCGTCAAGTCGCACCAAGAAAACCGCGTAGCGAGCGGTTTCCAATTTAAAAATAAGATATATTGTTGTGTAATGGAACAGAAAGTGTTTATTATTGCCTTGCAGCATTTTTTATATGCGCATGCTTAATAAACATTGCGTTATTTCTTGTTGTGCATACGTGACTCGGGCAGGGTCACGTGCACCTATGTAGTCTTCGTCTTTTCCGGTTTTTCGCTATTGGCTGCTTGAGCCCAGCACTTCCGGGCGATGAGCGACGGTTTCCAAATCTGGAGAACCGAGCGATCGCGCGAAAATGAGCACGCGACACGTCGCGCGACGGCCCTGTTTCGTCGCTCATAGCGTCGCTCGTCGCTGTCGCGTGCATTTTCGCGCTTATGGAGTTTGGCCTTAACGATTGTTCCTCGGTTGTTATTGTTCATTATATTGTTTCAGACCTCATTCGTTTATTTTCTCCTGGTTTTGAGCACTAGTAGTTTTGTTTTACGCTTGCATTAACCACTTAATATTGAGCGTGATCACGCCGCATGAGATCTATGGATAAACGACAAGCCGGGCCCTTACAGTGCCATGCACTTAAAACTAGTTATTCTAGGCTTGATGCCGACTATAAACAAAGTAGTGCTTACCTGTCTCCTCATGGCATTTTAAGCTAAACGAAATGCGACATGAGAAGTTCAAATTACAACACAATGAAGTTCGTTTGACAAAACAGGCCCGCGTTCACATTTATTTGAAAAGGATGTGATCGCATTTTAAAAAGCAATTTTTTGGTGTCGCGACCACATCTGTATCAAAAGTTATTTTGCTTTTTTACGCTACTTTGCGATTTCTGACCTTCGCATAAACCAAATTGTCCTTAGTCACAGCCGACAACGTGGCAGTGCTCGCGTTTTCGTTTTCATTGTAAAAAAGATACAAATATCATAGAAATGAAATGCGGTTAACCAATGCCTTATATAGTTTGCTATAACCGATGATTCGCTATATCTGGCTTCATTATAACGCGGTTCAACTGTATTCCAGAAGCACGACATGAGAGAAACATTGACCCGACGTGTCGATCATTCTTCGTGCAGTGGGTGCGTCGGTGCAGAACGACAACTTCAGGTATCTACAATCCATGGTTCTATGGATCATGGTTGTCTTCTGCGTTGCCATCTTTCTACTTGTAGTCAACGTGGCACTCGTGATAATCATCAGCCGTAGGTAAGTGCATCAGTGAGTGAGTGAGTGAGTGAGTGAGTGAGTGAGTGAGTGAGTGAGTGAGTGAGCGAGCGAGCGAGCGAGCGAACTAAATTATCATTAAACAGCGAGGACTGCCTCCTATGTCACGTTTACGGAACAAACCTATTCAACCAGGCGTGGTAGTGATAAATAAACTGTGGTCGTTTGGATGCGGTAGTCTAGATATACGGTGCTTGTAAAGCCGGAAGGTTATCTATGCTTGCACCTGCGTAGATTTCTAGGATTTCACCTAACATTGAAGGACTCTCGTTTTACGAAAGATGGGTTTCCCGCAGTATGACTTATTGTCGGGGGAAGCTCGCTTTTCTGTAAATACGTTCGTGCTTTCTTTTTACAGCGAAAGTTGTTATGAGATCAAAACTCGGGTCACTTGTTGCTGCTACATAAATGTTTGTACATAAATGCTTGTAGAGAGGTGGTACACAACGCGACTTTTCCTGCTCGTTCTCTCCTTCCTGCTTACCATCGGCGTTAAACCATGACGGGAGGAGGAAAGCTCTGACCATTTTTGTGCTATGGCTTTGGGGGCGAGACACCCCTAGCAAGTGTTCCGCCTTGAGATTTAGCTTTAAAACAAATTTGAATTACTTTCTTTTTGACACGAAGGTGTTATTCTGGGTGCCACCACGACTCCACTGACGTAAAATATGCACCAGCACATTGCAAAGAAAAAACAAGAAAAAAAATTGCCCGCAGCTTCCCTCGGGGGAACACTGAGGAGGATGCGGAGCATATAATTGGTTAACGGGGTGTTAAAGTGCGACTTACTTGGGTCGATGGCTAAATTGGTTAACGTGGTTGTGAAATGGGGTGTTAAATTGCGACTTACTTGGGTCGATGGCTAAATTGGTTAACGTGGTTGTAGGAGGGGGTGTTAAATGAGTGTGCACGTACACACGTATATATGCGAAAGGGCGGCGCTGGTCGAAGGGACGTCGATCATTGTGTTTGTGGATTCGTTGGCATTCATTTCACCGCGACCTTGGACGTCGACGCGCCGTACAAACCAACCGACGAGCGGCAACTGAGCGAGCGAGCGCCGACCTTGAGTATATATACAGCGCGACGGCGCATGCACTGTCAGCTGCTGAATGTTCTCGAAGCGCGACGGCGCATGCGCGTCCACTGGAGAATCAGGAGAATTGTAGATGTTGAACGCGGTGTGTAGAGGAGGAAGGGTGCACAGATGGTGGAGGAGTGAAACGCGCGCGGTGTGTAGAGGAGGAAGGGATGCACAGATGGTGGAAGAAGGAGGAGGAAGCTTGCGGACGGCGCCGCACTACAAGCCTCGAGTATTAGATGCTCCGCATCTAAGAATTATCGTCACCGCGAGTCGATTCTACGACCTCTCACTTCGCAGCGCGAACGACGCGAATTGACTCGGTCACAAAGCGTACGTTCCTCAGCTTTATACTAGTGACATGGTGTCTATATATACACCATTTACCTTCGGTGGTACTCAGGGATAGGTGGCTTCGGCGTGCTCTTGTTATCATCAGTGAGGTGGTGCGAAGGGTGAGCTTAAAGGCCATCCTCCCCACGTTGCGATGTGCGCGTGCCTCAACATGGCGTGGTCACTCGTGCGTTTATCTCGTGATCAGGGTGGTTTGTATATGTCGTGCGCATTTTGCGCAAGTGCACGTTACAGAGAGCATGAAGATTGTTTCCCTCGATGCGGCAGCCGGGTTTGTGAAAGTAGCTCGCTGCTCACACACCAATAAGAAACAATTGTGACATTTGTGAGTTCACGCTTTGTGTTCGACCAGAGCGCTTTAGGTGTCGAGCCGTGATCAGATCGCGCTCCTTCTGGTTATGTTCTTTTCGTGCACCCATTATGCCCGAGGAGCACGATTCAAGTTTCGAGCTGGTTGCCGGTCTTTGCGTTACATTGCAATTTGATTCTATAGCATTCACCCATTCGCCCTCGTGGAGAAACAATGCAAAACAAACGCTCAACTGCATCTGCGAAGAGCGAAGACCCGTTTCCCTTTCTTGTAGTACCAATTCCTATGACGGAAAGGTGATTATTTTTGAGTGTGCACTCGCATTCAATACCCCTCAGCTGTGCGAGACCATGAATATAGCAAAAGCCGATCGACCGACTCAGAGAAGACTGAATAGAACGATGCTATCGCTCGCGACCTGGGAACCCATGCTCGTTTCATTTAAACTTTATTTCAAAGCATCGTTTAATTCTTAAGTCAACAAAACACAACCCATACGTATATGAACAAAATGGCCGCCATTTTTTTATTTACGCTGCCACTGCTTATATTTGGATCGCAGGAAGCGCCGTAGTCTGGATGTCAGCAATGGCCCGTTCAGGAGTTCGACAGCCTCCACCATGGAGCTCGAAGAGTTCGAGCGCTGCAAACATCCTGCGCCGGGAGACACCGCCTCCGACGACGGCGTCTTCGTTGACTGGACTCCGCCCCGCTCGTTCCAGAGCACTTACATCTAGAATGGCGCGCACATTGTCGGCCTAGCTATCGCCGACAGAATGATTGATTCCGCGATGACCAATTTCGCATTTCGACCACTTCCTTTCGGGGCCGACCGTCCTGCTCTGCTCGAGTCGCTGATTATAGGCGGGACTCATTGCGACCAGGACTAAGCATTCCACATCTTTTAACAGCTTTCGAGAACTGTCTGTGATTCACTTGCGGCGCAGATGTTGGCGCCCGAGAAATAAACCGTTGTTGTGATACAAATATAAAGCTGATTTACGCAAAATTTATTCCACCAATGCAGGCTGTGGAATTCTGCAGAGCTGGAGGGTTACTTGATTGTTCTCAAGCCTCGTATTCTTTGGAATTTCAGAACGAATAAAATCTCTCTGTGTTTGTACGTCGATTACGTCTCGATATTCTCGATTATTTATGAGTTCGTTTTCTACTGTGATCAGCACGCACGTGGGATCTTAGGCGTGCAATTACCTGCATCACAATTCGAAACTACGTAAATAAAACATTAGCGGTCACCGTTGCTTTGTCATCACTCCATGATCTAGCAACAAGGTTGTTTTCTGTTGGTGTTGTTGTTGTTTCGTCCTTGTTTATCAATGCAGCGTTGGGAAACGCTGTTTATGCTTGTTATTCGTCGGAACGTTTTACTGTCGACAGACATCAGTATCGGCCCACTGTCGCAAATCAGCTAACATTCGTGATAGTAGAGTGTCGTTGTACTGTAGCAATGGTGAGGCATAAAACCACGGAATTTAGTTCATCCTTCTAAACAAAGCAGTAAAGCGAATGTGCGAAACGCTTTGTTGGGTAATATGGACGAAAAAGGGGGATATCTTTTTTTATATAAATTTAAGCAAGAACAGAACAGTGATAACCTCGAAAACACATTTCACGTTATGTTGTTTTAATAAAAGCTGTGGCTACCGTGTTTTGTGTAATGAGTGGAATGAACGTTATTATGAAAAAAATTTTTATTGTAAAAATCCAGGAAAAGAAGCGTAAACTTAAGGGCTTGTTTCGTTCGTTTAACACAATGTTAATGAAAACTAACAAACAGTGATGCCAAGAAAAGCACAGGGGATGCTGTCACGAAGTAACTGTAATATAAATTTAACGAAATAGTAGAGGACGAAAAAAAATAACTTGCTGGCAACAGGGGCCATACCTGCGACCTTCGGAAAACGCACCAGATGCTCTACCACTAAGCTACGGTGGCTGTCATCCCACTGTCCACTTTATAGGGCATACATACGTGCATTCAAAAGTGCTGCCAGTATCGATCCACTATACAGTGAGTGGGAACCACTCGCGGTAGTGAACGCTCACCTCATGTTGGTGAGGAAATATCACACCTAGGCACCTCAAATAAATGACACCTCTTATACCCCATTAAGGCCTCGGGGAAAGCACGTTGATAACACGCAAAGTCAACCGAAAATTACGGAACAAAATTTACGCATGTATCGTTTTTTTTCGAGTGTATCCTTTTATTTCACAATGTCACACATTTGAATAATTTTTTTCTTTCTCTTGAGGGTCGTTCATGGCATATATACGCCATTAACTGCCATAAAAATGCATATGCGCATTATCCGTATCAGATCACTATTTCTATACGGGGTGAATATTTTTAAAAACACCTATTTTAATGACCGGAAGTTTTGTTACAAATTATCTGGTTGAGATTTGCTTTGCAGCAAAACAATCAGAAAAAGATGAACATTTATTGGTTCGTCCCATTCTTTTAGTGTGCAATGCTAAAAACTAAAAATGAGTGTTATGCCAAGTTACTAAACATTAAAAAAGGGGTGGATTACTATAGTCCTGCGCAGTGTTCACATTAGCCAGGAGCGGAGGCAGTTGATGGAGCCGTCATTCATCAATTTGCATTGACCTGAAAACCAAGTGTGTGTGTATATATATATATATATATATATATATATATATATATATATATATATATATGTGTGTGTGTGTGTGTGTGTGTGTGTGTGTGTGTGTGTGTGTGTGTGTGTGTGTGTGTGTGTGTGTGTGTGTGTGTGTGTGTGTGTGTGTGTGTGTGTGTGTGTGTGTGTCAATAATCCAGTAGTATTTCCACCAAACATTTTGCTTTTATATGATGACATGCACTCATAGTCTCTACGATTTCACTGAAAAGTTAAAAATATCAATGGACATATCCTGTTTCATATTTATTGAGCTGTCGTTGAGGAAGAAATTTCCGAGTTTGAAATATGATACGCTCAATATAAAGTTCCAAAGTCCCATTAGCGTATTTAACTTGTATGGATTATATCCGTTTCCTTAGAACGTCATTGCTTCGTGAGAAATGGCTTATGTTACTCATATATTCATTAAGCTCTCAGAGCTACACGATTTCTCGGTAGCTGCCTAAGTTCGAATATTAAGAAGCGCAGAGTGAATAAAGTTATATTTTTGCATTTTTTCACCAACTACGTCTCTTTATTTTTGGAATCATTCATTAATTGTCATCACTGGTGCACGTGCTCGACGACTCTCGTAAGTGTTCGCTAACGCATGCAGTTGCATGCACCACTATTCGAAACTCTGTAAGAAAATAGTAGCGGTGCTCGTGGTTTTGTGCTCACTGTATAATAAAGCATCAAGACTATTGGCTTTTTTTTCTTCTTTAAAGAAACCATGTGTCATCGTTGTTTATTCTTATTTTTCGGGAAGACATTGAACTACCAGCCGACATCAGAATCACTCCACTTTCGTAAATTGGCCCGCATCTGCAATGGTTAGGCATAACAGCAGTGCACTGCAATAATTATTAATTCTAAACAATGCAGTAAACCACAGGTCTCAAGTGCTTGTTTGAGCGAAACGGGCGAAGAACGTAGTCCTCTTACAAAATTCACACCACAACCAACAGATTTGCGTCATATAACAAAGCTTTAAATTAAGGAAACTTTGCTTTGATATTATAGAAACGCCCGCTGCCATGTTTGGTGTAGTGTAATGAGCAATCCCGAATGACTGGAATGCTTCACGGAGGAACTGAAAGGGCGTTCACAGTGAGAAGGCAACGTAAGTAGCACAGCCACGATATCTTTACCGCCGCGTCCACAACACGCGCTCAATTTAAACCGAAACCGAAACTGCATTGGCTAAGTGGGCGTTGTCTTTTTTTCAGTACCTTCATCTATCAGTCACCCATCAAACCTGAGATAACAATGAATTCGTTGACTCATAAAGTATCCTTCCCGCTATTTCATAACCACCGCAAGTCAGCACGTTCCCGCGAACAAAAGCGTTGATCCTTTTTGTAAACTGTTGTGGGCGGGATACACGGAGGAAGGAAAGGCCTTTTTCCTTCCTCCGTGGCGGGATATGATGCTGCTGTGCGGTATGTCGGACGAGCCGCCTCGCAACCCTGTGTGCCATGATCGGCAGGTGAAGATGGCTGCTTCAAGCGTCGAAGGACCGCTTAGCAAATGGACAAACGTCATGAAAGGCTGGCAGTATCGCTGGTTTGTGCTAGACGACAACGCAGGGCTGTTGTCCTACTACACCGTACGTATTCATTTGTCTCGACGACGTAGCCGTGCATTGCGCAACCCATCGGTTTTGGGCGTAGTTGCATGCTTTCGGGAAGGTTGCATTCGCAGCGCACGAAGCCGGTGTCTGAATCGTTTTCAACGCTTCCTTTGCCTCCTTGCTTCAAAATTTTCAGTCTAAAGAAAACATGGCCCGGGGAGCCCGGCGTGGCTGTGTGCGACTCCAGGTAAGCTTTGTTGATTGAGCGACGTTCCATTTTTTACGTTCGCACTGATTCGCGCCCGGCCGATGCAGGGGGCAGTTATAGGAATCGACGATGAAGACGACAGCACCTTCACGATTCGCGTGGACCGCAAGATCTTTCACTTCCAAGGTGAGCGAGCCTGGCCGACTTCGCTCAAGGAATGCGGCGCACGTGTCGGCGCTTTTCCGCTCATGAGTAACCAGAGCTGTCGCTTTGAGAGTGCCCATGTCGCCTTTGTGAAGACCGTCGCTTGTATTGTTTCGGACGTCATGCAGCGCGCGACGCAGAGGAGCGAGAGCGATGGGTGCGTGCGCTGGAGGATACGATCCTGAGGCATACGTTACAGCGGCAACCAAACTCGGTAAGTTTCTAGTCTGTCAGCTGTCAAACTCCGTAAGTATCTAGTCTGTCAGCTGTTTTCTTCTCATCCAACGTTTCACATTACCTGTTCCTTGAAATGTGCAAAACCAACATTCCTTACAACGTCCGTCCATCACACAGGCTTTCTGCGGGCAAAACGTTTCTCATACAACACACTTGTGCATTTTCAGCGTCTGTGGGATCAGACGGGTATTGTGGCGCCGACACAGCACAACTTTGACACCAAGCTCACCGAAGCAGACTCGTATCTGCAGCTTCTCATCGAACAAATCAGGGTAGGCAGCCAATTTCTTCAAGACTTGTGACCCATCAGAAACGTACCAAGTAGAGTTGCATGTGCCGTGCCATCATTGCTATGTTCATTTATGTGCTATTTGAAGTTATCTGAAACTCGACTCACTCGGTCATGTTTCCTATTTTGTGCAATACTGATACAGGAAACAATTACTTTTTTTTTTGCAATACTGATCTATGGGAACGCACTCAACTAAATTCACTATATTGTTCTACTTTCTGGAGTATGTCACACTTACTTGTACTGACGTAATTCTCTATAAAAGTCTATTTTTGCGCATTTCTTCACTCCTTAGGCAAGTGTGCCTTACACGTATTGTGCAGGTAACATTCTTCGTAGCAAAGCTTTGTATGTGCTTTTATGCACACAGTGCTTTTTTTGAAACTGCAAAAGTTGTGTGAATATTGTGTGCATCAATTGTGTGATTGGTGCTGACTTATCGCCTACACTTGGTTAATTAGAGTGTAACTGAACTTTCATCTTTAGTAGCATGTAATTATTTTATGTTTGGTAATCCTAACCCAGTTATGAACATCCCTCTTTATTGTTCATTGGTTTACATTTAAACTACAAAAATAAAAAAGCTCTTTCATGCAGAGTGAAAAAGAAATTAAAAAGTAGCCCATAGGGTGCTTGTTTTGTGCACTGGCTGTCCCCAGGGCACAGTGAACGCATGTTGTTTTCTGCCCGCTTTAGGGTGTCGTGGATGCAGCGTGTTGATAAAATGACTCCGTCACACTGAGGAAGTTGGGAGGGGTCTTATCTCTCTCATTGTCTTTTTCTTCATTCTTTGTTTCTTGCGGCCATAGTGCAATACGCCTGCTGTTAAGATGCGCCATGGAAAGATAACGGCTAAGAAGCCATGTCTGCATGTTAGAAAGGCAGCTTCTGTCTCAGCGAAGCAACTCATCTTTTGCAAGCTTTTGTGTGGCATACCTTTGCTTTGAGGGCTTCATAACTAAGACTGAGTGAAAGGATGGCAAGGTAAGAGTTGTATGTATGGCTAGTTCGGCAGCACAGTCTTGAATTTGACAGAAACTGCTGAGCTAATGGTGCATTTCTGCGTGTTTAACATCGCTTTGGCTCATAATTTCCTTATGCCTTGTGAGTTGCCTTGTCTTTACTTACTGTTCCCAATTCTTTAGATGGGTTGGCGCTGACTGCATATAAAACGTTGTTTTCCGGTCAGCGAAAGCAATCAAGTTTAGTGCATACAGAGTATGTGTCATGTAATGTGTTTCATTGCTTCGTGACGCACCTAACAACAAAGTCTAGATAAACGTCTAGCAGAAGTCCGTGTATGCAGTTACGTGAACCGCCCAGTTCATCGTGAATCGCGCTCCGGAACAATAGCTTTAGCGTTATTTTTCTCCAGTCACCATGCACGTGCCTCACGTTGTGTTGTTTAATGTGTGTGGTCTGCAGTATCTGTCGCCGTGTGTGGCTTTTTCTTCCTTTTTCATCTCCCGAGAATGGAGCTTTGATAGCTTTAAGTTTACGAGAATCTGGAGGAGGACATTATTGATTCTTAGTTCCTCGAAAATTTCAAAGCGCTTGTCGCTTCGCGGATGAGGCGCGAACCACGTTTTCTCGGCCGTTGCTGCGGCAGCTCTGGGTTTCGGTTTCGGATCGACAATGGCGCTGCAGCATGCGCTCTTGCGCGAAACGGCTAGCGCTGTCGCAAAATCGACTCCGATTTGTTCACGCTATGCGCAGGGAATTTGTGGCTTACATGTGGTGAAGGGCTGCGCGGGCTAACGCTGTTTACGGGAAAGCCTCGCGAGTCCTTTTCTAAGTTTCCCCGCTTGGCCTCCGCTGCGGCGGATCGATGCACCGCAGTGTTGTTGTTGCGCTCGGCTCGAAGAGAACACGATGATGTGGCAACACTTGTGTGATTGCGCGGACGGCATCTCTGGGGCTAGCGGACGGAAACGCGGATGCCACTGCTCCGTTTTTAAAGGACTCGCGCCACGTGACCCGAGCGAACCAATCGGAAGTCGCAATTGTTTCTGCGCGGAAATGAAGGATGGTGGGCCGATGCTACTGATGAGGGCCGGTCCGCGGCTGACGGAGGTGATCATGTTCGCACTTCCCCGTCTTGCTTTCCTTCTGGTGGCGCCGCGGATCTCTCCCACGCGTTGAATCGCCGTTCAAGGCCGCCGCCGTGCCACAACGAATAGCCGCGGCTGGACTCGACCACGTTTCGTGGCACGGTGGCTTTCCCGCACGACGACCGCCGCCGATCGCTGCTTGCCAGCTGGAGCGGTCCGACGCGCGATCGGAAAGTGTGTGCAGAAACGGTGACTGTGGCTCTCTCTCTTCGTTTGTGTCTCGTCGACAGGACTTGGAGTACAGCATCGACAAGGTTGCCGATCCGCGCGAGAAAGTGCAGCTGTCCGGCATCGGGAGCAATGCCAACGTGAGTGCGCACACATGTCCGTTCGCCGATCGCGAAAAACCTCTTATTCACCGTGCACAAGCGGGCGCGCTCTTATCTCGGTTTTATTTATTTTTAATATATCTCCGAGGTGGTAATATTAATGTCTTCAAGCGGTGAAGGTCATTGAGAGAATGCAAGTTCGAGATTTGTACGCGTGCAGCTAGGTGATCCTTGTTATTATTAATTGCATAACTACAAAAAGGCCATTCTTTTTCTACCTAGTGCGAAATTCGATTGCAGTAATTCACTAGTTTGTCAAGTACACCCGGAGATGCCACCCGTTGTAGGATCATTGCGGCTCCGAATTTACGAAATTTGGCCAAAATTTTACATAAAGCTAGACTGAACGCAGCCACGATTTTACTAAATTTGCTTCAGTTTTTTTCATAGAGGCTCAAGCAAGCTTAAAAGTGTTGAGGATAAGACCTGATTTTTCTGAAACTTGCGAAGAGCGAACTTGGACCTTTCATTATTACCTTCCTTTTTTGTAAACGTCAAGCGAAAATTAGTCGCTTCACTTTTTTTGTTTATATTTCTTTTCCCCAGGCACTTCTGGAAACGGTCAAGCACACTATTGTGCTGCTGCAGATCGCTAAGGTGAGCAATGGAGCGTGTGCACCCGTTTCAGGGGGACGCCGCTTACAACGTGAATTCCATTTAATGTAAAGCACGAGTGGACCTTCCGATAACCTTTCAATTTTCCGCAAGTGCCCATCCTGTTTTCTTGCTTTGTCACTGTTCATTCGCACTTTACATTAAAATGAACAGCTACCAACTTGGCAAGTCTGCCATCCTGTTAACGTAAATCTGTTTTCTTGGTGTTTGTCAGAACACAGCTCAACCTGTGAATGGAGTCTACCCTCAGCGCAGAGGAACCGAAGATCGTCCAGCCCCATTGAGAGCTCGAGGTACTGTTCTGAGGCCCCTTAAGTCGTGCACTAAATAGGGCAGCTATGAGTTGCACTTGACTCTGGTGCCGCATGGATAAGATGTGTGTGTGTTTACCAATAATCGTACCTCATCATCTGCGTATCATGCATTGTTCATAAAGCAACAAATTGGTACTGCCTTAAGGGACTTGTGGATTTAAACTGACCTTTTGAACAGTAGCCAGTTGGCCCTCCCTTCTTTCTATTATTCGAAAGAGAACGGTACAGCTATGTCACTGCGGCATGCAACTTGCTGTGTCACAATTTCACGTGTATGCGTATTCAGATGTGGTTGGCGCCAACTGTCGCTGATGAGTGTCTTTATGCTAGTATTTTTTTTTTTAGTTAAGTCTCGTACCATTGCCAGCGTTTTGCATTATGAAAAGCAGGAAAAGCGTGGCAAGAAATTGTTCAGGTGCATTGAATATACAGGTTGTAGTATTTTTACAGTAGGTGGCAGTAAAAGGAGAAGCAGCATTCTAAACAGCATAAGGCTAGAAAATCTTAGCGCATATAAGCGGAAGTACCAGGGTTCCTATTATGTAAAGCGCATTTTCTGTTAAATTTTTGTTTTCCAGTCACTTGTCGCAGAAAATAGCCAGTACTGTTGGCTATGAATGGTTGGATTTGGCAGTGACGTAGGCATCTTTATTTGCATTACTGCATGGTTATGTGTTGTCTTGTGCCAGAAACGTGAGCTCTAATAGAAGATGCACAAATTGATGCAGCACAGTGTGCATATAAATTGTGTTCGCTTTGTTCAGGAAGAGCAGTCAGTCAGAAAAGTTTATAGGTTACGAATTGAACGGCATATTTGAATTTCTACTCATTTTAAGCTTGTTGCTTCCCTCTTAATAGATCTACTTCTTTGAGTTTGTGCTTGTTGTTTCCTATCCATGTGATGTTCTGTAGCTTCATCTAATGAGTTTGGCACTTGTGGCTGTGGCTGGCTGCAGAAATGCTGATGCACTTAACTGCAAGTGAAAGAGATCCGTGTGGTCAAAATTGATGTGGAGACCATACTGCAGAGCACCTCAGAATCGTATCATGGTTTTGACACGTAGACCCTCCGAGTTCCATTTACCCTAAATCTCTGAGTGACTAATAAGAACTATTACTTTCAATGTAAAATTTTTTAATTCAATCTTTGTGCCCTCAGTTCATTGGAATTAACAAATACTATCTCTCCTAAATTTCTGTGGCCATTCAAACAAGTGTTTCTTAGTGAACCAATTTTTCCCATGAATAAAGTTTTGCTGTCTGGCCCTTCCTCCATGCAGCCTTTAACAACAATCCTTGCAGGAAGTGATCTTTGTTGGATTTCTAATACGCAGATGAGGCCGCAGCTGCAGCGGGCGTCCCAGCCCACGATTCCCCCCGGGTCCTGAGCACTGCCGACCACGAGAGTGCTCCGCCAGACTCTAAAGGTAAGTCTCGCTGACAGCCTCTTCTTCCATTCCGTATTGAGATTGTCGAATGAAATAAAGTATGAAGAAAGTGTTGAGCTAAGCCGAGCTGTATCGGTCACATTTACCTCAAGGGCAGTCTTGCTATATGTGTGGTCTTGGAAAGCCGTTCTTGAAACTAACAGACACAGTACGTGCCCTAGTACCATGGACACAGCCATTCTTGAAACTAACAGACACAGTACGTGCCCTAGTACCATGGACACACGGACCATTTCTAGCTTTTACACAATGAGCCTGCCAGCCGAATCTTATAAATCAACATGAGAAATAACCCAGTGCCAGCACAACACAATTCAGACAAAGTAGCGTCAGTGCGGCATGGCCAACATTAAAACTCTGTACGGAAGTCCACGGGAGCAAGTATAGTTCTCAGGGGCCCAGTGCGTGAGATGACCACCGATGACCAGAGCAAGCCTCTTGAAAGAACGAACTCCACATCACCCGACGCAGCCCAACTGGCACCACCTCACCAGTGCAACAACAGTTCTTGCTCGGCAGCAGCTAAGCTAACTACCCTAACTAAAGCACATGGGTGCCATAAGATAAAAACAGTTTCACAGCGGGTTCAAACACCCCCTCCCCCACGTATGGCATACACGATCCGCATATACATGTAGTTGCCTCGAGGTGGTCAAACCAGTACCTGTTTGTTTTTCTGATTATGGTGATAAAATTAAGAAAAGGAAATATTGTCAATTTTCGTTGAATTTTTATGTGGAACAAAGAGTGGATTGAAATGGTTTTGTTGACATTAATCTGTCAGTGTTCAGAAATTCTGAAAATATCATTGCATTTTTAATGCTTCATTTAATTGCCACATTGGATAATGCTTACAATGCAGACATACTGTTGTCAGAAATAAAAGTCAGTCACACAAAGGGGGCACGAAATGTGTGGAAATTCGTTGGTAAAGCTTGTTTGCAGTTTTACTACCAATGCTTGAAAAAACATGCTTTCTAGTCGGGCAAGAAGCGGTTCAGTGTTCGTTTGGGTCATTTCTTGTGTTCGTATTATTGGTGCCTTGTTCCTTTTATTATCAAACATCACTTTTTAAGGAAATGAATAGATTTTTAGAAGATGATGTGAGCCACTTGACCAAGATTTCATTGACGTTTTCTTTATTGCCTAAATAATCATGTTAGTTAATATATGGTGAATGATCCTCACTGTTGAGTATAAGGGTTCAAGTTATAGTATACTGCTGTTTGCTCATTTGGCAGCACACATTAGTTCTTGAATGAATATGAGCTGTAAACACAGTGAAATGTAAAAAAAAATGTGAAATTTTATGTGTGAAAGCCGTAGCTGTGTTTGATTTATGCGCATGCCTTAAAGTTGAAAAAAAATTTAGAAAGCTTTTTTTTTTTTTTAAGAACAGCTTTGGTTTCATAATTATGAAAAACTTAACTGTCAAGCATGTGCTTGATAGTTAATAAAAATTAAAGCTAAACCTGTGATGAAAAAACGCACAAAATGATGAAAAATAAAAAATGAGGGGTATCTTTTTGATTAAATGAAAATTACAAATAAAGAGTTTGGATACCTTGTCACTGGTGTGCAATGCCTAGAAGGTACCTAAGAGAGTACATATAAAATAAGCCCATGCACAAATCGTACCAGGTATGGTAGTATCATTGGGTTCATCTAGAGGTAAGTTAGACAGAATTTGTTAAAATTAGGTTGCTTTCATGGGGCTATTTAATTTCTTGGGTTGCCAAGTGGAGTTTGGTTTGTGAATTAGTGTTGTTTTAGGGTTCATTTGTAGTTGTAGTGGTCTGATTTTGTTGCCTGAACAGGAGAGGCAATAGAAAAGATGCAGTGTACTGTGTTAATGAAAATAAAAATAAGCTTAACATTTTTCATTTTAGTTTGTTGACTACAGTTCACTACATTAAAAGGGCACTGACATCAAATTCACTGATGTCAAGATTTTTGCGCCAACGAGTAGCAGTTGACCCCCTAGTAGCGATTCACGACCTAAAATGCATCTAAGGTATGAATGAATATTTGTTATATTGAATAATATATCCACTATCGAACGTGGTTCACAATGGGTCAGTAGCCCCGCTAATTGTAGTGCTGTCAGCCCTACCTCGTGGCCACGTTGAGGCCGCTACACAGCTGATGCTGGTTTCACAAAAAATGGTGACGTCACGCACACGGGAATTTCGTCTGCTTGGAGCGCACGTGCAGTCAGTCCAGCTGTGTCTTTGATGATGCAGACTAAAGCCCGTCCATGCGTTTTCCGCCAGCTAGGTTACGTAGCACCAACTCGTTCTTCCCTTCTCTCTTTAGCCCCAGCCTCGAGAAGGGGCCTCGTACTGCCAGTGAAACTCAACTTGTTCCCCAACACAGGATTTACCCTGTAGCAGCTCGGCGCTGAGTAAAGCGAGCAAATGTGGCTGTCTTTTAGGCGTCCAGTCCCTCTGTCCATCGACACGTACAAAGTCAACCCACTGGCTGCATTGAGGTTCGTAGCTTGGAAAGGCATGAAACGCCACGCAATTTCTGCTTTTTTCGCACCTCGACGTACAGGTTCCCACTGCACAGCGGTTCCTTGACATTCTGGCAACGTGTTGTCACTCTGAACTTGCGCTGTGGAGCACATGTCAAATCAGTCGATGCGACACGATGAATTGCACGCACACTTTAACAAAACAAGGAGAGCCATAGCCGGGAGTCGGCTCCAAACACACTCAGATCGTCAATGTCATTGTTACTAGTGTATCGTCACTTAGGATGGTATTTGTGGAATGTATCACACCGAACACGTAGCACTAGTGTCGATGTCGCAGGGCAGTCTATTTTCTGTTTTTTCTCCTTGGCTTTTCTACGCTGTTTGACATAGAATTGAAATAACTTTCACACAATGGATGCCATTCAAATTTGGCCAAGAAGACCTATGGATACCAAGCGATCAAATGATGGGCACATCTTGATCTTGAAATTTGATGTCAGTGTTCCTTTAAGAGTGCAGTAGTGTAGGTCATAAGCTACTATTGCAACTTCACAATGCTGGCACCAAATGTCTATGTTTACAAAGTTTCATACTGTACAGAAGCTCTGCTGTCTATAAATAGTTTTACCCTGAATTTGTTGGAATGTATTGCTTTAACCTCAAGTAACATTTGCTATTGGTGTTCATTTGCAGAGTTTGTATCAAAAAGTACTGAACTGCTGTGAATGAAATGTAAAAAAAAAATCAGTTTATCAGGGAGTTAGTTTTTACATCGTTCAGATGCCCTTATCATATCTTCGTGCAGTGCCACCTGTGTCTTACTCAAGCGACGACGAGGACGAGGAGTTCTTCTTTGACACTCAGGAAGAAACGGAACACATGCCAACAGTGCCCCATTCTATGCCTCAGCCACTGTGAGTTGTTCGAAATCTACTGTGACGCAGTAGTGCAAGACAAAGCTGTCATTTCATTATCATTTCATTAATACTTTAATGTGCCATGTGTCTTGATTATTGGCCCACAGTGCCGCGCAGTAAAAGCGGGCAACTTTGGGCACAATAACAGTTACGTCAAGAAGACTGCTTTCAGGCGAGTGATTTGAAGTGCGCCAACGCAGACAATTAAAACATGATTTTATTTGAACATAAACACCTAATTGGCACAAAAGTACCACTACGAGGTTTCTGGACCGCTATTTCAACAATCAACGTCGACTTAATACCATATTTACTTGCTTGATTCTCGCACACTCGCGATTCTGATACCCACCGCATTGCCCAAGAAAAATAATAGCTTTTTTTTTTTTTTGCAAGTAATCATCGCAGCTTGAAAAATTACAGCCAAAATGCCGTCTTGTCCTAAACCACTCATGGTGATAGCTCACGACAATCTGGCACCATTAAGAATTATGCTTACTATCAACACACAGAGCCGCAATCCTATCCAAGCCAACTCAAATTGGCAAGTGCGAGCTGCAGCAGGTTAGTGTCGTTAGTGTACATACGTTGTGTCGGTTTCGCGGTTACACTATGAGGCAATACGAAAGCTAAATGGCTGCTTTCAAGTGATTGATCATGCACTAAACAATAGCAAGAGGGCGGCTGGTAGGCACTTAGGAGTCGACGAGTTTTGTGTTCGTCGCTGGCACTACCTGCACAGGCAGCTGAAAGCCAATAGGACGCGTTGGGCCTTCCGCGTATTTCAGTTTGGAACAAATGGTCAGAAGGCAACTGCGGACTATTTAGTGTTAGATGGCCATGAACCCAAGGTTGACGTCGTACGGTAATCTTTTGTGGTCTCCCATTGAGTGACAAATGCTAACTATGCGCCCACAATGCCCACAAGCTTTGTGTACGTATTCCAAAACCCTCTACTATTTGCTTGTAGCTTTTGTGTCTCACATAAATCTTTCCTTTCGTTGTACCTGTGGTTTTCAACAGGATAGAAAGGTGGGTTAGTTTGTAATTCATAATTGTTCAGCGAACTGGGAGCACGCGGGGAACACACGCACAAAGCAAAGAGGAGGCATACTGCATGAGCGCTCCCAGTTCGCTGAACCTGTGGTTTTATTGTTGAGGTAAGTCTTGATTAGTACTTTTGAAATTTTGTAGTTAGTTGCTAGCATGATAATTGTGATTTTCGACCGCTTCGCCGCCGCTCCCTCTCCTCGCTTGGTTATGTTTTGCAGAAAATTTTTCTTGCGTAATTTTCGCATCCCCAATTTTTTCGTCGTAGTTCTGGGAAGAAAGTCTGAGCATTGTGCGAGTAAATACGGTAGTATTTGCTTTTAGTGACCCTTCAAGCATAAAGTAGTTTCTGAATATACCGTGTGAACCGGACTATAGGTCGAGTGGAAATATAGGTCGACCCCCCAAGTTCAGGTTACCGAAAAAAAAAAAAAGAGAAGAAAACAACCCACAATCGCCGAACGACATTTATTTGCGAATTGGGCGCACCGCACCCTGATCGTCAGCGCTCCCCTTAACCACCACCGCAACTGATTCGTCAGACGAAGCACCACTGTCTTCTGAAGATGAGAGTTTGTCGCTGGCCGCCTTCTACAGTGCATTGTCTTCCATACCATACAGCGGGTTGCTGATGGAACATTTCTTAAAAGCATTTTCCACCATGGAATTTGGCAAGGAACGCCAGGCGGAGGCCTCTGTAGGCGGCACGGCGGTGTCTTTGGGTTGTCACCGGACATCCACTTTTGGTACTCCAGCCGCACTCGGTCCTTGAACGGCTTGTTTAGCACAACGTCGATCGGTTGGAGGGTGGACGTCATACCACCTGGTATCATGGCGAGGTTCGTTTTTCCATCACCCAGTGCGCGCTTCACAGCGTCGGTTAAGTGACCACAAAACGCATCTCACACCAGCATGCTGCAAATACGCTGCAGTGCACCTGGCTGACGGTTCCAGACTACTCGTATTCATTCAAGCATCATGGCCTCGTCCATGTATCCCTTTTTGTTGATGCGAACGACAACACCGGGCGGGAACACTTCCTTCGGCATTGTCTTACGTTTGAAAATGATGAAGGGCGGAAGCTTTCTACCATCTGCCATGCATGCCAGCATGACGGTGAAGCGCGAGTGCTCGTTGCCAGTAGACAATAGCTTCATATCCTTGGCACCACGCTGCATGATCATGGTCGATGAAGGCATGTCAAACCACACGGGGGTCTCATCGGCATTGTCAATCTGCCCCATCATGTAGTTGTTCTGCTCCCGAAGCCGATTCACGAAGCCCTGAAAGTTTATAAGCTTGTCCTTGAACTCGTCAGGAAACTTCTGACAGGTGGATGTGCGCCACCCGAAAGAAAATCCTTTGTGTCTCGTCAATTTTTTGCGTCTCATGAGTTTGGTGCACAAAACTCTTCTTTCGTGAGCCCAGCTTAGCGAGCGAGTTCCACAGCTTTCTTGCGAATGGTATCTACGGTCACTGGCAGCGAGCACATATGAACTTCCCACGCAAAGTTCCCTAGCGTATTCTCCAGCTACAGATGAACTGCACTTCACCCACGAAATGACATTTTCTGAGGATTGCACATCTGCAGCTTTCCTTTCTGCACCCTCTAATAGGGCACGCTTTTTTCTGATACACCAAAGCAGCGCTGAGCAGCCATATTCCCATTTGCTTCTGCGAACTCGACAACCTCTACTTTCGATGCAGCTGAGTACTGCCTTCTCATACCGTTACTCATATTCAGTGAACGAAAAAAGGCCACCAAAAATGAAACGCAATGTCAAGTGGAGCGAGAACTTGGAACAGATCGGAGGCAAATCACAAACACAAAAAACAGACAAGAGAGAGAGAGAAAAAAAAAAAACATGCTATTGGATTTGAATGTGAATATGGCCGTGTCCAGCTTCTCATGCACATGCAAGCCACATGCTGCCAGACAGCGGTGCACTGTCGGCTAGACATCGCTATATAAAACGAGGGGCATCTTTAGGTCGTTGTTTTATTGAAAATATCTCGACTTATTCTCCGGTTTGTATTGTATCAATGGGACATATATCGGCTAGTTTGTCCCGTGTTAAGGGGCACTGTTTACAGCTGCGAGATGGACTAGACTTTTCTAGTTATGGTTCGAAATGGGTACTTGCAACATATTTAGAGGCTTTTCAACTGTTTTCCAAGTAATCACTGAATGGCTTCATCAAAGGAACTTACCGTCTCACGAATCGACTGCTGCGAAAATTTTGAGAGTCAGTCTGGTACGAGCAGGGTTACAGGGATTTGTCACATGCTTCAAACGCTTCCTCTCTCCTTTCGTACTACGAAGTGTGTTAAAAGCTATGCAGAAGTATGGTGGATGGCAAGGTGCCGGGAATGTGTATCTGCTGATGAGCATGTGTCATTACCTTCAACACTTTTTTTTTTTTGAATGCGCTCGTTACTTTAAATGTGCTTGCGAACACACACGTGGTCATGTGGTGGTATCTGGCAGCCACCAGTGTAACCATGCTTCTCATGATGCTCAAATCAGCCAATGACTGTAGACTTTGGGTTTATGGCTTGATTTCTCGAGAGGAGAGGGAATGATATCTAGCTGACTAAGTAAACCTCAAGCCACGTGCTGTACTCTTATGTTTGGCTCGCGTGTTCTGTTCTCCAAAGGCTTGACTATTGATCGGCAGCATTTTCTGACCATGCTTAAAAAGTATAAGTATTGCAGGGCCCCTGAATACATCCCATGTGTTAATATGGGTCACAGCAAGGCTCTGTGAATGAGGTACTAATGATCACTTTACTAATTGGGGACTACGTAATTGCCATGTACCACAAACCATTGCATAATGTAAGTGGTACATTGCAACAGTTATTATCACCAGCTGAACCACCATATGAAAGCAAAATGGCTGCTTCTAAGTCTTCTTAGAAACAGTATACGAGTTCCCTGTCAACACATTCATCCTATTTGCACCTAAAAACTTTGCCCTGACCAACTGTCACTAGTCTATGCTACGAACCTTGGAGAAAAGCCTGATCAAGATTGCACAGTAGACCTCCACACACTATGCTGACACCTTCGGGAGATAGTGGCAGTGTGGACAATCAGAGCTGCATAGCAGCAGCTGATAAGAAGAGGAGCACACATAAACTGATAGTTCCCAATTCAGGCTGTCATTATCTGCCATCTAAATGTTGTGACGTCAATGTCTGTCAGGAAGGAGATATTGTTTTCTCATCGGTACTTTTTCAGAAAAGGGGACACTGGCGATAATTTGAAGCACCAGCTAGCATCAAAGCCATCCCTTGTTACGAGTGCTCAGCTTGAAAACAATCACTCCAGGTCGGCTCTGGAATAATTTTGAGTGTCTCAGCTTCTTTAAACTTTGAATTTGCACATGAAGCACACAAATACTTTTGTATTTCACCTCCATTATAATGTGGCTGTTCCAATTAGCATCGAGCACATTATAACAAGTCCAGCTGCGCTGTGCCATTGCCTGGTCTACCTGCAAGTCACTTGCAGGATAATAAAAAAAAACAGAGGAAAGAAAAATTCGAATAACAGAGCTGATTAGATTGATAAGCAAAAGACAGGAGAAGAACACAAGACACCACAAATGCTGACTGACAACTTCAGATGCGCACAAAGGCAGAAAGAAAAAGAAGCATGAAAAAAATTTTCTTTTTCAAGATATCTTGGTTGAGACTTGTCTTGTTTTGTATTGACTTCCTTCGTGTGTCTGTGTTTGCACGCCCCGTCTTTTAAAATGAAGAAAGGAAAGTCCAATTACTGTAGACTGCCCTGTGCAAGTTTGCGGCATTTGTGTGCACATTTGCATAGTGGCTTATGCTGATATTGGTAATAAGGAGATGCTGGACACTGTTACCATGAGCATTTTTCCTTGATAAGCTATCAGCAATATGCGATGACAAAAAGAAAAAAACCGTGATTGACGAGATAATCTTGACAAAATAACTGTGACCTCAATCTTGCTGTTGATTCACCCTCAGAAATGTGGTAAGACGATGTGAGATACGGAAGTTGCATAAGTAAGTCTGTGGCAACTGATGCGACCGTACTTCCTTGGAAAGGATGTTTTTTTGTTTGTCATGATAGCTATTTTTAATTCATTAGTTCAACTTTTGCGATGCCAGTCATACAGGCTGACATCATGACTGTACTGCAGATTGGGCGAGTTTGTGCATTATGATACCATAATGTTAGAGTGCAGCTCATTTTGAACATGAACAAGAGAGGCAATAGCGAAAAAAAGAAAACACAGGCAACAGGATGAGTGCTAAACTTTCAACTTTTGTTTATTGCCCGACCCTACAGCGCCCTACGCCATCTGCAGCCTCATCTCAAAAAGAGCTCAATTTTCGTGGGCGTGTGAAGGGCTGACGTAGATTTGCTAATTTGACATTTGCTTAAATTGCATTGTCTGGTCTCGTGTGTTGCGCATCATGCCGTTGCTTTTTGGTCAAGTGTGTGATGTCACGTGTGCTGCGAGGTGAGCCATAAGAAGTGCTGTAGGGTCAGGCAATAAACAAAAGTTGGAAGTTTAGCACTCATCCTGTTGCCTGGGTTTTCCTTTTTTTTTTGCAATTGCCTGCTTTTTTCATGCTCAAACTGAGCTGCGCTATAGAAATACGATACTATTACCATGACAACACAATATTATCATGACTCTGCTTATGATTGGAGTGTGATGGAGGCACCATACCTTTTGTTTCTGGAAGAGGACTAAATTTTTCACCGCTCATTTGAATTTTGGGTCCAACCATTTTCAAGCTGCTCGGTTGTCATTGTCAATCTTCCAGCCACCAAACATTTTCTTTTAAATCACTCTGTGCAGCTTTTTCATTTCTTCAATTTATCATGGCGTAATAAATTTTTCATCGGACTCTTCTGTATCTTCAACAGTAATGAGTAGATGTAAATCATTCACATAGTTGCAGACTATTTCTCGTACAAGGTTAACTTTTTTTGTCTTGTTTAACACCCGCTGTGCCTTCTTTCTATTACATTGCATATCTGCTGTTTGACGGTTCTGTCCTAATTGACTTGACCTTGAGCCACTTTGCCACTTTTCTTCAGGCCAGACTTATGCAATTTTATTTTTTCAGTATTTCTGCTCTTACAGACATAGTTATCTCATTGTGTTGCCACGTCGCCGTGGTCACCGTCACAACCATCGGCTGGCCGTGATAGTTTTATTTTTCGACCACTTTTTAAAAGAAGCTGAGCGTAGAAAAGACACGTGTGTTGAGATATCGAAGGATGTGGTTAGGTATTTGGTTTCAGGTGGTATCAAATCCAAATGACTGCACCCCTTTAGTACCTACTGTTGCCCAAGTGTAACTTCCAGGAATTCATTTTCTCACTCATAAACCTCAGCAGCAGTATCCGTGGCCTTAATTGTTCTGTAGGTGTGGTTGTTCTAGACTGTAACGGTGCTTCATTCGAAGTTTAGTGAGTTTTGTGAAACCGCTACATTGGATTTCATCCGCACTTAGCTATGCTATGCATTTTTTGGGTAACCGGACAAATGCGCACGTAGGCGCTAGGGTTCCATGTACTTGTTGAATGAAACACAAATGCACGTTGTATTTAGTGTAAATGGGGGGAGTTACCTGTTGGGCTCAGCATGCTTTCACATTGTGCAGCATTTTCAGTGTGACAAAGACACGCTTATTACTCATCGTTTCTTTTGCATCTTGATCTCCACAACACTTAAGGGGAGACACGGGTCTTTTAGAGCAAAAAATTGCCAAAAAATCAATTTTTCAAAATATTTTTTTTTTGAAATCTCGACGTCCAAAAGAATCTATTGCCGGAATATTAACGCGTTCCGATTAGTATTTATTTTGTTATTGCGTTCTAAAGAGACTTTCATGATCACTCTCGCTCGAAACGCGCCCCCAAAACGGGCAATTTCAATGCCGTCGTCTGCGAAAACCGTTAGCCGCAGCACGGCCATTTTGGAATCATTTGAAAGCTAAATTCTTCAGCAATCCGGTTTTAGCGAGAAAACAACTCTAAGTCTGGCGACTATGGAGCTACACGCCACCGAAAAGGAGGGAACACTTGCACGGCATTGGCGCGTTTATACCACGTGGGGCAAATCCTGCTCTACGATTGGACGACCGAAAATTTCGTCTGCCCGACTGTGTGCAACAATGCGCGACTCCTTGTCACAAATTGTTCGGACGCGACGATGGCTGGCGGGCGACGCAAATTCGCGACAGCTCATGCCTACGGCAAAAAACGCAAGCATCGGTCTCGGATACCTGAAGCAGCGTCGGGTGAATCGACGGCGACGAGCTCCGCGACATGCGCCAGCGAGTGTACGATATCTACCGAAGCTGCAGCCGCGCAAGCGATGCCTGTGGCCGACGACACGAGGACAACGCGTGTCGATACGCATTTTGTGACAGAAGCGGAAAAAGTGGCAATTGAGCATCGCGCGGAAGAGCAACGACAGAAGCTGTCTTCGTTATCAGCTACCGGCCGAAAGCGGTCGCTTATCGGAGATTCCCCGGAAGCGGGGGGGTCTGGCACCGAGTTTACGCTGCTAAGCCTACCGCTGCTGAACGAACTGCTTCGGTGCGCGAAATGCGAATTCTGCTCTGGCCCATTGAACGTTTCACGGGGCGACCGTGAGTACGGATTGGCAGTTAGAATAGTGGTGAACTGTGCCGTCTGCGGAGATGTCAGCGCCGGATGGAGCTCGCCGAGAGCAGGGGGGAACGCGACCTGCAACCCTTTCGAAGTGAATGTGCTTGCGGCTCGTGCAGTTATGAGCACGGGCAATGGGCAGACCGTGCTAAACGACATTTTTTCGGCCCTGAATGTGTCTCGTCGTGGAATGCACAACAAAACGTACCAAGACTACGTCAAAACCAAGATGAACCCTGCCGCGATGAACGCATCCGCGGTTATTATGAGCGAGTGCGCAACAGCTGTGAAGGCCATCTATTCTGAACTGAATATCGGGAACCCCGGCAATATTGCAGTTTCCTATGACGGGACTTGGCTCACTCGTGGCCACTTGTCACACATTTGTGTGGGAACTGTAATAGAACTGTTTTCGGGCTATGTGTTGGACTTTAAAGTTCTCTCGAACTTCTGTTTGGGTTGCGAGATTGGCCCCAAGGACGACGACCCTCGATGCAGTGAGTGGCGAGCTCGGCACAAGTGCCAAAAAAACTCTTCGAGCAAACCTGGCCAGATGGAGGTGGAGGCTGCCAAAATTCTGTTTCGCCGGTCCCTCGAAAAGCATGGATTCCGCTACACAACGATGCTGTGCGATGGCGATAGCCGCGCTTTCAACAGCCTTCAGGGGGAGCAAGTTTATGGCTTCGTGGCTATCGAAAAGGAGGATTGCGTAAATCATATACATAAAAGGATGGGTGCTGCACTGAGACACCTCCTGCAGAAGAGCAAGGGGGAAGGTCGGCCAAGCCTAAGTGGCAAAGGAAAGCTAACTGCTGAGCTTGTAACGAAGCTTACAAATTATTATGGTTGGGCACTCAAGGCACACCAGGGAAACATCGATGAGATGGAGAATGCTGTCCTTGCCACTTACTATCATGTGACTTCTACTGATGCAAAGCCACAACATTCACGGTGCCCAAAGGGAGAAGACTCATGGTGTGCCCACAACAAGGCAGTGGCAAGGCAGCAGGCTCCTCCTAAGCATCGATACAACCTCCCGGAATATGTTGCAGAAGCGCTCCTTCCAGTGTACACTCGCCTCTCAGATCGAAAGCTGTTGGAGCGCTGCCAAAGAGGCAAAACTCAAAACTCGAATGAGAGCCTCCATTCAGTGATCTGGTCGCTTGTACCGAAAACCAAGCACGCCTCGCTCTTCACAGTCGAAACTGCTGTTGCGGAAGCGGTTGCTCGGTTCAATGCTGGAAAGAAACGTGCTTCTGAGGCCATTTTGAAGGAGCTGCATTTGAACCAAGGCAACACAGATGTTGAAAGATGTCTGGAAAAGGACCAGCAGCGGCTAGCGGCATGTGACAAAAAGCATACCAGAGCAGAAGACTTCAAGAATGCCATGAAGAAGAGGCGTGTGAAAGAGAGTGATGGTGATTATGAGCCTGGTGGCTTCTAGAGCAAAAAGGGCTCCCATCTGTTGCTTTTTTGGCAAGAATTAAACCTATATATAGTCCTCAAACTTCTTTTTGTGTTTTCTCAAAATCAGTTTTTTGCCTATGTGCTATACTGTTGCCCACAGTATCTTTTGATCTAGTGATCAGATTTCAACGATTCTTGTTGCAATTGACAGATTACAAGTTCCTATACACAATAAGACTACTAAAATTTATATTTAGTCAAGAGAAAATTTTTTATGCGCTGATAAATCTCATGAAAATTCCCATGTTCCCAACCATTATATTACATATGGCAATAACTTTTATAAAAATAGAGCTAAAATTACAGTGATAGTATAGTTGTGATCCTTGATTATTCTAGACTATGTCCATATAAAGTGTTCAAGGATATTTAATGATTAAATTGCAGAATAATTGGGCAATCCAACTATTCATTATTTATTCAATATCTCTAAAACTACTTGAGATAAAAGAAAACGGATTGCCTGAAAATTTCATTTGAATACGATAACAAACAGAAAATTTCTTTAGAACACCAGGGTCTCCCCTTAAAGCACATCTTCATGGCTTTTTTTTTTAATTTCGCACCTTTTCAGTGATTTCCGTTTGTGTAACAGTCAACTGTTTCTGCTGCTGCTCACAACTGTGTAGCCGAAGGTGGCCTTCGTTTTGCTTCACATGCGAAGCTCGGCTTCAGTGCACCCATAGCGAATGCATGGGTGTAGCTTTCCTTAGAATGTTGTTGCATGCTTCAATTAGCATGCAGCTAAACATGAGTAGCAGAACGTTACTCATTGAAGTGAAAAAAACCTCATTTTAAAAAAAGAAAGGGTACATAAGTACATTAGTACTTGCTGAAAAGCGGTAGGCTAGGAAAGATACAAAATCATACTAAAATTTACCCGAAGTCATGCACGTCGTGCGTATGAAACCGTATTTATCGAGTTGATTAGCTCCCGGTTACCGTTTTCGTACGACCACTTCATATGCCTGGTAGAGCATCGGAGTTGCGCATTGGGACGATGCCTCTTTCGGAGGGAGGCAAATGTCACGTGCTCTCTCAAGAAAGAGAGAGCACGTGACAATATGCTTCAATTATACATGTCTCGCAAGTTCCTTACAGTGAAGGAATGCTAGTGATCATGTCAACCATTCAGAAATGAGAGAGCCAGTTACGTATTCCGAGTAAGGTTGGAGTGCTTCCTCGTTGCATGTTTCTACAAAGCTTGCGTTCATACTGCACAATGTGGACCACAGTCATAGGCGGGCAGCTGAATGTGCGGTTCTGGTTGGCTGATATATCGCATAATTTTCACTGAAATGCACATGGTAGTAAGATGAAGTGCAGGAGACTTGGCTAACATAATTTTTCATTCAACCCTTTAATATTGCAGCAGTTCTACATGTTTCAACTCTTGTTTCCTTCATTTATTTAGTGCTGATGCTCGGACCACTGAACTCATAGGTGACAAGACTGGCACTGAAGTTATGAACTCAGCTACCTCATCACAAGCCACCCCATCTGCCTACTCAGTCTACGATGGTGAGACTTTATAACCGATTTTATATTATAAACAGTATAAAACAATCTAGGCACCAAGTCCATTCGTTGCAGATATGTGGGCTAGTTGGTTGGTATAGAACTTCTGCAGTTTAGCAAGCGCAGTGGCCCCGCCGCGGTGGTCTAGTGGCTAAGGTACTCGGCTGCTGACCCGCAGTCCGCGGGATCGAATCCTGGCTGCGGTGGCTACATTTCCGATGGAGGCGGAAATGTTGTAGGCCCGTGTGCTCAGATTTGGGTGCACGTTAAAGAACCCCAGGTGGTCGAAATTTCCGGAGCCCTCCACTACGGCGTCTCTCATAATCATATGGTGGTTTTGGGACGTTAAACCCTACATATCAATCAATCAATCATTAGCAAGTGCAGTGACAACAAACAGAAAAGTCACGTACCCTTTATGTGTCTCTTTCTTTTGTATTTGTTTCGCTGCACTTGCTAAGAAGCACAAGCTCTACAAAGTCCATTTACATTATCTACTTTGTCGATATGTGTGACTCATGTAGAGATGCTTGATTGACTCTACATATGTAGAGATGCTTTGTAGGGGGGGGGGGGGGGCTGGAATCTAGCACTCTGTACTGCACCAAGCTTTCATGCAAATAAACCTAAACATACTCGCTTTGTTGGTGCTTGTTGTGTTTTATAACCGTGGAGCTGAAGACAGCATAACATCAGCAGACTAGTAAACTTTTTCTTAAGCAAACTCGGCAAACATTTCTTAAGCATTAAGACAACCAAGATGGAGAGGGGCATTGGAAAAGGACTTGATATCGCATCTCAATGCGCACAAGCAGAGTTTACGCTGCCTGCATTGGCCTATTCTCTTTTTTTTAATATTTAGTGCCATCGCCATTGTAAAGAACTTCAGAGCATGAATGTAGAACATGAATGCAGAATGCTCACAAGCATGAATTAAAAGCACTTTGTGCATTCTGTAACCACGCCTCTGCAAATTGTGCATCTTGGCACACTAGACAACCCTTTAGTGCTGCTACCGAGTGGGTCACGCTATCTGCGGACAGCCAATGCACGGATGCGTCATGTCATGGCTTTGCTAAGTGCAGATTGCGATGCAAGTTTGCTTGTCCAAATAAATTAGTTGCTAATGGGGGTAAAACAGGTGTAGTTTGCACTCATTCTAACTGCTCGTGGAACCCAAAAATGTCCTTCGTGGAACCCCTGTGTTCCGCAGAAGCCTGTTTG
Source organism: Rhipicephalus microplus (assembly GCF_043290135.1). Taxonomy (NCBI): domain Eukaryota; kingdom Metazoa; phylum Arthropoda; class Arachnida; order Ixodida; family Ixodidae; genus Rhipicephalus; species Rhipicephalus microplus. The sequence goes on from NC_134700.1 coordinate 205,957,292, forward strand.
AGAACCCATGTCGCACAGTAAAGGAGCTTTGCAACTAGAAGACAATAGACTTTGAGGACACCAAGAGAGGATGACCTACTGCTGCAAGAGGTGTAGACAAATAACAATATATTTACAAGCAGTTGTATTCCTGTGCTGAGCTAGCTGTTGCTACTAGTTCTCTTGTCTTTATGTCAAGCCACTTACAGTTACAGCCGCTTACAGTCTCTACCCGCCACGTTGGTCTAGTGCCTAAAGCACTCTGCTGCTGACCCGCAGGTTGCGGGATCGAATCTCGGCCGCGGCCCTGCTTGAGGCCCGTGTGCTTTGATTTAGGTGCACGTTAAGGAATCCTAGGTGGTCGAAATTTCCGTAGTCCTTCACTATGGCGTCTGTTATAATTATATAATGGTTTTGGGACGTTAAACCCCAACAATTATTATTATCAGTTATTTCTCTATGTTGCATGACCTGAGTTAGAACGTGGATATGGTCGAAGCTAACTATGATTGTTGTTCCAGTGCTCTGCATAGCTAGGGCTATACCTTTATTTTGAAGTTCTGCCGGTGTAAGGCAAAAGGACACAATGTCCTAAACTGCTAGTCGCAGATATTTCTTAGAACTTTTTCTTTTTTTCACTTTTTACAGCTGCCTATGAAGATGACGATGAAGATGAATGTAAGTATTCATTGTTATCACTGTTCATTTTTATGGTCTCAGGGGCAACCTAATAGAATGAACAGAGAGTATTATGCAATGAGTTGTATGCAAAGAAATACTGCCTGGGAGCTACGCATCCTGCTCACCCGCCATGGTAGTTTAACATGTGAGGTCTCGCGCTGCTAAGTTTAACTGATATGGTCTGATTCCCGGCCACAGTTGAATGCCAAGAACACCCGGTGGGCTTAGATTCTGGTGCACATAAAGAAAACTAGGTCAGTGAAATAAACCTAGAGTCCCCAACCACAACATGCGTCATAATAATATCATGGTTTTGGCATGTAAAACGTTAGTAATTAGTATCGTCTCTTCACGAGTGAAAGAACTGCTGCTTTGTTCTACAATTCTGATTTTTTCATCATGGGCGCGTTTCTTCTCAACACGCAGTGGGTTCCCTGGAGGGTCAGAAGAGTGTCTTTTCTCACCTCCTGTCCCAAGTTCGCATTGGCATGGACCTCACTAAAGTCACACTGCCAACGTTCATCTTGGAGCGGCGGTCCCTATTAGAAATGTATGCGGACTTCTTTGCCCATCCCGACATCTTTGTCAGGTGAGAACCTTGAGCTTATCTGCCAAGATTTCGAGGCTGGTAGCTTTACTCTTCCTGCTCTTGTGCTTTGTGGCAATGGGTCTGGTTGCTATTTGCCAACTTGCTTGTTTTTATTGTTGTGAATATAAGTATACCCTTTCTTAAACTGTTCCGAGTCTATCGCTTGCTGGTTTAGTTGACACTTTTTTTTCATTCACACATTGCAAATTCGTACAAGAACTGACACTGGTTGCTGAAAAGGCTAACATTGCTCCTATCACTATGACAGAATAAGACAAAAAACAGGAGAGTACGGTTGTTTCAGTACATGTGCAAGTAATCCAACTGTAAACATTGTAAAGTGCAACGTGCTTGTTATGTAAGCTAGAAGACATGAATGTTCCATGTCTTGCTTTCATCTTTGATTTGTCATTTATCAGTCGAGCCCACTTATAACGAACCTGAGCCTGACGCGGCATTCATTCGCTCTATCCCGAAATTCGTAGTAAATGAAACACAGCTTTTAAAAAAAGTTGCGAGTGAAAACACAAACTTTTTTTGTCCCAAAACGTCTGTTATGCACGTGTTCCGAAGAGCAGAAGCGATAAGGGCGGTCTTGAGTTAATTTAAAACGGCAGGGTGCTCGTTCGCCAAGACCCGTGGCATAAGCTGCATGATGCACTGGCTCCAAAGTTTCGTCGTTCTCGCGATCCGATTCCTCCTAGTCGCTCTCGCCACGTACTTCATTCACAATGCCCTAATCCCCGCACGGTTCCATAGTGTCGGCATCATCATCAATCGTAATTAAACCATCGCAACAGATGTCCCACCCCTTCTCCCAGGTCGGAGTCGTCAGCGCGCTGCCACAAATCGCTGCCGGAGTGATCCTGTTCGGAAGCTTCAGGCTCGGCATCAGGCCCGACGCCGATGAAGTCGGCCTCGCGAAAACAGTTTCGCGCGCATGTAGTCGTCACCGCTGCTCACGAAATATTCACCATCTCCACAGCTGAATACCGGGACCCCCGAAGCGGCAAGTTGGTTGCCAGGTGGTCAACAGCTATGAGCAAGCGATCTGCAACGCGGCACCTAACGCGCCGATTACGCTCAAGCCGAGCGATCACACTTTCGACGTTTTGTTGAGCGGCAGGAAAAAGCATGCAGGTCCTCCCGTCTGCCATCTTGACCACACACGCACACCAAGAGCGAGCAAGGCGCGCACACGTGACACAAATGCCAGAAAACATTGAACAGCTCTGGGCCCGTTTCTAGTCAGAAAATGAAACTAATTCAAGCCAGCGTGGCTAGTGTCGCGGAGTCGTGGAGATGGTCGAATAGGTTGTGATCAAGAGAGGAGAGCAGATTTGCGAGAGAAGAGGGGCAAGGAGTTGCGATAGAGTGAAGAGAGGGGAGGATGCGGCAAGAGGGCGACCTTGAAAACCAAAACACACGGAAAGGAGGCAGGTTAGGTAGCTTGCTTGAAAGGTCGGCAAAACTCGCACATAGAAAAAATTGAAAGAGTTCATGCGCGGGCATAGGTCTAGGCACGGACGCCTGGATCGGTGCGCGCGGCGGTGTTCAAAGAATCAACGGCCATGGTCAAAAAATCGTTTTGTTGCGCCAGCGGGTTTGTGTGGCCTCGCGAATTTTGATATTTCGTGATTCGTTCCGTGTGAATTAACAGCCGTTCTCGCACTTCCGCACACGTGCGGATGGCATGCTGAGCCGAGTGCGAAGTGAGCGAGAGCAAGTCCTAAACACATAACAAATCGCAAATTATCAAAGTCGGTGGGGTAGTGTACGTGCATGTACTAGACGCAGACCATCGGATACAGTCAGTGGCCGGCGATGTTTGCAAATGGTCTCGTCACTCCAGGCTGGTAGGGTAGATGGCTGACAGGGTGGCCATCTACCCTGCCGGGTAGATGGCAGACCAGTCTGAAACAGGGTAGATGGCTGACCAGTCTTCAAAAAATTGGTGGCAGTGTGAAAACACAGGCCTGGTCTGGCGATGCGGGGTGCTCAGACTAGCAGGGGGCAAAGGGCGGAGGGGTGCGTAACAAAAAGCGGTTGGGGAGAGCGGAAACTAGAGGTGTGCAGAGGCAGGGTCGTCGTTTATAGGCACCTCGCTGATGCCTGATCGGTGGTCGAAAGGGGTTTTTGGGAAGTCGGCAGAGCGCCGACTCCATTCGCTGTAACCGATCAGCGGCGCTCAGAGACGCTCGTTGTAAGTGCGATCTTGTGCCATTGAACCAATGTATATTTTCACGGTCACGCGGATATTGTTCGTTTTAAGCGAAAGTTCGTTTTAAGTGGGGCCGTTATATGTGAGCTCGACTGTAGCATATTATGCCTATAGAGGGCTGCGCACCTTCGCTTATTGGGAGGAATCAGTGAGCAAAAATTTTCCCTCCTTTCATGCATGAAAGTGCATTGAGCCACCAGAGATCATTTTAAAAATGCCGAAGCTGGCAGTGCTCCACCTCCTGGATATCAAAATTTTAAGCAAGCGATTGTTGCCAAAATGAAATCAAGGCGTTAAGCTGAAAACTCTAGCTTAGCTTTAGATATGCAGCGGTTACCGTGGGCTTGGTTTCACACTGCAGCATATATTTAAACCAATGGGCTGAAAACAACTCAACTTGTCTGTACGGGGGCACATGTCTGGTGTGCCACTTCCTGGCTACGCCCCTGGGACGTCAAGTCTGACGGGACAGTTTGTTGTTGTCTGCAGCATTGTGGACCATGACGACCCCAAGGAGAGGATGGTCGAGGTGGTGCGGTGGTACCTGTCTGCCTTCCATGCCGGCCGCAAGAGCTCCGTTGCCAAAAAGCCCTACAACCCGATCCTAGGGGAGGTCTTCCGCTGCTACTGGAAAGTCGAGGACAAGCCTGGGGTTTGTGCACCTTTTACTCTGCCTCTGTGTTGCTGACATGTTTAAGAGACTGGGCGGGCAAAGATGGACACAAGGCAGCCCCGTCGCGGCGGTCTAGTGGCTAAGGTACTCGGCTGCTAAACCGCAGGTCACAGGATCAAATCTCCACTGCGGCGGCTGCATTTCCGATGGAGGCGGAAATGCTGTGGGCCCGTGTGCTCAGATTTGGGTGCATGTTAAAGAACCGCTGGTGGTCGAAATTTCGAGAGCTCTCCACTACGGCATCCCTAATAATTATATGGTGGTTTGGGGACGTTAAACCCCACTTAATCAATCAATCAATCAATGGATGCAAGGGAGAAGTAGGGATGGCACAAACACCTAGCAATGGCTCTCTTAGAAATTATCTGCCAACCAGCCTAATTCTGTTATTCTAAACTCTGTGTTGCATAGTGTGCAGACGGAAAATTCATCAACCAAGGGTGTCACTGGAGTGAACATTTGAACAAGTAAGCTTGTCTTCTTCAAGGTGGCCAAAGCTCACCAAAGCTTGTGTATGTGGATGTTCATAGACTCTCCTCTAACCCTTTTGTTAAGGCTAGAGGAGGGGGTATGGAATATGCACATATAGACACACTAATGAGGCAGCTGTAACCGCGAAGAAGACAAGTCCACTCGCTTGATAAATTGTTTGTTGCAGCAGTGACACCCTGTGTTTATAAATTTTTCATCCCATCAAGCTTCTGTCTTGACTTATCTCTACTGTATGCATTGTAATCGCTAAGTTTGACATTGCAGAATTGCCATTAAAGTGAAAGAGTATTTTTAAGTAGTATATCTGTATAGTTTTTGGTTTTAATTATAGGAAATCAAATCATATGATATAGTATTTCAGAGAGTGTTCTGACTGCCTAATTTTACTGCATCTCTCTTTTTCAAGCAGTTTCATGTTTTTAATGATACCATAAAGATTCTAAATGATTTGAACCAATGCTTTTTTTGTTCATTGAGTGTAATTCACTGAGGTCGAAAACTGAATGCTTGTCCATTTCATCGTTTCTGTTAAGCTTGCCTAAGAGGGAGCGGGGGGGGAGCAGGGGGGGTGCCAGCAGCTTCTTATTTTGGAAATGGCATGGTACATTGGCAAGGGAAAGCAAACCATACGCTTAGTTCAGCAACAGAAGCACACTGCTTCGATCGCACTTTTATTTCCTGCATAGACTCGTTACTTCAGGACTTGCTAGTTTTCCTGCTCCATTTCTTTCTCTTCTTTTCCCACCATTGTCTGTCTCTCCTCGCGCGCTGGTAGGGACGCCGTACGTCTCGCTAAATCCCAGAATGCAGCTGCTGCTGTAAATTAGTGGCTACGTAGCAGTGTGATAAGCAATTCAGATTGTGGGTTCAATACCAGCCGCAGTATTTGTATCTCGATGGGTACAAAACTTAAGACACCTTTGCACTTACATTCACATGTACTACCCATCATGACATGCGTCTTGATAGCTTTCATTTCGCACTTCCTGAAGGTGTTACATTGTCCAAACAGGCCGTTGCATCGATGAAAGGTTGCAAAAGTATGCGTATTTGCTAAAACGGTTCCTCAGTTGCCACTTTGCAGATCACTGCAAAGAATGTGATTGTAAGCTGGTTTTTAAAGATAGCAAAATACTGGGCACCTATGCAGTGCGATACGAACATGAAATAATTGTGGCTTTTTGCATCCACAAAAGTGGAGAATGTTGTGTCAGCTTAGCTTCACTATCACTCCGCAAACATGAAACTTTCAAAAGTATAATTTGGCATTATCACAGTGATATCTTGTTACCTGATCCATATACTGTTTGTGTTTTTCCTCTACGCATTGATGTGCAATTGCAATCAATTGGTTTTCAGTCAGCGCCGTGTTTGCGTCCTCTTGCCTTCATGTTCTAGCACTATTTCTTTATTCAAAATAACTATTTCAGCATTTGTCTGATGTCCATGCTTTTTTTTTACCTCAATCAGTATATTGTGTTTTCTGCAATTTCATTTTTTTTTTTCCACTTGCAGGGTGTGGTCAAAGATGGTCCCGTGCCCTGGGCCACCGCAAATGATTTAACCTTCATTGCGGAACAAGTCTCTCATCACCCTCCGGGTTAGTGCCTCTGAGGTTTTTTAGTTAATGCATAGCACAGCCCAGTCGAGTAATGTGCAGCTTCAAGCACCTACCAAGATTTTTTTATATGCGAGCTCACTACAGTTCTTGCTTATTTTCTTCTTCCTCATTACTTTGATTCTAACAGTCATTAAGACTCGCAGCCTACGACCTTGCTTGCATAAAAGCAGAAAATTGGCATGCAAGGACCAAAAGCCCCCACCTGTTGACCTACTTTGTATACATGTTTACTTTGTTGCTCATATAAGGTGGCCTGCTTGTATTCGTCACCCACATCTATGCTACACAAGCATGAATGGTACCTTGGAAGAGTGCTTTTTTAATCTTGATGCCGCTCTTGAAGTCCGGGCAAACATGCTAGTGTTTGTTTTGTTGTATGTCAACCGCTTCGCGATTCGTCCACCACAGCGAAAGGCCATGTACGCTCACACCAACTGACACACGGCCAGTCCAAGTGTCGTGCTTCGCTTGCAGGTACAACCGACACGCTCATGCACACGCGGTGCATTAACACGCGTTCCCCTCTGCAACCTCCTGCGTTTGCTTCTAAAGAGTTAATAACGAGCTTCTCGGCAGCCACCGTCTCGTGTGGTGTCTTCATTACGAGGCTCTGATGTGTCCCGACTTAACAGTATTTCCACGATAGTAAATTGACCCATTTTATCTAAATTCGAAATCTGAGGTTGGCGATTGGCCCCGCCGGGGTAGTCTAGTGGCTAAGGTACTCGGCTGCTGACCCACAGGTCGTGGGATCGAATCCTGGCTGCTGCGGCTGGATTTTCGATGGAGGTGAAAATGCTGTAGGCCCATGTGCTCAGATTTGGGTGCATGTAAAAAAACCCCAGGTGGTCGAAATTTTCAGAGCCCTCCACTACCGTATCTCTCATAATCATATGGTGGTTTTGGGACCGGGAAGAAGAGCTCTCCCCCTGCTGAGCAATCTTAGGTAGGTCGACCTACATTCGAGTCGACTTGCATTCGTGTGTATACGGTAGTCACCGTGCCTCGTTACGGAATACGATGGGAAGGGGCTCAACGAGGCGTCGTCTTCAAAGCATTAATTGCCTCCACACTTTCTTCTTCCAGTGTCAGCCTTCTACGCTGAGCATGCAGCCAAGGGCATAGCGTGCTGTGCTCACATCTGGACCAAGTCTAAGTATCTGGGCATGAGCATCGGCGTGCACAACGTGGGCCAGGGTTGCATTATGTTCCTCCGGCACGATGAGGAGTACGTGGTGACCTTCCCTAGCGGCTACGGTCGCTCAATCTTCACCGTGCCCTGGATCGAGCTGGGTGGCAAGGTCGAGATCACCTGCCACAAGACCGGCTACAACGCTGTCATCGATTTCCACACCAAGGTTAGCTGCATTTTTCACCAATTTTTATTGTCAGCAGTGTATACTTGTTAGCTTCTATAGTAGCTGTTTTCGAAGGCAACAAGGACACTTGCACACTACCAACTGGTTGTTACTTGGAACAGCTCTTTAAAGCCCATCGCAATGGTGTGGTGTTTATTGTACCCAACTGCCGATTGAATCCTGGCTGCAATGGTTAAATTTTGACGGAGGCAGAATACCTATATATTATCATTTAGGTGCATGTTGCAGAACACCAGGTGGTCAAAATTTTCAAAGCCCTGTACTGTGGCATCGTTCCTAATCAGATCGTGGTTTCAGGGCATACAACCACCCCAACAGTCACTATTATGAAGTTTTTTCAATAGTTAACCAGTTTGTAGAACACGCTTGTCCTTATTGGCTTTTTTTTTTATTTCAGTGCACCTCTTTCCTGAAAAATGTCCATGCACTAGTTCTGCAAATCATTTTATTGAACTGTTTTTGTATTGGTAGCATCAAGTGGATGTGCTTTCATTTCCTCCATGTAGAGCAAACGTGTAGTTTTTACGTTGAACTTGGGGGGGCTATCTTTATTGGAGGCTTCATCCCTTAACACTCTCTCAAAAAGTTAGGTTGCCGTCCATCAGCATCGCTGGGTTACCCGCATTGGCCTCTTTGTATGCATCGCTGTAGGCACATTTGAGAATGAACGCTGGTATTATCTCTGAAGCTAACAAAACACTTGCATAAGGATGACCACAGCATTTAACGTCACTGCTGTGTTGCAAGGAGCTGACATGTCATCGTGGTCGCTGGGCTGTGTACATGGTTTATCATACTCACTCGTGAAAAGAATGTTCCTATGCATAGGTCGTGCTGTGCGCATGGTTTCCTCATGTAAAGGCCCCCGTGAGAAAACTAGGAATAAAAATTCACGTCTAATACATCAGAAAATACCGTAGTTTAGCATGGGCTTGTTAGCATGTTGTTCGCATACTCTTCCTAAAAAACAGCTGGCCGTGATTGCATGCGGTGACCAAATTAAAATGCTTTTTGCATGACGCACAAGTCATTGTAGCCTGAAAAAATTACCTTCTTGCAGACAACCTGTTTTTATTTCTTTGTGCTACAATTCTTCATGCTTGCTTTCTCTGGACCTCGCCCGCCCTGCCGCGGTGGTCTAGTGGCTAAGGTACTCGGCTACTGACCCGCAGGTCGCGGGCTCGAATCCTGGCTGCGGCGGCTGCATTTCTGATGGAGGTGGAAATGTTGTAGGCCCGTGTGCTCAGATTTGGGTGCACGTTAAAGAACCCCAGGTGGTTAAAATTTCCGGAGCCCTCCACTACGGCGTCTCTCATAATCATATGGTGGTTTTAGGATGTTAAACCTCACATTTCAATCAATCAATCAATCTGGACCTCGCCCGGAACAGCCTCTGAAAAGCAACCTATTGTCTGAAATGAACAATGGAGACATGATAAATGCAGCTGGTGGGCTGAATCTGGAAGCTACCATGCAGACGGAAAAATGGTGTTCTGTGGCTACGCTTCTAGTACCATGAAGCTTGTCCAAGAAGTATCACTCTCCCACTACTAGTGATGGAAATATTTCAGTGAAATTGCCATGAAAACAATTCCAATAATTCTAATTTTCAACGTCCGCACCGAAAAGTTTCGCCTACATTGTCAAGTTCCCTCGTGTAGGTGTGCAGCGTTGCTAGCTTGCAACATTCATGCTTTCCTTTGTGGGTGGAATTTGTGATAAAGGACTTAGTAATCTGTATTTCTAGATTCCAAAGCTGTGTGAATTGCAGAATTTGGCTATTCAAATTAGTAAAATAGCGAGGAGAGCTCGAACAATTAAGTTTGAGTGTGAATCGAATTGAATAATTTTGGAATAATTCTCGAATAATTTTCGTATACTTCTAACTAAACTTGCAGAAATAAGTTGCTTAGGATCCCCCTAAGCATATTCATACGAGATGGCACATGAATGCATTTCTTAAGGCTAGGTTGGTGAAGCACTGGAGGGACGCTGCTAAATGGTGTTTTTTAGTGGTCTGATGCAGAATAAGGTAATCCAGAGGCTGAATAACATTTATTTACATGACTTGCTACAACCAAAGTATTGTAGATGACATTTTATTTATTTATTTATTTATTTACTAAGCTACATGTTGGCACCGACGTCAGTGCTGGTGGGAAGGTTGCGCGTTTTCCGCACATGGCTTTTGTGGAAGCCGGGCTAGCCCACACTTTTGCAGACCTGGTGAAGTTACGCTTTCATGTCAAAACGTAGTGGAAAATGTGGCCAAAAGGAAAATGTTGTGTCTATGTAGCCTGCCCAAAACTTGTATCCATGAACGGTGCAGACAAAAGGAAATCTTCACAGAGTTTCTATGAGCGGAAAATCGGAACATATCTTGACGTAGACGACAAGCTCGCGGGCTTGTTCAAGCAGCTCTGTGTTCACAGAGTTTTTTTAATGTAACGGCATGCAATTGGTGCATATCCAGAAGGGACCTTAAAGTGAGCAATATTGGATCACAGAGAGAAAGGAACTGCCAGCAGAATAAACTTGACTTTCTATGAAGCTACATTGTGCTTGCTTTTTTTTTTCTTCTGATCGTCAAGATTCTGGCATGCCAGAGTTTAGAAAGATCTCTTAACATGATATGCGGATACAATGTTATTTAGAACTTAAAAATTGCGTGCACGGTACATTTAAGTATGGCATAAGCAGGTGCTGAACTTGGCATTTTTACTCTGCAATCTTTCTAGTCTATGCGCAGTGATCAAGCTATATTGTCTAAAATAGTGTCGGGGTGTTAATCTTTTGATAGGCCAACTTCGCCAGAAGATTTGGGTGTATGACTATCACTTTAGCTCTATGACTTAACTTTAAAGGGGCCATGACACCCTTTTTTGAGCATAATTTGTATTATGTAGGTTATTCCATGGGGTTCACAGACAAGCTGGTGAAATTTCAGCTCATTCGGTGAAACACTTAACCTATGATTGCATGTTTTTATAAACATGCGAATGGGCGACTGGTCAGGCATTACTGGCACACTCGCATATCTTGATATAACAAAGTCTGGCCATGCGAACAGCTTGGAATAGAGATGTTCGCATGGAATACAGATACCAGCAAGGAGTTTCTTCCCATGATCAGCTGCACATGCGGTCAGGCTTGTTCAGCTTTGTTTAGCTTGGCATTGACTGAAATTCTCTCGTACAGTGTATTTTTCATATATGCACAAGCACAATGGATTTTTTGCGAAAAACCGCAAGAGGTTGGGTGATTGTGCCATGGTCCCTTTGAGGGAATGAAACTATGCAGTAGGCTCTCCTTAAATGGTACCTGAAGGGACCAGAAAAATATGTTCTATTTAACAGGAGTTCCATTTATAGAGAGATAAGCAGGGGTGCAGAATACAAGTACTGAGCCTATCATATGAGAGACAGTAGTCCCATTTAAAAAGTTTCATTTAAGAGATTTTCGTTTACTGAGAGTCTGCTGTATTTTTCAGAATTTCAAATCCTTCGAATAGCAATTTTCTGCTTCAAATCGAATTGAATGGCACACTACCTCAAAAAAACAGAACAAGTGCCTCTACCCCAGCCAGTGTCTCCCTCTCCTTTCCAAGAGATCTGAAATATGTGCCAATTGAAGTTAAAATATGCAGCACCAGCTGAGTTATGGGTAGTAGGCAATTAGTCATTCAGCCACGATTTTAAGGAAAGAAGTTGGTACAACTGCTAAGCACAATAATTGTTTTTCTTCCACAGCCCATGATTGGTGGCAAGAAGCATCAGCTCACAGCAGAGGTGTTCCCTCCCAATGAGCGGAAGCCGTTCATGACTGTTACGGGTGAATGGAACGGTGTTATGACTGCCAAATACCCCAATGGCGTAAGTTAAAACACATCCTCTATAGATTAAGGGGGCACGAGGGTCTTAATGTAGCGAAAAAATTGTAAAAAATGTTGACTTTCGGAAATCGCAATTCGAGGTACTTATAGTCCAAGTTATGCTCTGGAAAAATAATATATAATGGCGAAATACCCTTTCTTTTTGTTACTGGCTCAATAGATTAACTTACAGATGTTTCTAAAACTTGAAATGCAATTTGCTTGGCTTTGTTATTTTTGTGAAGTAAATCTGTCTTAAAGAAGTTTTGAGGAGATTTATATGAACAAACCTAAACTTGGTAACCTTTTTTCCACAGTACCTGAACTCCAGACCAAAGTTCTTCTTTTTTTAGCAACCTTGATGTATATTAAATTATTTTATAAATACCAGCTAATTATTTGTAGGTTTTGTCTACCTTCCAAGTTTGAAAATTCTTTATGTTCAGAGAAATATCTGTTTTGACATCTAGTTTGCTTAATTTAGCCTGTTGGGTGGACCTTTTAGATAAACCACATAGTTCTGAAAACCAACTTTTCTAGTGTGAGTTACCATATCGACCTATTAATAAATTACCTAATTATAATGTGGAAATTTGTCATTTCTTCCTTTCTAAATGACACATTTCAAATTTGTTAGCAGATCTGAAATCTCCATTCGATGATATGCATGAATGACAATTTTGCGATTTTCATTAAGACAGGGCAATAAATAAAAGGCTTTTTTTAAGACCCTCATTTAAATTTAAAGCTTTGGTTTTTATGCTTATTGTCAAGTTACATGCAACATTGTTTCACTAATTGAACTAAGAAGCTGTCTTTATAAAGAAAACCTATTTACTCGTTCGTGTTCCCTTTCTTGTTTTTATTGTTTACTTACTGTTAATTCAAAAGTAAAGTTATCGTCTCCTATTTTTACCATCTGAGAAGCTAAGCGCCAAAATGGCCGGGCTAGAAGGCGACTTGTGAGCAACATATGCACAGTTCCTTTTTTTTTTATTTCTCAGGAGCAAACTGTGTTTGTGGATACAACCACCTTGGCGACCACAAAGAAAGTAGTGCAGCCAATTCAGCAGCAAGAGCCTTATGAGTCGCGCAGGTGAGTCGTCATGCTTAAGTATTCTGTGGTGGTTCTTCTTTCTCCAATTCTTTTGAATGACAATGCATAGAACTCTTTAAAGTGTCATAGGATAGTGCCTTGTTGATTAGCACTGTCGTTGATTGGTATACTTTTAGCTTATTTGCATCTACATCATTGACACAACGAGGCAGCCTAGAATCCAAGTCACCCTATTACGTATTGTGAATTGAGATCGCGTTCTTGGGCGCCCGTTCTCTGGTCACTGTCGGCGGAAGTACGGCCATAGGCAGTGACTTCACCCTCTCCTCCGGTTAAGTGCTGTGCGAATAGCTAAGTTTTTGAGTGCAAAGTGAATTCGAATTTAGAAGTGTGAGTGCGAATCAAATCGAATATTTCAAGAATGTTTTTTGAATACTTGAAAGCAAAATTGCAGGGAACGAAAGTTGGAAAGTACTTCTAAGCATATTCCTATGAGATAGCAACATGAAAGTGTTTCCTTTGGCTGGGTTGATGAACTGCTGGCGGTGTGGTATGTATTTCGTAGTTGTCTTATCAAGGGACGAGGCAATGCAGAGATGGAATAGTATTTATGTACGTGACCTCGTACCGAGAAGACCTTAAAGTTATACGTCAAGGGCAAAGATGCTATTTCCTCAGCCTCTCCTCCTCTTTCAACTCCTGTGATATGGAAGCCCAACTGATTTGGCAGTCAAGTGCGTGCTCCTTTAGAGTCCGGAATTCCAAATACCGTATTTACTCGATTCTACCGCGCCCTCGATTGTAACGTGCACCCGATTTCCACGACGAAAAAAAAAAAAGTAAGACATCAATTGTAACGCGCACCCATTTTTCTCGCTGGCCCGCACGATCACACCACTCGAAAAAACTTTCGGGGGTGTCTTCCATTTAAATATGAGGTACGGGGGAAGGTTGTGCCCATCTGACGTGTAACAGAGCATTGCCATCACTGTAGTTTTACCGTGGACCGATGTCAGCACGCGAACTTTCTTTGTACCCTTCTTCTCGATAGTTGTGGTGCCAGGCATGCCGAAGTAAAGAGGCGTCTGATCGGCATTCCCGATTTGCCCAAGCAGGTAGCCCTTGTTGTGCCGCAAGTTTAGGTCGAACCTCTGAAAACTGTGAAGCTTTTCATCGTACCCCTCCGCAAAACTTTTCGCATATGCCATTCACCTTCGTAGAGAAAAGCCTTTCCTTTTCATAAAGTTAGTTAGCCAGCGCCTGCTCGCTTTAAACTGGCTCTGCGTTAGACCTTTTTCTAAGGCTAACTGCATAGCCCGCACTTGGAGCAGTTCTGTCGTCACGGGCCGCTGTGCCGTTCGCTGCTCAAGCACATACTCGCCGAGCAGTTCTTCAATTTGCGGAAACCGACCCTGCTGTGGTTCACTGAAGCTTTTGCGTGAAGCTTTGCTGTCGACAATCTTTTGCTTTTGTTTCCGCCAGTCCCGCATGCACGTTTCGGGAACTCCGAATGACCGCGATGCGGCCCGACTTCCGTCCGTTTCTGCACACGCGATGACTTTTCTTTTAAAAGCGTCATCGTGGTGCACTCGAGTTTTTGGAGTCGGCCCTTTCATGCCGTCAATGCTAATGCACTACAAGATGACGAACTCCTCAGCACACGTACGAAGTGCTGCAAATGGGAAACACATAGGCAGAAATGGCCGACGTGCCATACCGACGCACGTAGGGGGCGGCCATTTTGGAAATGCCGATGGCAATAGAATGACCGTATTTATTTTTTTTTCGTATTCGATTCTAACGCACATGCGATTTATGAACTCGCTTAACCGGAAAAAAGGTGCGCGTTAGATTCGAGTAATTACGGTATGCCTCGTAGACGTCAATATACAAAAAATTCAGAAATTTTTTGAGCTAAAAATATTCAGTGTTCAGTTTCTAGGACTTCCTGCCGAAATTTATGTTCCAAAGCAGCATTCATTGGGCCCCCATGTGTGCCACATCTATCATCTCCAGGCTGGAGCCGACGGTAGCAGAGCCTGAAAGGCAGCTTTGCCTGAATATGAAGGCAACGGGTTAAAACATGTTTAAGATTTGAAGGGGCCGCTGCCAATCTGATGACTATTGTCTTGGAGAAGTTCGAATAGTAAAATTATAGTGCGAATCGGATCGAATAGCAAACAGTATTAAAAAAAATACTTGAAATTTCAAATATTTGCACATCTCTACTTTTGGAGATAATGAAGTCCACCCTTCTTCGCCCACTTTTTGTTGTTGCATACAGACAGCATCTGTCAGCCGTATCAGCGAGGGTTTCCATGTCAGAGCTGCAATGCAATCTAGACTTTTAAGATTGTGTTGAATTGTGTGGTCTTCAATTCAGGCAGGGCCTGAACAACTGGCTTCATGATTACTGTTGTAAATGTCAAACTCCCTGCCTTGTATAATCGTGCAGTACCATTGTTTTCTAAGACTGTTATCTGACCTTAACTACTTCGTCGTCTTATATCAATATTCACACTTTGATATGGTCAGGTTTGTATTTGTGTTGGGTTTTTTTTCCCCTCAAAAAAGAGTGATATGCAGAAACCTAAACTAGGCCTAATTTCACGGGGGCGTAAAGCGCGCCTAAGTATCTTTAACTTCTAAAACAGTTGGAATCAAAATGGGCCAATGTCTGGTCGTAACGTGAACTCTTAGAGGCAGTTTCTTATCAGAAATTAGCCAAATATACTGTTTCAAACTAAGCTACATTTATTAAATCAGCACTGCGTCAACAATCGCGACCAAACATGGTTTCACCCAAAATGTTTCATTTGTGTCCTAGTTGTCTTGCTATCGATTTTGCATTCCTCAATTAGCTTATCGTTAACATTTGCTCATTGACATTTACTAAAGGATGTGATGTTCTGTGACAAAGCTCCAATATAAAGAGTGAGAGGCCGACTTGCCTACTTATTTTCGCCTCTTAATGTTTGTTTTCAAGTTTAGCGCTACAGTATCATGTCCTCCTTTTGCTCCAACACGATGTATTTGAAATAAAATGCACATGAAATGAAGATATTGGGCACCGATTCATTTCTATAAGAAGAAAAAGTAATCCAAAGCGGTATGACATAAAACGAGCTGGAGCACTCTCCAAGTCTTTCAATAGGTGCCAAGAACAAGAAAACACTGCTGACAGTCCAGAATAGCGGGCTTTTTGCCAGGAAGGGCCACTCACCCTTCATGTCTAGTAATCGCCATCACGCCCATGCGACAAAGCACGGCACCGATGGAAGCACGAGGGTGACATTAGTTTAATGGCGAAATATTGCTATAGCGTACATTCGAATTTTTTCAGACTTTACAAGCTAACAAAACCTCAAATGAAATGTTCCAATCTATATGAACCAAATACAAACTTTCACTCGTGAATACTGACTATATTGGGCAATGTAGATTTTAGCAACAATATAGATCTGGGGTATCAAGGGGAGAGAAAGTTACTGGCAAAAAAGTTGTTTGAGCAGGCCCGACAATATTGCTGGTAGCAAAAAGTGCGTTTTTCCCAGTTTCAGTTAATGTGCATTTGGCTTTCTCAGAAAAAAAAAAAAAGCCACATTTATTTTTCTCGTGATAATGCAATAACACGGGACACGGCGCTCTTCTCGGCCGTCACTCACTCTGTTCAATGTATCAGGTGCTGATCGGGCTCATGGCAGCGGCGGCGACGTATGCTACACCCGTGGCATTTCGACCGATCGACACATGGCCAGCGGCTCTTGGCATTCCACAAGCGACTACGCATGGTCTACTAGATTCACCAAGCACCTCGGAGCGGTGCCATCTGCGCATCGAAACGAGCTGGATGACAAAGCATCGTGGTACGCTTCCGGATCCGCCTACTGCTGGCTACAAAAGGGAGCCCCTGAACCAATGCCCACTGGGACACGGCGCTCTTCTCGGCCGTCACTCACTCTGTTCAATGTATCAGGTGCTGATCGGGCTCATGGCAGCGGCGGCGACGTATGCTACACCCGTGGCATTTCGACCGATCGACACATGGCCAGCGGCTCTTGGCATTCCACAAGCGACTACGCATGGTCTACTAGATTCACCAAGCACCTCGGAGCGGTGCCATCTGCGCATCGAAACGAGCTGGATGACAAAGCATCGTGGTACGCTTCCGGATCCGCCTACTGCTGGCTACAAAAGGGAGCCCCTGAACCAATGCCCACTGGGACACGGCGCTCTTCTCGGCCGTCACTCACTCTGTTCAATGTATCAGGTTAGTTATTTAGGCCGTTGTAATTGCTTTAGAAGCAGTGATGCCATGCTTTTTAGAGTGTCGTGTCCCATTAACAGTAAATGGCTTATCTGGACATGCTATGCTGTTTCTCGCGAGTGTATGGCTGCCGCATTGAATTGGTCTGTCTTGGAGGGTTACGATGTGGCCTCTCAGACATTACTACTCTTGGCTGGTGACATAGAACAAAACCCTGGCCCTATGTCTGTGCCTGAGCGAGAACAGATAAGTAAAATCGAAGAAATGCTAAAGGTTCTACAGTCAGGGCAGGTAACCGTGTTGGAAAAGCTGTCGGGCATTGCTAAAACTCAGGATGAGCTTCGGAAAAAGCTGGACGACGTGATTACTAAAACTAATGTAATTGAAAAGCGCCTTACTACACTAGAGGAAACAGAAAAGAAGTTCGCTGACAAACTAGACGACTTAGAAAACAGAAGCCGGAGATCAAACTTGGTATTCTTTGGAATACCAGATAGTCATCCAAAGGAAACTTGGGAAGAATCCGAAAATCTAGTTAAGTCTGTCTGTACGGATGTATTAAAGCTGGAAAATATAGCAATAGAAAGGGCTCATCGTCTCGGGGCCTACAAAACAGAAAGAATTCGTCCAATAATTGCTAGCTTTTCAGGGTCGAAAACAAGAGAATCTGTTCTGCGAAACGCATACAGATTCAAGGGGACGTCATACAGCGTATCAGAAGACTTCAGCAAGGCAGTTCAAGAAAAACGCCGGCAGCTTTGGAAGTACGGTAAAGAAAAACAGCTCGACAAGAAAAATCGTGTACATTTAAGTTACGATAAGCTGGTAATCAATGGACAAGCATTTGCCTGGGATACTGACATGCACCAACCAGTTCCTCTTCGGGCGCATGCTCAGATATTGGGGCGGAAATGACATGATCATTCTAGCTTAAGAACAAATGGGAAATATACCATCACAAAAAGCTTTACACCAGTATTGTTGGTGGTCAATTGTCGAAGCCTAAAAAACAAAATTGATGATTTTACAATCTTACTTGAAACGGTGAAAGCGCAAATCGTTATGGGTACCGAATCATGGCTTGACGACACAGTTTCGGATGTAGAAATATTTCCGCCAGGTTTTACAGTGTACCGTAAAGATAGAAACAGGCATGGTGGTGGCGTGTTTCTTTTAATTTCAAGTAGCCTTGCCAGCGAAGAAGTTGTTTTTGATAATGAAACTGAATCAGTATGGTGCCGCGTCCAATTTCCCCAGGGAAACAACATCGTTTTTGGATCGTTTTACCGCCCACCTGACCACAACAATGAGTCTCTGATTCAACTTTCCGACATACTATCACAAATATCTCACTGCGTAATACTGGGAGGGGATTTCAATCTGCCCGATATGAAATGGGATTCCGACTGTGTAGCCCCACAAAAAAATCGAAATTGTTCTGCCTTTTCAGAACTAATGAGCGTCTATGGGCTACAACAATATGTGAACGAACCAACTCGGTTTAACGCTTTACTAGATCTTTTACTAAGCAATGACGAAAATGTTATTGTTCACACAAATGTATGTCCAGGAATTAGTGATCATAGTTGCGTTGTTGCAGAGTTAAACGTTTCTAGAATACCTGCGTGTAAGCAAACCCCTCGAAATGTTTTCATGTACGACAGAGGGGACTTTAATGCCATTTCCGAAGAGCTGGTCTTGTATTATCCCACTTTTTTATGCATATCGGAGTCATGCGGCATGGATGAATTGTGGCAAATTTTCCGTGACAGGGTTACAGAGCTAGTGAATATGTACGTACCTCAGAGGTGTCTAAGATGCAGAAAGAGGCACAAACCCTGGTTCAACTCTGAGATACGCAAACTTGTTAGAAAAGCAGCGAATGCCCATAAAAGGTTTCTTAAAAAGAGAACAGCACTAAATAAAACAAAGCTCAAAAGTGTAAACAAAGAGCTTAAGTTAAAACTAAAACAGGCAAAGCGTGTCTTCTTTGACAAGCTAAACACAGACTTGAAGTGTAATCCAAAATTCTTTTGGAAGTATGTCAAGAGCAACAGAAAAGATGATACAGCTATTCCTGACCTTTTAACCCAGGAAAAAACTATAACGGATGACTTGGAGAAAGCTGAAGCATTTAACGCCTATTTTCAGTCAGTGTTTTCAAAAAGAACTGAACACTCTCCAATGCTACCTTCAAAAAATATTGGTAATGAAATGGCGGAAATTGAAATCGATTACGCTGGTTTGGATAGTCTGCTGCGTACTCTGGACACCTCTAAGGCTACAGGGCCTGACGGTATATCATCTCATGTACTTAAAAAGTGTCACGTTATTATTGCACAATATTTATGCATAATGTACAAGTTGTCTCTAGACACCGGCGTTATTCCAAGGGATTGGAAAACAGCCAATGTGGTTCCTGTGCACAAGGCAGGAAGCAAAAAACATGTACAAAATTATCGTCCCATATCATTAATTTCAACCTGTTGCAAATTATTAGAACACGTTATTTATAGCGCATTGTTCAAATATCTCGAATCTACTCATTTCTTTGCCCGCTCCCAGCATGGATTTCGGCAGGGTCGTTCATGCGTCACACAACTAACTGAATTTCAGCATGACGTACTGACTGCGCTTGACCGTAACAACATTGTTGATGCATTATTTCTCGACTTTCGCAAGGCATTTGATACGGTCCCACATAATCTGTTAGATATTAAACTGGCTTCACTGAATATTAATGCTAAGCTGCAAACCTGGCTACGGAATTACTTAAGTGGTCGTAAACAGTGTGTTGTTTTAAATTCTAAAACGTCTTCATATGTAAACGTGACTTCAGGCGTGCCACAAGGTAGCGTTCTAGGTCCGCTGTTATTTTTGGTTTATGTAAATGATATAGCATATAACATAAAATCTTGCATAAAATTATTCGCAGACGATTGTGTCATCTACCGTCACATTACTTCAATCACAGACACTGAATTATTGCAAGATGACTTAAACACGGTAACACATTGGTGCTCCACGTGGAATATGTGCTTAAATATCTCGAAGTGCAACCACATCAGCTTTGCAAAGAACATTTCAAAAATCCAGTGCACATACAGTATTAATGGCGAGGCAGTCAAAAAAGTGCCCGAGTGTAAATATTTAGGAATTTACTTGACAGAATCATTCCATTGGAACAGACACATAGACCAAATGATCTCAAAGGCTAGTAGAATGTTGTTTTTTATTCGTAGAAACTTTCACTGTGCAACAAAAGAGGTGAAAGAAACTCTTTACTTCCTTCTTGTCAGGTCTATACTGGAATATGCTTGTGTTATCTGGGACCCGGCTCAAAAGTATCTTGCAAAAACAATAGAAAAAGTCCAAAACCAGGCAGCCCGTTTCGTCAGCAACAACTACGACCCATTCGCTAGTATGTCAGAAATAAAGGCCATATTAGGCTGGGAAACTCTAAAATCTAGAAGACGGAAACTTCGATTAAAACTTCTGCATAGCATATATTATAACCTAACAGGAATTAATAAGTCTGAATACCTACTAGCACCAACATATCGTTCCACAAGATGCCAACACTCACATAAAATACAAGAATACGCATACAAAACCACTACTTTTGCCAACTCCTTCTTTTTAAAAACAATTAGAGACTGGAATGAACTTCCCGAAGGTATAGTGAACTTGAGTGACAACAGTGCTTTTTTCTCATCGTTGTGAAATTGTGACATAGGTACTTCTCTTTTGGTACCTGTTGTCATGTGTAATATTGTACTAAAATATTCTTTATTTTTATATGTTGTTATAATTGAATTTTTCACTATGTTTGGCGTCTTATCGCAGAAATGTTTTCTATGACTTCTTATGTATACCCCCCTGCAGTAATGCCACTACGGCGTTGCAGGAACTATGTAAATAAATAAATAAATAAATAAATAAACCACTTGAAAAAAAAGTGGAAGTGCGGAATCTAAACGAATAGGTATACATAGAATGGCGGAGCACAACAGGTAGGACGAAAAATGGACCAGTAGTCAACTTTGTTGGAGAAAGATGCTTTGTTCAAGCTTTGGTTTCGAAGAAATCCTGTGTTTTACCACTGAGGCTGGGCAACTTTCAGCATGTGGACGCTTTGGTATGCGAAAGTGTGTTTAATGTCTCGAAACATTGTTAAATATTGTTAAATATTACAAATTTTAAAAATTTTAAAAATTTACAAATATTAAAAATTTTGTTAAATATTACAAGACCATGAGAGCTTGTGTCAAGTGTGTGTAATGTGTGAAGCCTGCTGTCTTTACTGCTATAATATCGGCACAATGTGAAAGTGCTAGGCTTGTGCGAATAATGTAGAACCTGTAACATCTGTACGGATACTACAGTATCCGAATTCACTTCGAAACAAATGTAAATTCTTTCAAATTTCGAAGTATAAACATCTATAAACTGCACGTAATTTTTATAAAGGTGGTTTTGCTGCAGTGGAGGGGGGCTATATCGCGATTACACCTATTCATGGTCAATTCACACTTTTGCTGAGCAGCCCGTCAAGGCTAGAACAAACATATATTCAACATTTTTTTTAAGTTTAAACATTTCTTGTACCAGCTCACATGGTCCAAGTATAGTAAATGTTAAAACATAACATATATTATAGGTTATCACTTGCTTTCTGCTGAAAGTCTAATCCTGCCGCTTTGTGAAGTTGCTTCCAGCTGTTTTTGAATAAAAAAATTAAAGACATCTGCGCATGCCTTGTTTAAATTTTTAAAAAATATTGTATATGTTAATTGGGTAATGAAAATTATTCTTGTTTTTTTTATAATATATGATATATATATATACTATTTCAATTTGATTTGAAATTATTCAACATAACCACCATTCGCTTTGAATTTGCTTTGAATGTAATATTTACTATTCACACTAGCCTAGAAAGTACCATGTTGTTTTTTTTTGTGTCTGTGTGTGCGTGCGTGCGTGCGTGTGTGTGTGTGTGTGTGTGTGTGTGTGTGTGTGTGTGTGTGTGTGTGTGTGATGCACCCCTACAAACCGCGACAAAATAAAAATATAAAGAATGCCGTAAATTGATGTGAAGCTGCCTTGCTTGCATTACTGTAAAGCCGTGCCATGAAGCCAACCTGTGTACAGAATGTGACCTTCACATATTCGCCATATTTTGTGTTCTTTATGCGTAAGAAAATACGTTGATTTATGATTAGTCAAGGTCTTTCAATAGTTTAACACACGTCATGCATTGACCTGCTAATTCGCCTCTGACTTCTTGTGCTTTGCTTACCTTTTAACTAGGTTATGGAAGGAAGTGACGCTAGCCTTGAAAAACAAGGATGTCAACAAGGCAACAAGCAGCAAGACGTTTCTTGAGGAAAAGCAGCGCAGGGAAGCCAGCGAGCGACTCCACAGCGGCCAGGCATGGAAGCCGAGGGTGTGTAGACAAAAGTAGCATCCAAGCAGGAGCTTGTTAGCGCAGCCTTATTCTCGGGAAAGTAGGAAGAAAAAAAAAAGGAATGTGAAAAAGGAAATCGCATTGACTACCCAATGAAGCCCCTATTGTACATCCACATCCCTTAAGGAAAATAGGCGGGAGAAGAACGAAAGAAAAATTTATTTGTAAGATAGGCCTTTGGCAAGTGTAACAGTGAAAAAACATTCACTCAACAATGGAAGCTGTGGTTTCACTGATTAGGAAAATTGCACTATTTTGTAGAATAGAGCCGATGACTTTTTGTATGCCTGGTGTTGTCTTTTGAATATATGTCTGCTATATGGTATTTTTCTTTTGACAACACAGTTGGCTTGACTGCAGATTGAATTCGATGTTATACTTGTTTTTCTCGTAAAAAATCGTAGTATTGCCAGTAGGCAAAGCCTTGAAAGTGGTAGCAGTGTTCAGCGTTGCATCGAAAGGTGTTTCGGAAAGCTGGCATGACGAGAAGCTTAGAATCTGTGTTGAAGGTGTCGTTCCTCAATGTTGCCCCAGATGAAACTTAGAAAAAAATTGTATTGGTCGGCACTCAAATGAAGTATAAATACATAGCAATTATCAGTATAGTTAAATGTGCGCACCGCTAGACAGCAGCAATACTAATGTGCTTCTACACAATTCTCACAGAAAGGAAAAGTGAGAGTTGATGGAATCGAATCTCATGGGCAGTGCTAATGTGTTTTTGCTCGCTCTTTTTTTTTTTTTTCACTTTCAGGTGTTTCATTTGGAAGGCGAGCACTGGACTTATGACCACTCACTCCAAAAGCGAATGGGAAAGAAAAACTAAAGACTACCATTGTCATCACCGTCCGTGCATTGCCGCGGCTAGCCATCTCATCGAGATGCCACAGCTGGCGAGAACCGGGCAAACTACTACTACTCCCAACTGGCAGACGGCTGCCGGTCTTTCACTATGCATTCCAACCGGAGTGCCTCTCATTCAGGACTAGTGAGGGGCAAGTGTTTAGCCGCCCGCCCGTGCTGTAGGTTTTCTCCCCGAGCTTGGCAGACACCCCATGCGGCAACGTAGGAGCTAGGACTAAGAATCGCCTGGCCCCTCGAGGTTGCCGTAAAAAAGCTGCCACGTCCAACTCGCAATGTACTCTACTAGTCGTACGCCTGCAATGAAAGGCCGTAATGTGCTACCGACAGATATACCGTGCTCACCAGAGCTGGAACGGTGGATAGAGACTCAACGGGTGACGGGGAGGGGAGCAGTCGTAGCCCCTCTGTGTCGAGCAATAAAAATGCGTGACCTTCTTTAAGGTTACGCCCTCTGATCATCTCATAAAATTGTTTGTGAAAAACTATTCTTTGCAACTGTCGGGGTCCCCACCTCGTATCTTTTAATTTTCCTGCATTTGACCAAACTCAGCATTACAGTACTTTCATATTCTCTGGACACAAGTAATGTGCATAGGAGAGGGAGGGGGTTTGGTACAACTTTTAAAGTGAGTTAAAAGTGTACAGCGAATGGAATACACGCAGAAGTAGACAGGACGAGCAGTAGGCTGCTAGTTTGTACCCCGCTGTGGTGGTCTTGTGGCTAAGGTACTTGGCTGCTGACCCGCAGGTCGCGAGATTGAATCCTGGCTCCTTCATAGAGTTGTTGAAGTATATTTATTGAAGTACTTTTACATTCTTGTTGGATGATTATGTATCTGTCATGTGGTAAAGAGGGTGAGATATGTAAAAAAACGCCAGGCCTGCGCGGAAGGCGCAGCACAGTCACAGCGAAAGCTAGAAGAGTGGCCTTTCAGAGCCTTTTCAAAACACTCATTGGGTAACTACTGCAAGCACACTTGCTTGATACCCACTAAGTCATTTTTTAATTTATTAGGTTAGTAGGCCGGCATTCACTATGCTCTTTTTCGTCATTCTTCTGAGAAGCGTGGTATCCACTAAAGATATACAAGGAATTTTGTGCCAATTGTTCGTGCAGTGGCTGTGCCCCGCCGCGGTGGTCTAGTGGCTAAGGCACTCGGCTGCTGACCCGCAGGTCGCGGGTTCAAATCCCGGCTGCGGCGGCTGCATTTTCGATGGAGGCGGAAATGTTGTAGGCCCGTGTGCTCAGATTTGGGTGCACGTTAAAGAACCCCAGGTGGTCGAAATTTCCGGAGCCCTCCACTACGGCGTCTCTAATCATATAGTGGTTTTGGGACGTTAAACCCCACATATCTATCAATCAATTCGTGCAGTGGCTGATGACAATGAGGAATCATGGCTGAAGTGGGTATGCGCCACATTTAATGGGGGAACAAGAACAAGCTTTTGTAATGAGTTGGAGCATTTGACACACACTCGTTACTCTATTGCCATTGTGCGATGACTGGTTGTTCTTTCGCTGTTTTAAAACGCTTTATAAATCATATCAATGCGATCGCTTTCCTGACATCAAGCCTGCCTAAGGCTAGTTTGACAACAAGTCGGAAGCACCGGTGTAGCTCAGTGGTAGAATACTGGGCTGGCACCCAGTGGACCCGTGTTCGAGCCCCACCGTGTCATTGGTGCTAGGTCAAGCCTGCCTAAAACAAGTTTGACAACAAGTTACAAGCACCAGCATAACACAGTGGTAGAATACTGGGCTGGCCCCCTGTGGACCCGGGTCCGAGCCTTAGTGTCATTGGTCCTAGGTTTTTTCTCCAATTTCTCGCGGTGTAGTTACGGACACCGGCAGCGGCAGCGGACAACTGCTCATGACCAGAGTTATGATCTCGTAGCAGCTTTCGCTGTAAAACGGGAAGAAATTCAAAGATGTAAGCATGATGCTGTTAGATATATATTCCATAGCTGCGCATCATAGATGAACCAGAAGAGCAAATCAATAAAGTGCCTTGCATTGCTATGTGTATCCTTCAGCAGGCAGGTGCTAGATACTTGCACGCCTTGGCAATGCAGTAGATGCCAGATAACAAAATTTATTGAAAAGAAAATGGGGAGATAAGCGCAAGAGTGGTGTAAACTTTGGTTTGCTGCCCACTGATAGAGTGCCAAGAAACTTTCGACATACAGAAGGCATCCCTTTATGAACTGTGGTGAAATGGAAGGTCATCTATGTATGGAACAGAATTGTGACAAACATGTAATTTGATGACGTTTGTAATAGTAAATAAAATTTAGGTCGCTTGGTGGTTTTGCGAAGTTTTATGATAATTAAATATTCATAATTTTGTAGTGGTGTTTTAATTATGAGAACCTGATCCTGGGAAAGGAAGAGTAATGAATAAGTAATTACATCTTTTCAGTCTAGCCGTGGTGTCAGCTGAAGAATACAAATGACGTTCTATGCAAAGGTGATTGACGAATTAATCATATTGCTTAATCTAATGTTCACTATTATATTCAATTGGGCTGCAAAAGGTACACTGTGAAGTCCACAGTTATTATGAATGTGATAAAAGGATGCTTGTGCCCATGCTTGCGCAAAGTAGAGTTCAATTTTATGGCAGAGCGCAGTAAAGTATCTGTTCAGAGCAGTATCTCAAAGAAAACACTCATACGCTTTTCGAATAGAGCGATAGTTGAGTTTTGTGTCAATCGCTCAAGCGAAAGTTCGGATGAACTGAACGCATTTTTTTTTTTTAAGCCGTCGAGCTTCGTTGTAGTGAAACCCATTGTGCGTGTGTTACGCATACATATATACGTGGATGCATAATTACCGCGAAAGTGGCGTAGAATCGCTATAATTGCAACTAGCGTTATTAAGGCGACTGTGACAATGCTTGAATTGTCGCGCCTTGTGACGTCATGCTTTTGTTTATTTCAAAAACTATGGCTAACCTTTCGTACAAAGCACTATGACTATTTCAAAATTTATCTTATATTTTGGCCATTAATATTATTTGTCAATTCATGCGGTGGAATTTGCTAATGCAGAAGTACGACCAATATTGTTGTGTTGTTTCTGGCGCTTTCAGTTTCGAATTCACCATGGCGGCGAAGAGCAGCAGTGACTCGTTAAACGGTAAGTTTTGTTTGTTCTCGTTGACGTGTTTCGGACACGATTTTTGATCCAGAAAAGGTCTCGCGACTACAGCAAGATGCTGCAGTGCCTCAGCGGTACATTGGTACTTGCTGCACTCGCTGGCAGCACGATTTTAAGCTCGGCTGTCACTATGATACGTGACTTGCCAAACTGACGGCGGTATTCCGGCACAACATTACGACAACTCTACGGAGTCGTGAAACGGGAATCATTTGCCTTATTCTCTCTTACCAGGTGTGTGCCCGTCCGAAAACGAACCCACCGTCCTCCTAACAGGTAGGAGTGATAAGCACTTAAACCACACTCGGTCGATGTCGTACTCTGAGCACGTGATATTTGTTTTCCTAATAGCGCCCAATTCTCCGGAAGCTATCAGAAAAACGTTCGTTTTGCTTTCGGCTTTAAAATAGCCCGCGTATATGTGAGTTGTAATAATGCGCCTCTTTTTAGTTATGACCTCAAATGCCCGAGGCCTAGCCTGTTTCTCGGCAATCCACCGGAGGTCAACATAGATGGTCAAAATTCCTGGCTTCTTTAGAGCGATAAACCTAGTACATCCGAGGAATTGCATTGCGTTTCACAGCGCTTTTATTTTAGACGGTGTTTTGTTGACAGTGGTAGCGGTGGCTGACTTACCCAAACGTTGCGGTTGAACCCTTAGGCAACCTATGCTACTCAACCTGTTGATCTTGAAAGTTAGCCTTATCGCTCTTTTTTTTTTTCGTCGATAGTTCTTGTGTAAGCGCGAATCATCATGGTTGTGCTTTATGCAGGGTTTGGTCTGTTCCGCGACTATGGTCACAATTCGAGCAGTGAAGTGGTCAAGGCCCTCGCTAAGACTGGTATCCCTGGAACGAGGCTGGTGACGAAGGAAGTTCCAGTAGAGTACGACACTGTTTCAAGCGTCGTGCCTCGGTTGTGGGAAGAGTTCAAGCCTGATGTGAGTCTGGTGGTGAAACGAATGAAGCTGGATGTGGCGATAACCATTCTATGCTGCTCGCCAGTAATTACGATGAACTGATTAACTGTATTTAGAAGTTCTCTACCTGGCATTGCATCCTCTTATTTGATATGAATAACCCTGTGAGATTGAAAGGCCACATTTTTGGTGATAGGTAATATTGAATGATGTTGCATGCACTGCATGAGTTAGGTGCATAGAGGCCTGACTTTATTTTGTTTCTCTTTGCAGCTTGTCATCCACTGTGGCATGAATGCCACTGCACGAAACTTAGTTGTGGAGAATCAAGCTCATAATGGCAGCTACTGTGCTGCCGACAACAAGGGTGCCATACCAAAGCAGGTGACGTACCCATGGTCACTGCGTTGTTCCTTTTCCAGATACACCAAGCAGTTTAGACAGCTCCAGAAAACATAACGAAATACCAATGCCACTACTAGGGAACGAAATCGAAATGAGAAGAGTTACATCTTGCAAGTGCCATTGGTGATATCCAGAGTGTAACTGATGTTGTGTGAGGCATGGTGAGCTGTCCAGACAACTTGTTTGTCACATCCAGGTTGGCGAGACCTGGCAGTCACACCAATTCACTTATTCACGATTTAGTAAGCTCTAAAACATCTAAGGAAAAAAAGAGGTTAAGTTGATAATACAGCAGCTTTGCCTGCATCAAAATCTTACTTTTCACTGCTTCGATCGCCACACAATGTTAAATTCTGTTCTTATTGTTTCTTCGGCAAAACATCTTGATTTAAAAAATGCTCCCGTGCTGCATACCTTTCATGACAGCCGTAGCTTCAGTGGTGCTGCTCTTTGGGAATGTAGGACATCTGCCAAGGGGGCCAGGAAATCACACATACACTATCATCTAACAGTTTTCTGTCTCCAGTCATACCTACTCGTACTGCTTTAGGTATTTTCACTTGCTTTTTTTTTTTCCTGCACTGATGTTCATGAAATAGTAATCTACTCTAGTAATTTCTAAACACAAAGCTATCTTTATTGCACTCATTGTACAACTCATGTTATAGCAAACATTCTTGTTCCTGAAAATTTTGCAATGTAGTTATTCTCCCAAAAACACATATTTGCTGAGTAGTAACAGTGAAATTCTCTGATGCCATACCTTGCACATAACAGTGAACAATAGATTAATTTTTTTCTTTCTACTTACCTGATGTTTCAGGGCCTCTGTTGCGGGGTGTCTCCTCAAAACGAACGCCTGAGTACCTGCTTTGACCTTGCTGCACTCACTGAAAAGCTTAAGACAGCTGGCTGCCCTGTTCCTGTTGAGACGTCGAATGATGCTGGCAGGTAAGCGTTGTACCATGCTGTTGTGAGTAAGCTAGGGCCCACTTTTCAGTTAGTTTCTTCTGCCTTCCTGTCTCTAGCAACGTTTAGTACAACCGTCGTACTCATGGAAGGAAATACACAGGCCTGTGGCAAGTAGCCCTGCCAACCACATGTAACACGGTGCTTCTTTCATGAGTGTGATGATTGTGCATGAATGTGAGAACTGTCAAGTTTCAACACATTTGTAGTGTTTCACAGTGATGTAACAAGTGACCATTCCTGCTTTTTTGTATGTGTTCTAGGGGTGTTTAACACGAACATCATAATGCAAAACCACAGAAGCTTCACCACTTCATCTTTGTCAGTATTGCATCAGAACGGACCATTGGTCGAGTTGGTGTGCTTCCATCTTAAATGAATATTCGCACGGCAAATACAGGGACGAGAATAGAAAAGACAAACTCAGTGCTGTAGCTTGTCTTCTTTCTGTTCTTGTCCTCATTTTCGTTGTGCTAATATTCCTTTAAAATTTGTCAGTATTGTAGGTCTCTGGTTACCCCTAAGGGTGTCGCCATTACGGTTACAGCTTGCATGTTTCACTGCACCCATAGTCTTGCCAGTTCACAGTCACAGGCAAAATTCTGCAAAATATCGAAGCGCCATTTGAAAGCTGCCTCTGTGACAATTGGTGGCACAGTGCACACGTGAAGACAATGCTGGACAATTACAAAGCGCGTACACGTCCTATATTCTCTTCTTTGTGTGCCTCTGGCAGTCGTCATGCAGCCTTAGCTATCAGGTAGTAAATTGAGAAAACATAGAATGCATACAATGCACTGCCTAGTGGCCCTGAGGCAGCTTTCAAACAATGAAAATTTTTTTCCATGACTAGACATGCAAAAACTTAAGGAAAATCAGGCTGTGCTATTGGTTGCCGTACATTGTGTTGTGTCCTCACATCTTTTCATGTGTTCCCAAGGTACCTGTGCGAGTTCATCTACTTCACCTCGCTCAGGATCAGTCCTTCGACTGTCTTCATCCATGTTCCGCCTATAGATGAGCCTTACAGTGTTCAACAGCTTGCCTGCACTGTCAGCTCGATCATATTGCAGCTTCTCGAGCAAAAAAAGAGTATGGGAAAGTCTACTGCCTCTGGTGTAAACCTTGAGAAAAGTCAAATTCAAGAGAAACAGGCTATTGCAACGAGGAGCAATGAAAGCAACTGTTCATTGTAATGATACATATTATGCGTATGCAAATTTCCTACTGTATGGTCGCAGTTAACTGCTTGGGCATGCCTCTACAAAGTAATCATGATATGAACCTAAAACCATGTTGAATGGGCACACCATATTATGTAAAGCTTGCCTCATTCTTACATTAGGGCTCCTTCTGCTATGATTTTGTTCTTTCTGGCATTAGAAATCTTGCCGAACAAAGAACACACTGATGTACAACTTTTTAAACTCCGTCAGGTACAAATCCTACTCCTGTTCTTTAATTTTATTTTATTTGCATTGAAGCTCAGTATTGCTTGCCTTTCATATTCTGTGTGATGGAAGGTTTTATTCATAGCTCATTGCAGTTAAGACAATGACATGAAGAAATTCATTCACTTTTTGTGCAATGTTTATTGAAGGTTTGCTGAACACAGCAATCGCAGGACACCTAACCGTCTTCATCTTGCAACTCGGCACCTGAATGAACTGCTAAGCTTTATTAAGCGTTGAAACAGTCACCATTGACTGGTCTTTTTTTGTTAACAGAGATTTCACATTTTTTACGTTCCTAGCCATCTGTGGTAGTGCGGCACGAAGCAATCTTTTTCTGTTTTATTGTCTTTTTTTTTTGATCGCATTAATGTTTCAGTCTGTTCTTCCGCATGCTCGTTTGGTGCTGTTCAGATCTCTCAAGTCAGCATCATGAAAAATTTGCCAGCTCAACTCTCACTCCAGTTCTAAGCCTTTGCTGCTTTGTTGTGTCAGGCCACGAGTCCAGCTCAAAGTAAATAGTCAACCAGTGTCTCGCAATGCCGTGAGCAGAGTTTCAGCTCTGCTTGTGTTTTATACCAGAAAAAAAAAAAAGCTGGGCACTTATATATGTTAAGGCTTGCGTGAATGTTGGGGCTACAATGCCATGCTATGTGTTGTTTTTAGTACTCTTGGCATGTGCAAGTGTCAAACTTGAATGTATGGTTTCATTTTTATGTATACACAGGTAAACTAATGTCATCTAGTATAGCTGTAATGGTATAAACCGAGAGAACTTTTCATTTCCTTTAGCGCCTTCTTGAGTAGTATTGTTATGAACGGTTACTGCTAGTTACGGGCATATGTTATGAGTTTTAATTACAGGGAACCTGCTGATTTTACGTTATCTTATTTTATACCTTATTTGTGTTTTAGACCTGCTGTGAGTTTATATACAGTGAAGGCTGTGCTCTATGGCAGCAGCTGCTATATTTATTGAAATCAGTTATCCTTCAGCTACATTTCAAAGTGTTTTATTAGAACATAGTGTGTTGTAGCTTATTTTTATAAATGGAACATTGATGTAAAGGTGAACAGGTCAGTAGCCAAGGCATCAAGTAAGGATTGAACTCTTTATCGGACGAACTTATACCGAGAAAAGAGAGGAACACCTGCCGCGCACCCAAACCTCATTATTGAAGTTGCATCTTGCAGAAAATAATACCCCTGTGACACGAGAAAGCCTAATGTCATTTGCACCTAATGACATTTATATTTAATGAGATTAGTGTAGTGCCACACAGGCTAGTTTAATGTCATTAAAAATGATTTAGGCAAATGAATGCAGTTAGCAGAACTCACTCCAATGAGTTATTCACCATGTTTTAATTGCAAAACAGTACTTTCACCAGAGGGGACTATGAATAAATTATATATGAATGTATGAATAAATCATCATCAGCCCAACCACGCCTACGTCAGGACAAAGGCTTCTCCCTTCTTCCGCCAGTCAACTCGGTCCTGTGCTTGCTGCTGCCACTTTATACCCGCGAAGTTCCTAATCTCATCGGCCCACCTAACTTTGTTTCCCCCTAACCCGCTTGCCTCCTCTGGGAATTCAGTCAGTTACCCTTAATGACCAACGGTTATCCTTCCCACATGATACGTGCCCTGGCCATGTCCATTTCTTCTTCTTGATTTGAACCATGATATCCTTAACCCCGGTTTGTTCCCTAACCCGCTTTGCTCTCTTCTTGTCTATTAAGGTTACACCTATCATTTTTCTTTCCATCGCTCGCTGTGTCATCCTCAATTTAAGCTGAACCCTCTTATTAAGTATCCAGGTTTCTGCTCCGTAGGTAAGTACCGGCAAGATGAAGCTGTTATGTGCCTTCCTCTTGAGGGTTAGTGGCAGATTTGCATTTATGATTTGAGAATGCTTCCCGAATGTGATCCCCCCATTTTTATTTTTCTAGTTACTTCATCTCGTGGTTTGGCTCCATGGTTACTGCCTGTCCTAAATTCACGTATGCTTTTACAACTTCTAGTGCTCTGCTACCTATCTCGAAGCGCTTCTAGTGCTCTGCTACCTATCTCGAAGCGCTGTTCTTTTCCGAGGTGGTTGTCCATTACTTTCATTCCCTGCAGATTAATTCTAAGACGTGCCTTTTGGCTCTCCTTGTCTAACTCAGTAATTATGAATTGCAATTTGTCCCCTGATTTACTTAGCAATGCAGTCTCATCAGCGAAGCGCAGGTAAGTAAGGTGCTCTTCATTAGCTCTTATCCGCAACTCTTCCCATTATAGGCCTCTGAAAACTTCCTGTAAGCACACGGTAAATAGCATCGGAGAGATCATATCCCCTTGTACCACAATCTTCTTTATTTGTGTTCTGTCGCTTTCTTTATGCAGCACTAAGGTGTCAGTTGATCATCTGTAGATTTCTTCCAGGATGCTTATATATATGCTTCGTCAACGCGCTGATTCCACAGTGTTTGCGTAACTGCTGATACCTCTACTGAATCAAATTCCTTCTCGTAATCTATGAGGACTATATATAGTGGTTGGGTGTATTTTGAGCATTTCTCTGTCACCTGATTGATAGTATGAATGTGGTCGATTCTTGAGTAGCCTGTTCGAAATCTTGCTTGTTCCTTTGGGCGATTGAATTCTAATGATTTCTGTCTTAATTCTGTTACCAATTACCTTTGTAAATAGCTTGTATAAGACGGAGAGCAAACAGATCGGCCCGTGATTCTTCATGTCCTTGTTCCCTTTCAGATAGATTAATATGATGTTAGCATTCTTCCAAGATTCTAGTACCCTCCCCGTCAGGAGACGCTTTATAAACAGGCTAGTTTTTCTAACACGATCTGTCCTCAGTCTTTCAGCAGATCTGTTGTTACGTGTTCTTCACCAGCAGCTTTTCCTTGTTGCATTCCCTCCAAGCCTTTCCCGACTTCCTCTGTCATTACTGGTGGGATGTCATCTGAATTACCACATTCTTACATTATGGCCTTACATTATGGCCGTAGTTGTCCGGGCTACTGTACAGATCTCTGTAAAACTTCTCTGTGACTTTAACTATTCTATCTAAATTGGTAGGTACTTTGCCTTCCTCGTCCCTTAGCGCATACATCTGTTTGTTTGGGAGATGATATAGACTCCAACCAAAGGTTTTGATGAAACCCGACGTTTCGGAACCGACTTGGTTCCTTCCTCAGGGGTTCCGAAACGTCTGGTTTCTTCAAAACTTTTGGTTGGAGTCTATATAATCTCCCAGTTTCATACCGAACCAGACAGACTTCTGTCGAATGTTTACATCTGTTTGTTTATTTTTTTTCTCCATTCCAAGTTTCCTCTTTACCACTTTCACGCTTCCTCCATTCTTCAGAGCGTGTTCAATTTTCTCCCTGTTATACCTTCCTACAGCGGATACCTCATGCTTATTGATCAACTTCAGAGGCTCTGTTTTTCGTTTCCTGGGACAGCTTGTTCCTGTCTAACGACTGTACCTCCAACTTCCACTGCAGACTCCGTGATGATGCTTGTCAGATTATCATTCATTGCGTCAACGCTGAGGCTGGTTTCCTTGATAAGAGCTGAGTACCTGTACTGAAGCGAGACTCTAAATTACTGTTCTTTCCCTCTCGATGCTAGCTCATTGATTGGCTTCTTGTGTATCAGTTTCTGTCGTTATTTCTTCAAGTATAGGCGAATTTGAGACCTTACCATTCTATGGTCACTGTATCGTACCTTGCCAAGCACTTATTGTAAGGTCGATTTAGCTCTTACTTTCGCCATTAAGGCTTCTCCATGTTCACTTAGGGTTCACTCGTTTTTGGTAGAAGGTATTCAAGATATGTAAATTATTGTGTTCTGAGAATTCTACTAATAACTCCCCTCTGTAATTTCTAGTACCATTGTCATAATCTTCTACTGTCTGGTCTGCAGCCTACTTCTTCCCCATCTTGGCATTGAACTCGTCCATCCGTATAGTAGTATACTGTATTTTTACCTTTCTCATTGCCGATTCCACGTCTTCACAGAAGCTTTCAACTAATATGTTATCATGGTTCAATGTTGGTGCATAGGCCTGTACCATCTCGATCTTGTATTTCTTATTAAGTGTAATTACAGTACCTGCCACCCTTTCATTACTGCATAGTATTCCTCTATGTCACCAGCTATATTTCTGTGGATAAGGAACCCCACCCCCAGTTCTCTTCTGTCAGCTAAGCCACGATAGCAAAGGACGTGCCCTTTCTGTAGCACTGTATAGGCCTCATCTGTCCTCTTAACCTCATTGAGCCCTATTACATCCTATTTAAGATTCTCTAGCTCGTCGAATAGTACAATAAGGTTCTAGCGTTAAACGTTGCCAAGTTCAAATTCCAATTAATGGCGGCCTGTCTGGACCCAGAGATTCTTAGCACCCTTTGCTGCGTCGCATATCTGACAGCCGCCGTGCTCAGTTGCTTCGCAGCCGCTAGGAACTGAGGGCTCAGGTTTAATCGGCGTATCCATGAGGAACATAGTGGCCAGATACTGCATCAGGATGGCGAATCCTTCTCTGGTGAGGGAGTTTGTTACCGGTGGTAGTCACGGGTGAGGCTGCACCCCAGTCCGCACCCCATTGCATCAGCACGTGGATAGCTTTTTCTCTTTTTTTATATCCGGTGGAGAATTGCGCGGCACCGGGATTCGAACCACAGAGCTCTCACAGGCGAGGCTGATACTCTAACCACTACGCCATCGCTGCAATAAATCATAAGAAGGAATAATCTGTTCTTATTTTCAAATATTGCTAAAATTTTTTGGAACAACTCATTTCATTCGATATGAAATGCTTCAATACCCTCGTTTCCAGCAAGATTGTCAAGAACGGTGCCGGCCATGCTTACCATACGCTCTGTGTTTACAGTAGCTGTCAGTGTGCAGCCTGAATATCACATTGCCTCGTAGTGCTAATGCACCTTGCACAAAAGGATGAATACACTGCGACGACACTTCTTACCCACTCAGCATGAAAAGAGGCAGCGGCATCCTCACACTACGCCACGGCAGCGATATTGCACGTTGACTAAAACATTGGTTCCTGTTTTGCCTCAACTTCTTATGTACGAGCTTTTTTTTGAATATTTAGAGAACTGCATAATAAAGGACCCCTGACGCCAAATTTGAAACTCGAGATGCTTGTGTTGTTTGAGAGTCCTGGATGCTCTTCTGACCATATATTAGGAATGAGCATTGCCTATAAGATATTTTATTTTGTTTTGAAGTAAAGGTGCGTGCTCGTCGGAGTATTCAGGGGCAGGCGACATACTCTGTGGTTTGATGTAGACAGGGCATCAGAGAACATTTGCGGGGCGCTTACAATACTCCCGAGGTCTATTGTTCCTCACCCCTCTCACTCTGTTGTCAGGCTGTTTTCAAGGTGGTTTTGGCTAGTTACACCAAGAATGCTTTTCTTTTTTCTGTGGGGGGCACACTCGAAGCATCGCCATCGTTACATTCTTCACCACCCGCGGGTTCCCCTATTTGAGAACAGCGCGTTCAACGTCGCCGAAGCTTGAGCGCACATAGTCTCAGGCGCTGCGCCACTGTGGAGGGTTTGTTTGTAACGATATTTAGGCGGCCGTCTCGAACTGACATTAGATCGTTCTGAATTAGCGATGCTAGCATAAATTGTACTATACAATAGAGCATATACAATTAAATTTCGGCATTACCATACACAAAGCTACAAAAAAAGTCACGAACAAAACTTTTGCTGTCAGGGGCTTTTTAACATTTCAGAAAAGATGCCAACCTGGTGTAAGCAATTTTTACAGCACTCAATATGCATAATACATTTTTTTACACGCGCTGTGACTTTTTTCATTCATTCTTGTCCTTTCTGCATTGCGATTGCCATTATCCGAAAAGGGCATTATATCTTGCCGTGTAGCAGCAGGCGGCACCTAATGTCACTCAGTGTGTTGAATGTCATTAGATAAAAATTACATTAAACCCTCTAGTGTGACAGGGGTATGGGTTGGTTATATGTGAAAATTTCTGATAAACATAAATTTCTATCATAACTTTTTTTGTGGCACAAACTGACACACAGAGAACCAAATCATATTAAAGAGAGTGCAAAGGTATGGGCTGAATGTCTTTTTACGAAAGTGCTGGTGTTTTTTTCCTCTCTTTGTCCTCAGTGTGTCAGTCTGCGCTAGGAAAAACGTTATTACGATGTATACATACCAACTAGCTCTTCTTTCAGCATTACTCCAATAAATTTCTGACTGTATCTTGCTGGACTATTCGACATTTACCATGTTATAACCTATGTTTCGTTACAGATATGTTTGTTGTATCGAAGTTTAAGTTTGCAATTATAGCAATGGGCCCATTCACTTGTCGCCAAAATCTGATCCGCCTATGTGCCGCACTAGTTCGTGAAACATACGTCACACACACTATAGTCTACTATAATTGCTGGTGCTCGTGTTCATTCTACACCCGTCTTTGCTGACCAGGTCATACCTGCGTTCTGATTAGAACAATCCAAAACAAGATTTGAGAAGGTTCCAACGGTTCCAATAGAAACATGCGTGGTTTTTACACAGTTAAAACTCATTTAGCAGTTTTAGCCTGTATGATACGGTCATGGTGAAAAAGATACACAAGTATGTATGCATATTAATATTGTTACGGATGTGATGGGTTTATTTACACTGAAAGAAATGTCAGCGCTCTACCGTCACTGCCGAATCACCATCCCTCGAGAGCGTCCGATCTCTTCTTCTTCCTCGCTCTTTCAGTCCGCGTTACATTTCCCTCCGGGCCAGACGAAGCTCACCGAGCGAGTAGAAGCGATCGGTTGTTGTAGGGCTTCAAACGGGCAATGTGCACAATTTGCGTCTTGCTCGAACGCCGGTTCTGAGCTGTCACTTTTGCAACAGCGTAAGTGATGTCACTTAGGCACTGAGTAATGACGAATGGTCCTGAGTACTTGGAAATAAACTTCTGGCAAAGTCCCTTCTTTCGAACAGGCATCCACAGCCAGACCACATCACCTCTAGCAAAACTCACGGGCGGGTGTTTTGCGTCGTAACGGTCTTTCGCGCGAGCGTGGGCAGAAAGAGTTCGGAGCCGAGCAAGTCGACGAGCTTCTTTGGCGCCACACAAAGTCTGCGCGACACTGGCGTTTTCGTTCGTCGAAAAAGGAAGTATGGTGTCGAGAAAACTTTGTGGATGACGAGCATAGAGAAGAAAAAAAGGCGTATAACCCGTAACTTCGTGTTTCGCGGTATTAAAGACGTATGTAACAAAAGGTAATACGGCATCCCAGTTCTTGTGATCCGCTGCGACGTACATTGAAAGCATGTTGATGATGGTACGATGTGTGCGCTCAGTGAGGCCGTTGGTCTGAGGGTGGTATGGCGTGGAATGGCGATACTGACACCCACAAAGCCGTAGCAACTCTTCGACAACGTCAGCGGTAAACTGTCGGCCGCGATCACTTATCACCACACGAGGGGCCCCGTGACGAAGTATGATCGAGTGTAGAAGAAACCATGACACATCAGATGATGTGGCTGAAGCAACCGCCATCGTTTTAGTATACCGCGTCAGGTAATCTACGCACACAATAATCCAGCGGCGGCCGGTGGTAGACTTGGGGAAAGGGCCCAGTAAATCTATGCCGACTTTTTCGAATGGTGATGTCGGTGGCTTAACCGGCTGCAGTGGGCCGGCCAATGGTGTGGTAGGTTGTTTGTGGCGTTGGCAGACATCACAACTTACGACGTAGTGCTTGGTGGTCTTCCAGAGTCGAGGCCAGTACAAACGTTGTCGAATACAGTGAAGCGTTCGGGCAAATCCAAGGTGCCCAGACGTGATGTCATTGTGCATGGCTTGAAATACCGCAAGACTCAGGCATTCTGGCACGACGAGGAGTAGTGTGGAACCATGGCTGGAGTAATTCTTGCGATATAGTAGGGCGTCATGAATCACGAATGCCGTGGCACGTTTAGAGCTACGAGCCACATCAATCATTGGTTTCAGCGAAGGGTCACGCTGTTGCTCGTGACGGAAGACGCCCAAGTTTGGGAAGTTGGATGAGATTGCGGCCAGGTAGTTGTCGAAATCATCACCATCAGCATCCACAGTCGGAGATGGAAGACGAGATGAGCAGTCGGCATCTGCGTGTCATCGACCGCTCTTGTAGGTCACAGAATAATTATGTTCTTGAAGCCGTAAGGCCCAGCGAGCCAACCGACCTGCTGGGTCACGTAGTCCGACAAGCCAACAAAGCGAATGATGATCTGTGACGATCTTGAACTGCCGGCCGTACAAATAAGGTCTGAACTTTTGAACGGCGAAAACAACTGCAAGACATTTCAGTTCGGTGACCGTATAATTCCTCTCCGCCTTAGTCAAAGTACGACTTGCATACACCACGACGTGCTGGCGGCTGTCGTGATATTGAACTAGCACGGCACCAACACCGATACCACTAGCATCTGTATGCAGTTCCGTGAGTGCCTCCGGGTCGAAATGGCGCAAGAGGGGCCCGGAAGTAAGCAAATACTTCAGCTGCTCGAAAGCAGCCTCACACTCAACGGTCCATCGGAATGGGGCGTTTTTGCGGAGCAACTCTGTCAGGGGATGAGCAAGCTGGGCGAAGTCTTTGATAAACTGACGAAAATAAGAACACAGGCCCACGAAGCTACGGAGATCCTTCACAGACGTCGGTTGCTTGAAGTCTTGGACAGCACTGATTTCGTGCGGGTCTGGTGGTATACCGTCCCTGTCGACTAGATATCCAAGCACAAGGGCTTGACGCTCACCAAAATGACACTTCTTTGCGTCAAAATGACACTTCTTTGCGTTTAAAACGAGACCAGCTTGTTTAACGCAATCTAGAACAACGCTAAGCCGATGGTTGTGCTCGTGGAATGTCTTGCCAAAAATAATTGCATCATCGAGATAACACATACATATCTCCCATTTGAGACCGCGAAGGATAGTCCATGAATCGCTCGAAGGTAGCTGGGGCATTGCATAAGCTGAACGGCATAACGTTGAATTCAAATAACCCATCAGGCGTGACAAAAGCAGTCTTCTCTTTGTCAGACGGATGCATTGGTATTTGCCAGTATCCAGACCTTAGGTCGACGGACGAAAAGTATGCGGCCGAGTGCAGACAATCAACAGCATCGTCGATGCGTGGTATCGGATACACGTCTTTCTTTGTGACGGCGTTGAGACGGCGGTAGTCTACACAAAATCGCCAAGAGTTGTCTCTTTTTTTACCAATATAACAGGAGCTGCCCAGGGACTGCTTGACTCTTGAATAACGCCTTTCTGCAGCATGTCATTGACCTGATCGGCACTCACTTGCCTCTCTGACGGGGATACGCGATAGGGTTTCTGGCGTATCGGTGTAGCATCTCCTGTGTTGATGCGGTGGTGCATACGGGATTAGGGCAACATGGAACAACGCTTGTTTTGAGCTAAATCAAAGACTCCCGCGTTGCGTGTAAGTACCTCCTCAAGGACATTCTGCTCGGAAGAAGGCAACGACTTATTGATCATACGTTTAATCTCGGCTGAGTAGTTGGGTGCAGTCTGACTGATGGCTGGACACTCTGAGACCATTCTGACGTCAATTGTGGCCTGCTCCTCGAACGTTCCCAGTTTAAATCCGGCTGGTAGAACAACAGGCTCTGAGGCTGCGTTGAGCGCCCACAAGCAAGCATGTCCGTCGATGGCTGTAAGGACAGACCGTGGGACCAGCACATTCTTCTTGATGGCGTTTGCATGATCAGGCTCCACAAGTCCAGTGCAGGGTCCTGAGCGGACATGAGAAGAGCATAAGGGTACAAACACTGCTGTCCGACCAGGGATTGTCACATCTTCAGACAACGAAAGAGCATTGATGGGCAGAGTCGGAAAATGGTCAATTATTTCAGCGGGCAACGTACTTTGTAGAAGAATCTCTCCAGTTCCACAGTCAAGCGTAGCGCCGCATTCATGAAGGAGGTCTATCCCTAAAATGACGTCATGAGTTGCGCGAGCCAGTACAGTAAATTCAACTCGGAAATTTTGTCCACCAATCGTGAGTACAAATGAACAAATACCAACAGGGCATAACACTTCGTCTCCAGCTCCACAAAAAGTTTCTTTACGATTCCACGCGAACATAACTTTGTGACCCAAGAAACGATGTTTGAAACGAAGGCTCATAACCGAAACAGCAGCACCAGTGTCTACAAGAGCAAGAGTATCTACACCGTCTATACACACACGCACTTTGTTCATCAACATCACAGCAGAAGGAGGAACTGGCGAAACTGACCGTCCTGCGACCACAGCTCCATCGGTCGCACCAGTTAGTTTCCCAGCTGATGCGGGGAAGGTGACCGTCGACGCGGAGACGGCGACCGGCGGGACCGTGTCGGAGGCGGCGTCAGGCTTCGCTCGGAGATGGGGGACTTGCTGCGAAATTTGTTAGGCCATTGCTGTCGGGGACGGTGGTCGGCCGGGTGAGAGGTCCAGGTTCCGTGCATACGAGGCGGGTGCGTCGAAAAACGTGGCAGCACAGGCTTTTCGTACATACGAGTCGGATACGTCGAAAAACGTGGCGGTGCAGGCGGCCGTCTGGGACAGAAGCGCGAAATATGCCCTGGGAGACCACATGTGTAGCAAACGGGGACTTGTCGGCTTACATTAGCTGGAGCAGAGGTGGCAGAAGTACGCGGAGACGGGTCGTGCTCCGCAGGAACATTTTGTGATGACGGCAGAAGTACGCGGAGACGGGTTGTGCTCCGCAGGAACATTTTGTGATGACGCATAGTAATCTTCTGGTAGAGGCCTGTTTGACGACGGTCTGAGGTTCGCAGCGGCACGTCGAGATGATGACATCTGGTAATGGCCATGACCCGTCGGGGAAAACGGAAGCCGCGGAGTAAAATCTGCAGTTTCTGTGCGTGGTCGGTTTTCGACGTGGCACTCTCGCATCCAGTAGGGAGGCGGTTTGGGGCACGTGGCGAACAAGCATTGGTGGTGAACGTCACCTGCTTGAAGTCGTACGAGCTCTTTTCGAACTACCCGACGTACGAGGAAGGGAATGTCTTCGCAAGTGGCGACGTCCATACTTGCAACAGTGGGAACATTGTCCAAGCGCCCGAACTTGGGCAGAATTCTCCGGGTCTTCAACGCCTCGAAAACGCGACACTGCTGCCTGAAAATCGAAGGAGTGTTCAAGTTTTCTTTTGTTATCAAAGAATTGTACACGTCCTGGGCGATGCCTTTTAACAAATGACCGACTTTGTCTTCGTCAGACATATTAGCGTTGACAATCCCGCAAAGCCTCAATACTTCTTCATTTTAGGTTGTGCACGTCTCGCCGGGCAACTGAGCCCTACGTGACAGCGTTTGCTCAGCTTTCTTTTTCATGAAACTCGTGTCCCCAAAGCAAGCCTTCAGTTCCTTAACAAATATATCCCAAGTGGGGAGGACATGTTCATGGTTCTCAAACCAAAGCAAGGCTGTCCCGGCAAGGAAGAATACTACGTTCACGAGGTTCGCTGGTGCGCCCCATTCGTAGTAGTGGCTCACTCTGTCGAAGTTTTTTAGCCAAGCGTCCACGTCTTCGTCAGTTTTACCTGAGAAAATTCGTGGCTCAGGTGCCCAGTAGTCTGGTTGTCAGGGTCGACGGCCACCTTGTGCCGTGTCAGTGGCACTGGTGGATGCAGCAGCGTAGTACGACAATGGGATTGCTGCGTCGTCGTTCATGCGGATGGTGTCCGGGGGTAGGTCAGCTAAGCGTCTGCTTCTTCGAAGAACTTCTGCAGCGGGGTCCAGGATGGCAAGTTACCCAGCACCGCTCCACCAAAGCTGTTACGGATGTGATGGGTTTATTTACACTGAAAAAAATGTCAGCGCTCTACCGTCACTGCCGAATCACCATCCCTGGAGAGTGTCCGATCTCTTCTTCTTCCTCGCTCTTTCAGTCCGCGTTACAATATATATGTATTTTATAACATACATGGCTTGTGCTAAGTGAAAGTGATTTTGAGAATTCTCTTGTATATTTTTTTTATTATTGATTCATGTCATTGCTGGTGTCTGTGTGTTGCCCTTCCTTAGCAGTAGCCACTAAGGTACACTGTCGGGCAATTCATTGGTTGTATTGCAACGCACGTAGGCTGAGCTTACAGATGTCAGTGGAAGCATTGTTGTCACAGTGGTTATGAGAATTTTTGTTGTGTGGCTAATTACAAATTTGTTAGAGAAAAGTGCTAATGGTTCTAATGGAAATAGATAAGTTGTACTTGGGAGGATATGTACGTTTATTTTTGGCGAACAGTTTCTCAAGCTCTCTCCCTTCAAACTGAAAGGGATAATAGTTCGACCGACGTGTTTCTTTGTTACATACTTCCTGACGAAGCCAACAAGCGAAACAAATAAAGCACAGGGGCTCTGTTGGTGATTAGTCGATGGTGTCCAAACCTGCAACCTTCGAATTACTTGTCCTTATCAGCTACCAGCATGTAATGTAGAAGATTGTGTGCCACATGATGGCAGCTAGAAAGAAGAGTGTACCACACTCGCCACCTTGGCTGTGAATGGCCCTTGCTTGCGCTAAAATATCGAAGTGGATGAGTGATTGCCCACCATCATAGCACGACCGGTAAAGCATCGGACACGTAATTTGAAGGTTTTCGATTTGAGCCCATTGATGGCATGAGTGTTTTCTCATCCACTTTAGTTTACATTTATAATTCAGTTACTATGCTACAGTTAATGACTACAAATAATGTCCCGTGCTTGATTCTTGGCTGCATTTGGTTTCCCTCAAAATGTATTATTATCTTTATCTTTGATGCAGGCAAATGAGCTGTTCACCTTGTTACGTGACCTTACCAGCTACCAAAGCATTTTCGTGTGTCTAAACTAGTCTATCACTAATAGAGCAGCATTGAAGCTGTGCGTTATGTGCCATATAAAACTGCTGTATTCTTTTAGATTTTCTTTCATCACTTGAATGTTTTTATAAAGGCTGTAACTTTTTGATGATGTTCTTGAAAGTGAAGCTTTCGTTCTATGCATTCCTTCCATGACGCAAAGTGAAATAAAAGGCTTTGACGTGAATGCTGCAAGAGTGCAGGTCTGCTGTGATGTCTTCATATTTGCGGCACCGTATGCATACTTTGTGCCCATTTTGTGAAATTATTTTATGTTCACATGTACTGTGCAGCTCAAAGAATGTACTTCAGAGCATTATTTCGTGCTGGGTGAACTGGTGCCCATAAGGCAAGTTGTTGAGAGTGGCTTCCAGACTCACAGTACACTTGTTTACCTTTTCTCATGGCCAATGCAGTGTCCAAATGTTTGGTGCTCGGGTGCTTACCCGGAAGACATGCGTTTGGGCTTGGCAATGGAGGTTGCATTTCGATGGAAGCGAGAACCTTGAGACCTGAGTACTGTGCGATTCTAGTCCTGAGGTGGTCGAAACTATTCAGAGCCTCCCACGAAGGCACATGCCCTTGCCATGCCATAGCTCATGTCGCTTTGGGATGCTAAGTCCTTCAGGTTGACCACTTAACCAACGCTTTCTCATATTTTGCTTTTGTGTGAAGTGCTGGTTTCACAGCACATTTGGTATTAAGACGGACTCCTTTAATGCACATGCGCATGTTCATTTCATCACAGTTTGCACTTCTTACATTTGCACTAGAGACTTGTGTGTCGGCACTGGCGTGCATGAAATGGAGGGGGCAGCTTGTGATAGTGAAGCACTCTCATTTTACTTATGCAAAACATTGATTTCACTTTATGTACATAGGTATCGCATGAAATTTTTTCAATGTGAACTTCAATGTTTATATATTTTTTCATGACTCGGAAACGATTGCAGCGTGCTCTTCATTGTTTTTGCTTTGCAGACTGGATGCGGCAATACGTTCTCACATTTTTTTATAAATATGTACAGCTTTCTTATACTACCGTGCTAAAGGTGTTCATGTAACGTTTTGTAAAACTACATTCCATCAGTCGATCAGCTAATAGCACTGCTTGTTCAATTCAGAAGTGGGGCAATTTACCGATATTCAGGGTCTGGTGTCACATGTGAACTCCATCATACATAGTTGCAAACTATTCCATGTGGTAGCGTCCTCTATTCCGCTTTTGGTAAAATTTAGGGTGTCGCCGGTATGGCCGTAAAAAGGTGAAAATTGATAGAAGACACAACACACGACTCACGCACTGTTAAGGAAATGTAAACAAAAGAAGGCTGTATTTAAAAAAACTGGGTTACAATATTACTCGCGCAACCGTTCAATTCCGCACATCGCACAACGCACAACCGCTCTAGTCGCTCGCAATTCGCAGACCCTTGTTCGCTCGCCGTTCTCGCTGCGTCTCTGGCTCTTCCCGCGCTTTCTCGCTTTTCTCTCTCGACCACAGATCTGAGTACACATACGCGCACGCTGACACAAACGCGCACGCACCACACACATACACACACACACACGCACGTGCACAAATTGTTCCATGAAGTCAGTGGAAGAAGTCCGTCGCTAAGCCATTCGGGGAAACAGAGTCAAACGTCCCACAGGCCACGGATGCACAAAGCGGAATGTTTTCCTCTTCTTGCACCCGAACTGGCAAGGTGCATTAAAGCGGG
Source organism: Rhipicephalus microplus (assembly GCF_043290135.1). Lineage (NCBI taxonomy): Eukaryota > Metazoa > Arthropoda > Arachnida > Ixodida > Ixodidae > Rhipicephalus > Rhipicephalus microplus. The sequence continues at coordinate 206,002,025 of NC_134700.1, forward strand.
CCGCCGCCTTTGTGCTGACCCGGCGCCCGCAGGTGTGGGAGGCTCGCCGATCGCTGCTGCCCGTAAACAAGGAAGACGGCCCCCTCGAGTGACCAACGGACACTCGCACGGCACAACACACGCAAAAAGAAAGAAATAAAACAAAACTTAGAAGAGTTGAAGGCAGTCGCGTACACTCGGTCGTCCTGACAGTCATTAACGTCCTCGTTAATGGAAAAAAAAATCATAAACAAACCCACACGCCAATACACAAACAGAATTGTTTCCTTCGTCGAAGAAAAAAAGAAAAAAAAAGCAACTGTTTAATTACGCACAGTGCACTCGGTAAATCCCGGCACGCACTGTAGTTCTCAACAGACGCCAACGCAACTATGGCGCACTCGCATAGGGATGGGTCTTGGCGCAGCTACGGGCTGAACGTCTCAGTCGCTGCACCTCACATTCGGGAGTGTCTGACTCCTCCGCAGACTCTCCGTCGTCATCAAGGTGTGAATGTGGATTGGTCGTTGTCCAGCACTTCAACTGCGACACGTGCGCAGTGGTCGCGAAGCGGCTCGCCCTTGTTTCGTCAAGGTCGGCAACTCGATACGTGTCAGCTGGCAACACTGCCGTGATTACAAGGGGGCCCCTATATTTTGGCTGGGCTTTGGCAGGCTTTCCCGTCTGTTCTGGAGCCCTCGTCATGAAGACCACGTCACCGACACCGTACATTTTAGCCGGGAAGTGGCGCTTGTCGTAAGCGACCTTCATCTTCTTCTGCTCGCTCATGAGGCGCTGCCGTACACGTTCGCGCAGCCCGCCGGGCTCCTCCCACTCTGACGCTTTAGATTCAACCAAGCGCTTCAGTGCCACACTGTGAAATTCCGGTCGATAACCGTGTAACATCTCGAAGGGAGTCTTCCCGGTCGTCTTGTTTACAGCGTTGTTCAAGCTGCACTCTGCCTCACTGAGCTTTTCGTCCCAATCTCGCTGCTCTGTATCGACCATCGATGTAGTAATGACTGGTAGAAGTGTACGGTTCACTCGCTCGACCAGGCCGTTAGCTTGAGGATGTCGAGTGGAGTTGAGCACATGGTTTATCCCTCTGACACTGCAAAAATCTTCAAACGCTCGTGATGTGAAGCAGCTGCCCCTGTCAGTAATGATCCGCTCAGGTAAGCCTCTCTCTATTATGAATTCGCGTAGCGCTGCGAGCACCAGCTTCGTCGACGTGTCGCGCCTCGGGAACACCCTCACGAACTTCGTCAGGTTGTCCACAATCACCAAAAGGTACTGGTTGCGTCGCTTGCTTGGCACAAAGGGTCCTAGATGGTCCATGTGAACCACTTCAAATGGCCTCTTCCCAGGGGGGATAGGGTTCAAAAGTCCTTCTCGCTTCCCGGAAGGAAGCTTGTTGCTTATACACTGGAAGCACTGCGATATATGCTTACGAACATAGTTACGCATGCGTGGAAACCAAAAGTTCTCTTGTATCTTTGCTACTGTGCGGTCTAGTGCAAAATGCCCCATCAAGTCGTGTGACTGCACAACTAATGCCTTCCGCATGCTCTTTGGCAGTACGAAATTGTGCCTCGCTTGCTCACCTTGCCCTATCTTCCGCACAAGCCGTCCGTCCATAATCGAGTAACCTTCAGTTTTTCGTCTTTCATCCTTGGTGCGGCATTCTTGTGGCTTTTCCAGCATCGTTAAGATTTCTCTTAGCTCCTCGTCTCCCCTCTGCAGTACCAAGACCTGATCGGCAACAGTGAAAGTGACACACACTTCGAAACGGTCCGCAAGGAGTGTACTCAACGTGTCAGTTGGGTCCTCGACGGCCCCTCGGCTCAGCGAGTCCACATGAAGCATTCGTGCTCCTGGGCGATGCTTGATTGTAAATGTGAACTCCTGAATTAAGTCGTACCAACGTGCGATTTGCGGTTTAAGCGTTCGCTGTGCGTTGAGGTACACAAGCGCCTGGCAGTCGGTCACGATGGTAAATGATATTCCAAGTAACAACGGCCTAAGTCGGTCCACAGCCCACACTACTGCCATTAGTTCCAATTTGGATGAGTGGTATTTTGCTTTCAGCGTCGGTCGTCTTTTTACTCACGCAGTAAACGAGATGCCACTCGCCGCCTTTTCTCTGCAGGAGCATGGCTGCCAAACCTTTTGTGCTGGCGTCAGTATGCAGCTCCGTTTCCGCATTTGGATCGTACAACTGTAGCACCGGTTCGCACGTTAGCTTGGCCTTCAAAGCCGCAAAACTCTCATTTTGCTCAGCACTCCACTGAAAAGCCGTGTCCTTCCTGGTCAGTCTAGAAAGGGGCTCGGCAACCAAGGCGTACCGCGGTATGAAGCGTCGAAAAAAACTGGTTAAGCCCAAGAATCTCCTTATGTCGTGAACACTTTTTGGCATTGGAAATTCGGCTATTGCTCGCACCTTTATGTCGCCCGGCTGCACGGTTCCACTTTTCAGTCGGAAACCGAGGAAGTCTACGGAGTCCATCGCGAAAGCACACTTGCTGAGCCGGAGTGTCAGATTAGCTCTTCGGAATGCCTCAAGTACCAGGCGCAGACGCGTTATGAGCTCATCCCAGTCTTTGGCTGGTATTAACACGTCGTCAAGGTAGCACATAGCAACCTTACCTCTCAGTGGTCCCAACACACGATTCATGAGACGCTGGAACACGGACGGGGCATTTGTAAGTCCGAACATCATGCGCTCGAATTGCCCTGTCTCATCAGGAGTTATAAACGCAGTTTTTCTTTTGGCCTCTTCGGTCAAAGGGACTTGGAGGTATCCATGTGCCAGGTCAAGGACGACGTATAGTTTGGCCCCGGCAAGACCCTCGAGCTAGGGCACTGATGAGGCAAGTGTGCTAGTGCCAAATATTTTACATGTTTTTATTATCAAAACCTTTGTCACCCCCTTTTAATATGCATATCACGCCACTGTCATCTCTTTAATACTTATGTTTTTACCCGCATTATCGCGAGGAATTTTAAGGCCCCTATACAGCCACGCTACCTATCATTGTCCACATCTCTATACTCATTGAAATGGCGCTCTTTGGCCATCAATTGGCCCTTGCGCCATAAAACGCCACACATCATCAAGACCCTCGAGCTGGTCATCGATAGCTGGCAAGGGATACTTCTCCTTTATCGTCTGAGCGTTCAGCCGACGATAGTCAACAACCACGCGCTGCTCTCCATTTTTCTTTTCGACGAGAATTACTGGGCTCGCATACTCGGAATGTGTCTCAGTTACGATTCCCTCTCTTTTCCACTCTCCGACGATGTCACGTATAGCCTCTCGCTTTGCTGCATTCGTGCGGTAGGGCCGAACAGCCACGGGTGCGCTACCAGGTATCTCCTGTATGTCCATCGAAAGGGCAGGTGTGCAGCCAAGTTCGCTGAGATTGGCGGCGAAACAATCCCGGTACTCATTTAGGAGGCACGCGAGCTCACGACGCTGCTCCTCTGTTACGGAGGGGCCCATTTTAATTTCCTCGCACCCAATCGGCCGTCGCACCTCCGTAACCAGAATTTGTTCTCGCTTCACCGCGCTGCACTTCTCTCTGCACTCATTTATTTCCTTCATCTCGCAACACGGGATGTCCACCTCTGTCGCGTGGCCAAGTCTTTGTCCTTTACGTAGAACCACGTCGTCATTTCCGCTCGTAAACACCGGCACAGTAACCTCTCCGTCCTCCATGTCAACAAGAATTTCGCTCCCACAGTTGTTGAATAGTACTGCACCAGTGACGTTAGACTGCGATGACAGTCTCACCCAATTTATAACATTGGCCTGCAGTGGGGTCTCTTCAGCAGTTTTCAAACGTAATTTCGGACATGAAACGAAGGGTTCGAGATGCGTGAAGGGGCACTCGTCTCTATGCCAGAATTGCAAGCTGCCGCCCAGCCTAGCGTAGGTCACATATGGCAGCTCGGTAAACGTGCGACCGACAAGCAAATCGACCGACTGGGCCTCGTCGGGTACAACAAGTATCTGTATGTTCTTGCCAACGACGCCATCTATCAGCAAGTCGGCCCGGCACCTGCCAATCGCACGAGCAGCTGGAACACCCTGGCTGCCGAAACCATACAGAGCTGTCGCATCTTCCAGCACTTCCGCTCCGCACCGCACCGCCGCTGATTCGCGCAGTAAGCAACCGGAACTGCCTGTGTCTATCATGCCAATCAAAGTCTCATTGCCATTCCATTTAACGTGCTTCAAAAGCACGCCAGGGTCAATTTTCTCTCCAGAGACAGCGTTGGTCTCATTTCTGGGGCCTTTTGCTTGGCAGTGTTTTTGGGTATGCCCAGTCTTCCCACATTTTAGACATTTTTCAATTCGTCTTTCCTCTGGGCAATCCCGCGAAATGTGTCCGAATTTAAGACAATTATAACATTTTCGCTCACCGTTCTGATTTGTGATAGGTGGTCGCTGGTCCCGCCTGTCGTACCCGGACGCACCCTGCAGTGGTGCCTTGGGTGCATGTTGCATACGAGGTGCATCGCTCGTCGTTCTTCGCTCAGCCGCTGTGCCGAAGCGTTCTCGTCGCTCGCGGTCGATCCTCTCAAATTCCTGTATGTCGTGCAACAGGTCATCCGCGTCTTCGTGCGACCTTCCAAGAAGCATTGTGCATAACTCCCGTGATCGCAGACCGGTCAGCACCTGCTCCCTCGTATCGCAGAAATCTAAGTGCGCCTCTCTGCAAAGGCGCACCTTCTCGTGGAAGTACGCAGCCGTGTTCTCATTTCGCTGCTGCATTCGCTCTTGCATACGCCTCCATCGCTCCGCCGCCCGAGTCTGGCTGTAGAAAGTCCGCCCGAACATCCGCTCGAAATCGTCCCACGATGAAATTTCGGCAGCTCTCGAATGGTACCAATCTTTTGCGGCGCCGACCAGGTGACACTTGGCAGTTTCGAGCAGGAATGGCGTCGGCCACCGGTGGAGCGTAGCCGTCTGGCGCAAACCTTCCATCCATTCCCGGGCTGCTGACGCGCAACCATCACCGGAAAAGTCTGGAATATTCCTGCTCAAATCGGGCATCACCTGAAACGTGTTGATGGCCGCCTGGCGTGGAGCCCCCGACGACTCCGGCTGAGGCAGCCGCCGCAGCAGGTCCGCCAACAAGCGGTCTTTCTCGCGCAAAGCGTCAAAAAGTTCCCGCTTGGTGAGCCCAGCACAGTCGTCGTCATCACGGTGGCCACTCTCCCCCGGCGATGATCCGTCCAGCATGGCTGATGTTAGCTCTCTGGAAGTGCACGCTCACTGGAAGTCCACCATTGCTTTGTTCTCGCACTGACGCAATCGCTCTCCTCGCTAAGATTTTTCAAACTCGTTCCGAACGTTTTTTTTTTTTTAAATCGGTCAAATCCCACTTCTGATGAATGTTAGCGTCCTCTATTCCGCTTTTGGTAAAATTTAGGGTGTCGCCGGTATGGCCGTAAAAAGGGGTGAAAATTGATAGAAGACACAACACACGACTCACGCACTGTTAAGGAAATGTAAACAAAAGAAGGCTGTATTTAAAAAAACTGGGTTACAATATTACTCGCGCAACCGTTCAATTCCGCACATCGCACAACGCACAACCGCTCTAGTCGCTCGCAATTCGCAGACCCTTGTTCGCTCGCCGTTCTCGCTGCGTCTCTGGCTCTTCCCGCGCTTTCTCGCTTTTCTCTCTCGACCACAGATCTGAGTACACATACGCGCACGCTGACACAAACGCGCACGCACCACACACATACACACACACACACGCACGTGCACAAATTGTTCCACGAAGTCAGTGGAAGAAGTCCGTCGCTAAGCCATTCGGGGAAACAGAGTCAAACGTCCCACAGGCCACGGATGCACAAAGCGGAATGTTTTCCTCTTCTTGCACCCGAACTGGCAAGGTGCATTAAAGCGGGCCGCCGCCTTTGTGCTGACCCGGCGCCCGCAGGTCTGGGAGGCTCGCCGATCGCTGCTGCCCGTAAACAAGGAAGACGGCCCCCTCGAGTGACCAACGGACACTCGCACGGCACAACACACGCAAAAAGAAAGAAATAAAACAAAACTTAGAAGAGTTGAAGGCAGTCGCGTACACATGAACTGTACCTTTTGAACCAAATGATCAAAAAAGCAGGCATCCTGACTACCGTTCGGCATCTCGATACATGCACTCTCAAACATACACCTTCAAGTCACGCATACAAATATATAATTAAACATCCTGCGAGTTGTGGCTGAAAACTTTGAACACGAAAGTGTTTTATGCCGGGGTCCACCATGTTCCACTGACGTATTTCTGTCATGGACATGACATTAGAAAAATATTTTAGCTTTTCGTAAAGAAAAAAAAACGGAAATAAAAGGGTCTGGCGCACGACGTCAAATCAGTAGCCTCTTTATTGACAGCGCGCGGCGCTAACCACTACACCACGGAGTGTACGTTGTCAAAAATGATAACAGCAAACCGTTTGGTGGTCCTCAGACTTTTGCGACTTCAGCGTGTTTTTGTAATCAGTAGCCAGGTGACGCGCGCGAAGGCTTCGCGTTGAGCGCGCTCTCAAGGCTGTCACCTGTAGCGTTTCGATCGGTGCCGCCTCCACAGAGTGTGGCGTTTTTTGAGCGTGCTTATCAGACTCGTGATTCGGGAGAGCATCGCTCGCAGCCGTGGCAGGGTCTGCGAAAGGAGCACGCTGTTCACATACGACAAAATAAGAATTGTGACAGTTGCTAGTGCCTGTCCATACTTGGACGTTCGTTTCGTGTGCCTTTCTTTATGTTTATATAGTGCGCTTCAAGCGTCGAGCTGTGACAGTTAGTCCATGCTCGTCCTGTATGCTCATTTCGTGCATGCTTCCTGCTTGAGGTACACGCTGCAAGTTTCGAGCTGCTTTTACTTGGCGTTCTTCACGTGACTTTGCAATTCGTTGCTGTAGCGTTCATCCCATCGGCCTTGTGGCGACACCATGCACAATAAATGCTCAGCTATATACCTCTTTGAAGAGACGTTTCACTTTCGCGTTATACGGATTCCTAAAGGGAGGATCAACCACTTTTTTTTTACCATCCCTGCAACTGTGTTAATCAAGCATGCCCTCCTCTTTGGCGCCTCGTTTTCCAGTTTGTGCATGCTGACCGCGTGCGGCTCGAGCGCCGGGAACATGGCCACCGCGTGGTTTCGCCACCAGGTTTTTTGTCTGGTGCGAGCTGTGCATCGGTTTTCTCTGCACGGAGACACGTGTCCGAACATGCCCGGACAACGCCTCCTCCTCGCATCACGCTAGCATACGTCACGGTGCTTCGCTTATCCTCATTGGCCGCCCGTGACTATCCCTGGAGCCAGAGTCTCGTAAGCATCTATCCCAGCGTCATTTTCGAAAACCAGTTTATGTCTTGCCTATTGAATATACATGTCCAACATAGGAATGGTGGATTCCTCCATCCACCATTCTTGTGGATTATGGTGCTGGAACTGGATTATGGTGGCATATGGTGTATGGTGGCATACGGTGGATGCTAAAGTTCCGGTGAGGCTGGAGCGCCAAACGGCTCTGTAGCGTCGGACCTACTGTGACGAGCTCTCAGACGAAAAAGAATACTTGTTTTGAAAGCTATACGAAAAGCATTCGTAAAAAAAAAGAGGAAAAGAAAAAACACGCAATCGCGAGGATTTAAACCTACTACCATCGCCAACCAAGCGCTCTAACCGGTGCGCCATGCCGGCGTGGTCTTTCTTCACTGCATACTGAGTAGTCAGGTTACCAAGTGACCGTTCAACTTCAGTTTTGTATGTAATAGCAACAGCGCTATGTTTTTGTTCGAATTACCCTCTGAAAAAAAAAAAAAGCATGTTACTGTCAAGTTTAGTAGCAGTTTCTCGCTCGTTCTAAAGGGCGACATCTGCGCAGGCTTTATGACGCCTCTAGGCTCATTCAATAAATATGTGCACACAGTTGATTGAGTATTGTGGTGTTTTTCGTTTTTACTAGCAGACGCTGCCTGCGTCGGCCTTGCGAGGCGAGAGAGGGGGGGAGCGACAGTTTTTTCGGGTGTCTTCCTGAGCCTGCACGATATGCGAGCATGCGCATCTTAGCACGATTGAGGCGCGAGCATGCGCAGTGGCGGTGTGGATTGCGCCACCGCCGACGCGTGACATCGTGCGACTAAGAAATGCTCCAGCTTTAAAGGGGCCCTACAACACTTTTTGAGCATGGTCAGAAAACGCTGCTGATCAAAGGCTCCCAACAAAACGTGAGTCAAATATCATAGCGCAGCACCCGACCTGGAATTCACAATAAATTATCAGTCAGCTTAACTTGCAACTGATCAAAACACATAGTAAAAGTCATAGTTTAATTACAAGGCAGATAATTTACACAAGTCATCTCAACTTATCTATACAATACACACTTATGTTCGTGCGTGATGTTCGTGCGTGATTCCGTTTGTGTGCTGGTTTTATACACATGCAAAACTGCAATGTTTCGGGTGTGAGTGGTAAGGGGGAATTGAACATCCGTCAGCCGCGTGTACGGGCTGTGGTTTAGCTTACCATACAGTTACCGCCAAAGTTACGAGAGAGACCACGCCACTGCCACACAATAATTTGCGGCGCTCCGCCGTTTGTCTTATTTTTACCCGAGCGGGAAATCTAAGCATAAAATACATCACTTCACCTTCTTTTCTGCAGCTTTAAAAATTCTGAAAGTGGCAATTTCGGTGTCTTGACTGCTCTCTAGTTTCCGTGTAAGCATGACCTGTCTATATAAGGGCCCTAAGACAGCTTGTGAAAATACACAGTCGAGTTTGCTGTTCTCTGTTGGCGTTTGTCTGTCTTTGGCGTCATTCGGGACGCCCGAACAGTGATTCACGTGGCATGACTATGGCACATAGTCTGAAATGATTCATATACGAGAAATATCGGTTGTAAATTTTTATATCCTACTTTGCGATCGATTGACCACCCACCAACGTCGTTCTTCCTCGCGTCTAGCAGGATTATCATGCGCAATGAACCTATGATTTTGCTGCATTTTGGGTTTTCGATTGCACAAGTGGGAATAAGAAGAGTGTAGCCGAGAAGTTTGAAATCGTGATAGGCTGAACGCTTATCGCTCACACTGCACACATGCTTTATGAAGACATAAATGTCGAATAACCTGTAATAATTGTAGTAACAGAGTGTTGTGCAGTGTAATTGAGAACGAAACCAAAGCAAAAGGCTCTGAATCATTCGTTTTTCCAACGGACGAGTTCTTCACAATGAAGAGAACGCAGCTCTCCATAACAAAGGCCAGCCTGCTTCGACGGTTCTTGTATATTCTATTTCATTGCGAGAAGAATTGTATGGACACTTTCTACGGACTTTCATCATCCCTGTCATGTTGCGTATATCAAATCCAAACAACTTACTTTTGTACGCACACTGTATGCTGTTCCCGCGGATACAATTTCGCGAGTGCTATACCGAGGAACGCTGCTGAAACATGGACGAAACAAGTTGCCCATCTTCATCGCACAGAGGGTGCACGCGATAATGTCACTGCGCGTGCAATGCCTAGCGTCCAATGCTCCTCAACCGAAAAGGAAACGCTGTCTGTGTCTTGCTGGACAAAGGAGTACGAAGGGATACTGAGGTAGGAGGCTGCGTGGCTCGATTCGCAACTGTGAACTTTCAAAATAAGGGCGTGGTCCCGAGTGTTAGCACGTGCTAGCGTGTTCGCTATTTCAGGAGGCATCAACAAACGGCTCGTTTATCCTTTTACACGCTACCATATCACTGCACGAATGCTGCTAATTTCTTCGGAACCAGCCGTATTCCCATACACTATAGCGTAGTACAGTTTCGCTATATCCTTTGAAAAAGAGTTAACTGCAGCCTAACTTCGTTATGGCGCTGTGAGCTCCTATAGCAAAGTGCAAAATGTTAAGTCGTCAAAGGCTTCTCTAACCATAATAGTGTTGCATTCGCCTCAAATTAGCATGTTCTCCACAAAGATCTTTTATCAAAACTTCTTTGAACTTTCTTAAGGTGGATGACACTTTCGTGGTGTACACTTTAACCTCATATTTTGAGGAATTTAAATGTTGTAGCAAGTTTTGCAATTCAGATACGCTCCTTTGTGGTATATATTACATGGAACCCAATACACCCATGCTACCATAAAGATGTAATTCATCACACTTGTCGCATAAAGCACTTACGTAAAAATCGTCATTCGAAGTGTAAATATAATGATTTTTGGATTGATTCAATGAGAAGTAAATAAAAGCTAAAACAAAGAGGCTAAGAACCAGAGTTGCCACTGGCTTTTCAGCGGAATTCGCCAAATGAGGAACAAAAGGTCACTAAAAGTCGCCACTTTTTCCCTCTTCAAATTTCGCCAAAAAAGTCGTCAATCAACATGTGTTGCGGGCATACAGTAATATTTATTGCTAAGTACAACCCTAGTAGTACAGTAACATCCATAACCCCTAAGTTATACAGACGTTTTTCAATCCAAGTCGCATCGCCCAATTTATCATGGGAGGGCTCACTGGGCTTGGATTTAGCCTTAGAGTCTCATCACCCTCTTCACCGTGGGATCGCTGAGATAGGGAATTAGAGTTTCCTAAAACTAAATACAGTGGACTCTGGTGCTGCGATCGTTCAGCGACCATGGGAATTGTGGGTGTGGCATGGATTTGCCCATACTTCGTGCTTCTTGGCGGCGAATCGCACTTGTGGCTTCGTTTATTGCTGTGTTTTGGTTTTGTTTCTAAAAAAAAAAACAGAACAAACCGTCTTTCACTTCGTGACCCGATTCGAAGTGGTAAGCCTAAAGGATTGAGGTGGTGAAGCGTAACTGCCGAACATTTGTGGATTGTTGTTTCGTGACAAAGCAGCTTCAAGCCACGCGAAGCGAGAAGGAATGTGAAGTACGAAGATTAGACAAATCCGTGTACTATCCATTCCCGTGCTCGCTGAAGTGCCTTGCGTTGCATCTCCCATAGACGGTAGTGCCATAGTTCACTCTACTGTATATTTAGAAAAGTCTATGGTATGGTTGCACCAGCAGCTTCCCTAATGGTTGGCTCCTAACAAAAGTTTGTGATGGTTTCAGTCGTATCGAATACAGGGCGAAACAGTCGCTATATACACCAAGAGAGAGACCACGTGCATAGCCTTCCTGCAGTTTTAGACAATCTCACTGCAGTGGAATGATTTGACCGATAATAGAACAACTTAATTACAAAGCAACATAAATAGATTCGAAATGACTGCGTAACCGCAGCAATTCCCACATCCCGCTTTCTGTGCAGTCATGCTTACGCTACACAGTCGCCTGAATGCAGCTTCTGAAGGCTGCCCAAGGAAATCGACTTCTTGGCTGGCCCGAAACGCGTGTTAAGAAATATACACTCTACATACCAAATCAGGGAGTACTACCTTCGTGAAGAAGTCGACAAGCTATTGAGCACAGTTGGAGCTGTGGTTGGAACACGTGGTCTAACCGTGAACAGCCACTTGAGAAGAGAAACCTTGAGGACCAAATCAGGGAGTACTACCTTAGTGAAGAAGTCGACAAGCTATTGAGCACAGTTGGAGCTGTGGTTGGAACACGTGGTCTAACCGTGAACAGCCACTTGAGAAGAGAAACCTTGAGGAAGCTTAAAACTGTGGAAGCACCTAAAAAAACTTGTACGACTGCTTCGCAGCACGTGACGCACTCCGTTGATGTAAATTTTGCTGGGAGGTTGCTGGCGTCTGTGTAAAACATTGCTGGCGGCCTCACCACGTCAGTTCATAAAGAATATAGGTTAATGGACAAACGGGACACACGTACTAAACCGCGCGTAAAGTGCGCCTTCTACTGGAGGGTCTAAAACAATGAAAATATCGAAAAGGTGTTGTTGCACATTTATTTTGAAGACAGTATAGAATGCATAACTCTGTTGAGACCTAAGCCGAGAATCGCCAAAAATTCGCCATGTTGCCATTAATCTTTTAGGTCGCCACAAGCAACTAGAATTTGCCGATTTAGCGAAAAGTAGCCACTAGTGGCAACCATACTAAGAAATACTTTAGCAATGCCTTCGCTACACTTAATAAAAAAAAATCCAGCCATGTTCTAGAGGTCGATTAGTCTGGATCGTCTATGCCGTCATCGTTTATTCTTGATGGCCAATCCTCCTCAAATCCGGAAGCTATAGCAAATGTCTTTAATAATTACTTCAAATATTATTTTCCTATTGATAAAAGCATCACTCCTTCATTTTACACGAGCAGCAAACTACCATCTCTTCGTATTCTTTAATTAAGCTCCTCTGAAGTGCATAAATTATTAGTTGATTGATTGATATGTGGGGCTTAACGTCCCAAAATCACCATATGATTATGAGAAACGCCGTATAGTGGAGGGCGTTTGACCATAACCTAATAGTATTTTGGAAGTTACGAAACACTTTGGCCCAGACGGCATGCCAAATATATTTCTAAGGTAGTATTCTGGTGTGCAAATTTTCTTACCGTAACATTTTGAAAATAAATTTTTGCAACAGTTCCCCAACTGTGGCCAATATTATAGACCAATATCTACGCTTTATATACGAGCTGCACACTTTTAAAGCATACAATCAACAAATACTATTTGGAATACCTAAACCCACACAACATACTTTTCCGATCACAGCTTGGCTTTTGTGCTGGCTACAGAGCTGCTTTCCTTTACGCACGTCACTGTTGCTTTCCTTTACGACCGAAGACAGATTTATGCCATATTTATTGACTATTCTAAAGATAATGACATGGTTTGCCATGTCAAACATTTAGCTTCTTCACAAATTTTTCGTGACAAAAAGCTGGTTGATTGGATAGCTGATTACTTGCGATCACGCTCAAAATTTTGTACGTTTAACCATGCGAAGTCATCTGACTTACCGATCACATCAGGGGTGCTTCGAGGCTCAGTGCTTAGGCCGCTTTTGTTTATTATTTCTATAAATGACGTGGCTGAGATTATCAGTCTCATCCAAATTAAACTCAAAATGTATGCAAATGACTGCGTTATCTGTAAAATGATCTACTCAGGATCAAGATGCGCTGATTACTGTTTTTTTTTCCTTCATTTTGTAATAGGAGTGAAACATCGTGATTGTCTAGTAACTTACAAAATAATGTAGTCACGATTTCTTCAATCGAGAAATGGCCTCTTCGTTTTAAATATACCAATGACGGTGCTGAAAATTCGTATTTACACCTGCTTTGTCTCGAAAACTGAAACAGCAGTATACTTGTAAATAAATAACATTAACACATGCTTCTGGCACTTCAACTGCTGCGCCCATTCGGGGAAACATGTTTTTTTTTTTTTTAATTCAAGGAACAAGTTGCTATTCCCACCAACTTTTAAATTGTGATCCTACCTTCCCCCCCCCCCCTCCCAGCGCCGCCACCGATCGGATGGACCCCGCGCCGTTGGCACGCCGCCGCCGCCGGCAATTTTGCTACCGGTGCACAGGTCTAGTTACAGCATAAGCGACGTACAAGGTATTCCGAAGGAACACCAATGCATCGAGTCATAAGGATAATTTTATGGCACTGACGTTTTCATCACGGTCGTGCGTGGAAGGAATTAATCTCGCCGCATGGCTAGGGTTGCCGTTGGTGGCCACCTTTCGCCAAATCGTCTACTTTTCGATCCCCTCTGGCGTAAAAAGTTTTGCGGTGGCGCCCTGGCTACACTCTACCTCTGTTTCGGCACAAGGAGTATAGCCTTTTTTATTATTATTTGCAGATAAAATACACGGTTCTTAAGGTGCTCTGTCGTGGCAGCCGATGTGCACTTTCGTCCTGCCCCACCAGGAGTGCACATCGGAAACACTGCAATGCAACACACGGCGCTCCTGCATATGGAGTGGCGGGGTTACGAGCATGTTTGGGGGAGGGGGGGGGAGGCATAGTCAACTTGGAGATGGAGGGCCCGAAGCATGCGTAATACACTTAATAGGTTAATTCCAGTAACGTTACCTAATAAGGGGGGGGGATAAACAACCTTTGCTCTCCCCCCACTCCCTTAAGGCAAACCCTGCGCTTGCTTATAGCTTTAATAAGACTATTCGTGCTGTCAGTCATCTATGCTGATGGTCTACGCGCAAGTTGCTCATTCGGACGCGCAGCGCGTGTTCTCGCGTGAACCTAACAAAAGCTGAGATTCGCAACAAAATTGAGCTGCACTGCTGATCTTGCCAGTTGTGACTATCTCAAGCTGGACTTGTATTTTATATCAGCTGTACTAACTAAATTCGATCTGCGGCTTTAAGGTGGAAAAAACTGCTTCAGCGTCTAATGTTCGTACTGACTTGGCTGGAGGGTTCCAACTTTACAGTGCATATGGCACGAGCTCTATTCTACATAAACTATATACACTGTGCACAGAACGTACAGGTTTATTATTTTATTTGCAACTTCTTCGTGCCTGAACGGTGTTGTTATTTCTATCATCTCCTTATGCAAAACGGTATTATGTGTTCAATAATGAAAACTCTTATCGTGATACCGCTTCTGTTTGATTTGGCTACAAATGTGGCGATAAAATTAAATGGCATAGCATTCGCTGGATTTGGCGACATTAGAGTTACCGTACATACTCTCTAGGGAGCACACGAATAGCGTATACTGCAAGTCTAATGTTTTTTTTTTTTTTTTCACGTTACTCTTTATACGCCACCTTTAGGTAGCAGAGTTAGCGCATATTTCCTAAACGCCGCTAGCAACCGTGCACTGCTGAGAAGCTGACGCGCAGGCCAATTATTGACCTTCCCGCCTGAGCTGCAGCGAACCGCATTAACTACAGTAAATCTTGTAGGACTAATTGGTGCATGCTACAATAAATTCAGACGACGCAAACCACCGGAGAAGAATAGGAGAAAGGGAAGAGTGACATTTGAGTTTACTTTTGAAAGACTTGGGTGTAGCTGTTACGGTGCTCGTCTTCTGACCCGAACGACGGTCACGATCCCGGCCGCTGTGGTCGCATTTCGGTGCAGGTGCAATGAATGAGGCCCGTGTACTTTGCAATGTCAACGCACGTTAAAGGACACCAGATGGTCGAAATTTCCGGAGCCCTCCGCTATACGGCGTCTCTCACAATCATATCGTGGGTTCGAGACGTGAAACGCCAGATGTTATCGATGTGGGCTCCAAATAGCTTACTCAGAATAAAAGTTTCTGTAGCCAGGGTCCGCGTGGAGGAGGGGCACAAAGGAAAGAAATGCCTGACGTAACCAAAGTATTTAGTAGTATCGGCAGCTAATTTCTCTAATGTCATCGTTTGCTGTTTGTTATGATTGCTAGATGACGATGACATTCAAGACCTATTATTGCTGCTGTTCTTTCTGGCCCTTCGCCGCGTCACGTTTCAACGAATCGCGATGGTATGTGGTGTATTTGTGTGTATAGCGGCATGTATGTGTGTGTTACGCAATGTACGAATGTCATGCTTGATAAAAGCCTGTCCGCAGCCGAAAAGTCAGAGTAGATGTTATGTTTTTCACTCTGACTGTTTCATATAATCGAATGAATGGCCTGGAATATTGTTTTTGTAACTTATAACAATGGCATAGGCGTGAGCACGAGGGATCGTTTCCCCCCCCCCCCCCCCCGCAGTCATCCAAGAGAGGGGGATGCAAAACAGTCTGGCAAAGGGAGTGGGCTGCTGCGACTCGAGGAGAGGGAAGGGGGGGGCGCAAAATCTGTCTCATACAATGACAGAATAGGGGCGCTGCGAGAAACCCTCGCCCCCCCCCCCCCCCTTTCCTGAAGGGGGAGCCTTGCGGCAGCGTCGGACATGGGTTTTAAATTCCCGAAGTATCAAACAACATCGATCGTCAACGATTCTCAGTGTAGCTATGTTCACAGCTACTTTGGACCAGAACGAAAAGGAACGCCAGCTTGCATGTGATAATCTAGTGCAAGAATTCAAGACTCACACTCTCTGCTAGTCTTTGTGCACCTCCATTGTTCGGCATGTTGGCACCGACTAAGTGTCGCATACCTTTTCCGTAGAAACCTTAACCTCCCCATACCTCTTCCATAGAAAACGTCCTCCTCACAAGACCCTGGGGGGGGGGGAGGAAGTGCCGGGACAGACGTACGGATGATGATAGGTTGATGAGTTACGTGAGACTCTGGGACAAAGCGCTTTCGCGCCACGTCTCCTTCCTATCTGACAACGGCACCTCTTCCGTAGAAACCTGTAAGCAGTACCGGACTATTTTTGGCGACCGTCGCCCCGTGACAGCCCCAACACCGAGACCATATACGCCGCATTCGTTCTGCCTAAACCGCCGCATGGTTGGAAGGAACCGCCGATTCGTCGCGGGGTGAAGCAGAAACCTGGCAGTTCGACAACCTTCTTCGTCGGCATTGCCGGGAGACCAGTGGCAGTTCCTTAATCGATCGTGGCCAGACGCTGCGGTGGGTTTGATGGAAGCCATCTCCACCAGACGCTGTGTTGGGAGTATGTCCAAACAGACACGACGTGGCACGACCATTTCTCGGCACCTGTTTCGGATGCGCCTGCACGACAATCACCACCACCAACGCCGGCCACCTCGAAAAGGCAAAGAAAGGTTCCAATGATGGTGCCAGTATCAATGCCGAAGGAGCACCTTAGGAGTACTTTTCGCATTGGCTGTGCAGACCACTCCCAGGAACTGACTAAAAAAAGAACAAACAGGTGACCTTTATGGTTATAACGCGTCTCGCAAGGTTTCTTTGTGGGCCAGACAAATAGTTGGAAAGCTAATTAGATACAGGTGTCATGTCAACACGCACGTTACTGCTGATATATGTCGTCAGATCTCAAAGCTATAGGTGAGCAGAATACCTTCACGGAGCATCTTGGCAGCCTTTAGACGTATTTATTGAGCATGGTAACAAAAATCTACTAAGCAAGCATGCCTGATGAATCGGTCTTTTAGAAAAGTTCGCAAAAGACAGAGAGAACGAACGATAACAAAGGGGGAAATAGCTATTTCGGGATGGAGTTGCCCTGCCAGCTGAAAATGAATGCTGTGTGTGTGTGTGTGTGTGTGTGTGTGTGTGTGTGTGTGTGTGTGTGTGTGTGTGTGTGTAAATGCGTGCCCATGCATATGACTACTGATTGCGTAACAACTTCATTAGCCGTTAAACATGCTCAGAATATAAGGCCACCACTTACTTGGCAACGCGTTTTGACTCGGCCAGTGGCGCTCATGCACCGTATAGAAGGTGAACACGACAAAGCTGTGTGCGCGCTGTTAGGTGTCAGTGACTGGAAATGTTCGTTATTCTAAAGCGTTAGTTCTCTCTCTCTCTCTCTTTCTCTCTCTCTCTCTTGCATTCGTTTCGCTTCCTGTGTAGTTCGATCCCTATGCTACTTGGCTGCACTATTGCTTGGTTTTCGAAGCCCAACCAAGTGCCTAGTCAAAATATGGTGGTGGCTCCTTCCACGGGCACATCGGTACTGCGAAAAAGAGGGCGTGGGTAATGGTTGGCATGTCGCGAACTGCAGTTCTTGAAAAAAATGCCAATTTAGAGGCTCCTAAGAAGACGGAAAAAAAAATTAATGACCACTTGAGATAAGGTGTCCGCGATAGATTGTACTGCAGGCGTGATTGAGTCGTGGCAATGGTAGCAACCGCGCGATTTCACAAACGCGCTGTTTCACAGATGCGTCATGTAACTGCGAATTCGGATAATAGCGATCATGTGACTGACAGACCTCACGCGTATTCAGCTCCTGCCCCCCCCCCCCCCCCCAACAAAAGAACGCTGGGCTCCGAATTCGGTGCTAGTGGTTTAAAGAGGAAGAAGGTGCCTACTTTTTGCAGCCCGGTAGGGAGCACAGTGCAGCGACTGGGCTGGTAGTAGTTAGAATATGAGAAAAGACACCTAATTTCTGCAACCCGGTCGGGAGCACGGCGCAGTGCCTAAGCGCCTGGGCTCACAATGCTTTGGTGACATGGTACGTTTCTCCTCGGTCGCCGCCCCCTCTCCTGGTCTTCGGAAGAGCGCCGCATTCCGGTGGAAGATCGCGTGGCTTGCTCTCGGCGCTCTGCCCAACACTCCTCAATGCACGACGCCCCTATACTCCTTTTCTCCCAGTGAAATGCACACAGCCAGACAGATCTCTGCCAAATATGTTTACCTTCAAATTTGCCATTGATGTCATTTACGCCGGAACGGGGATGCCGCTGGTGCTGCATTGATAATGTAAACCGGTTACCTTCGGTCAGAAGCTGCTTCGGGAAAAAAAGTCTCAAGCCACTTCCCACTTACCCTCCCCCTTTCTCTCGAAGTTTACACGCTGTATTTGCTATATACCCCGCACCACCAGCTCCATTAACGCGACCGAAAGCTCTTTTTGTCGTAGCTCTCTGCCTTCAGAGGAGCAGTCGCCCCTCTGTCTGCGGGAGGCATTGAAATGAAAGGAAGTGAAGAATTTTACGCTTGACTACTAGGGCCGTAAGCTGGCTTGCTATTTGTTGGCATATCTGTCAACCTCTGCTGTCACATTGCAAAAGGGTTGAAAGTTGGGTTGGAATCCATATCCGTTGGGCGAGCTGGGAGCGCTTCGTCTTCCTTCGTCTGTTGTCTGTCTGAACGAATAGGCTACTGTCACGCATCGCCGAAGATGCAATCTATACGACCAGTGCAGGTGTGTCTTTAACCACCAGTAATGGCTATAGGCACCCTAGTATGGCGCCAGAGCTAAATGACAGGGCCAATCGCCGTTTGCTACCTACCAACCACAGCATAAAAACTGCCTTCGCCATCAAGCATTGCCTTCCTTTTGTGAACTGCAGTTGTCCTGCATTCACTGTGAAGCGAAAGGGTATCTGCCGCAAAGAAACGTTTGTGGTATACGAACACAGCGGTGCCTGGCGGCAGGCGGCTTTGGAGCGAGGCACCAACAAAGCAGATTTGTGTGCATGGTTTTGCCGTGGTCGTGGCACGACGGACTTTCTTGTGAAACGGGGGGAAAGATAATGTGGCCGCAGACTTCAGCGACTTCTTCGGCTATGAACTCAGATACTGAGACAGCAGTGCATTCCACCTACCTGTTTTCCCAACGCCCGGTTGCCACGTTGTTCACTGCTAAACGTATTACCACTGACAAACTGCTCGCAGTCTTCGATGCACGGGCTAATCGTTAAACATCTTTCGCTAGAGCAGTCGTGTACTTAATGCATTTTTGTTACATATTTCCCGCTTCTACAGTAGCACATTTCGCGCCTCAACGCGATGCTCTGGTGCCTTGTGCGCCAGCGATGTGGGGGAGGCTACTGTGTGCAGATCTCGTCAAAGCAAGTTTGTGCTTGCGCCGGACTGGTAGTAAAGGGGACAAATAGCGCCCCCCCCCCCCTTTCCCAGCGATTTCCTACACACACGCACTGTCAAAAGCGGAGGTAAAAAATGGTATTTTTCCCTCCATACACGCAGTGAGTGTTGCTATACGCAAGCTCCGTCAAGAAGCGGAGGGGGAAAAAAAGGGTATTTGTCCCATCCGTATACCTTTCCACTGACTTTCAGTACTGACTTTCAGAAGGGCTTCTGAAAGTCAGTACTGAAACGGTATCAGTTTACCCTTGCAACGCGCTACGTTTACGACGACGATTTATCTCCTACTCTCCGATGTAAACATTTGCCACAGACCGTAGAAAATACTATGGTTGTAATCAGTTTAATTAGTGAACTTGATTTCTTGCGGGTGATTTATCTTCGGTGAAATAAATTATCTCGGTCACAGATCAAAATTTGTATAATAAATTTGAATACACGTTGAAGACAAAAGCGGGCTCAAACTAACTGTTTGGGACGGAGGCTATGTACATATGCACACATTCGACCAATGGGCGCCAACATCTTGGGTCTTTGCACGAGGGATTTGTCACTTTTGTATTTCGGGATCACTAGCGTAGGCAGAGAGCAGGGGGATAAGACTGGTTCAAAGCACTTCCTCTGAAATTTTTCACTTCAGCCCCCCCCCCCCTACTTGAAAAAGAAAAACACTCTGGCTACGCATATGGTCGTGGTACTGGTCCATCAACTGACTACAGATTCATGAGGTGGCCAATAAACGCGTACAACTATTTTTAAGCATGTAAATTTGCTACCGTCGATTCATTAGTCACTATAGACTATATTTTACTCATATTTTATCTCCGCCATCTATAGCTGTCAAGACGGTGTTTTCTTGTTTTCGCATATTGCTACACGAATGAATAAAGTCATGGATTTTGCGTACCGTAACACTGTTCAGCTAGTCATTAAACATGCAAAACGCAATGTTCAGCAGCCCAATTCGGTGGTACTGACACCCATTCGTAATATATATATATATATATATATATATATATATATATATATATATATATATATATATATGGCACAACGGGAGCGTTGTCAACAAGGATAAATATATTTATTTCCCAACAGTTTCGGGAGGGGACCTCCCTTCATCAGGGGATGAGTTATACTGACATGAGCTTCCACACTTCCTTGCTGCCGCGTCCCTCTCGCCTTGAAAGACGTTTGCGAGAGTGAGAGGGAACTGGAAAAAGGAAAAAAAACAAAAAAGGGAGAAAAAAGACGAAAAAAGAAAGAAAAGAAAGAAAGTAAAAAAGAGGAAGAACCACTACTGTCAACACTGAGAACGAAGCCAAAAACGTCTTTCAAGGCGAGAGGGACGCGGCAGCAAGGAAGTTTGGAAGCTCATGTCAGTATAACTCATCCCCTGATGAAGGGAGGTCCCCTCCCGAAACTGTTGGAAAATAAATATATTTATCCTTGTTGACAACGCTCCCGTTGTGCCATATCCCATACCTTCACGAACTGGCCCATTGAATTATTACTCCCACTATATATATATATATATATATATATATATATATATATATATATATATATATATATATATATATATATATATATGTGTGTGTGTGTGTGTGTGTGTGTGTGTGTGTGTGTGTGTGACGCTACAAAATGGAGACACGTCGTGGTCCAGATGCCATGCGTTTATCCTAATGCACGCGCACTTCCTCTTCGTCGGCTTCTCCTAGAATCACCTTGTGAATGCGTCATATATATATATATATATATATATATATATATATATATATATATATATATATATATAGGAAAGAAGTATATGCTTCAGGGCTCGTGTTTTTTCTTGTTTGACACAATATTAAGGAGATCTAATAGACAATGCCAAGGAATGTATAGGGGAAGTTATTAGACCCAATTGTAATGTAAATGTGAAAGAAAGGAAAGTGGGTGAAGAGATAACTTGCCGTGAGCAGGAACCGAACCTGCGACCCTCGAATAACGCGTTCGATGCTCTACCACTGAGCTACCACGGCGGCTATCCCCCCAGTCACTTTATGTTTTATATGTGAATTTAACCGTGGGAGGGTCAGTAAGTGCCACTTGTGGCCATGGCGGCCAGTGTGGCACACTATTTATGAGCCTGTTTAGCGTCACGTAGCACGTGAATATATATATATATATATATATATATATATATATATATATATATATATATATATATATATATATAGAGAGAGAGAGAGAGAGAGAGAGAGAGAGAGCCTGTTTAGCGTCACGTAGCACGTGAATATATATATATATATATATATATATATTGTCGCAACCTGCAAAGAACAGGACACAATGCTTCCTTTTGACATTAACAGCAAGGCTCTATTCGCACACGAAAACAAAGCGCAAGAGCAGACGCGCAACGTCGTCTTCCTCGAAAAACGCCAGAAACTGCCGCTCGTGATGCTGGCTTTTTCCTTTTGAGCTTACGGCTAATAACCGTGACATTAGCCTCCCTCCCAAGAAGGCATCGTCCCGATGCTTCATCGTCATGGCGGAAGGATTTGTAGTCACTGGCAGCCCACGGGCTCATTCGGACAAATAAGGTTTCGCCCGAACCACGTGCACAACTTCTGGTGCATGTATCTTGAACAATGTGGACTGTCGGGAAACACCTCATAGTTAACGTCACTGAGACGACGGAGAACTTTATACGGCCCAAAGTACCGTCTCAAGAGCTGCTCCGAGAGGCCACGACGGCGAACTGGAGTCCAGATCAAAATTTTCTGTCCTGGTTCATAGGAGACAGGTCGGTGACGAAGATTATAGCGCCTTGTGTCATACTCCTGGTGGCGACGAATACGTACGCGGGCAAGTTGGCGGGCTTCTTCAGCAAGCTGAGTTATGTAGTCTGCACTTGTGTCAACGCCATCACTTTCATGCGGCAACATAGCGTCTAGCATGGTTGTGACGTCATGGCCATAGAGAAGACGGAATGGTGTCATGCGTGTTGTCTCTTACTGTGCCGTATTATAAGCGAAAGTGACGTATTGTAAGCGAAAGTGACGAAGTGAGTATCTCGTCCCAGTTTTTATGTTCCACATCGACGTACATGCAAAGCATACCCGCAAGTGTTTTGTTAAGCCGTTCCGCCAGACCATTTGTTTGCGGATGGTATGCCGTTGTGCGCCGGTGAGATATTCCACATAGAATTAAAACTGTGCGTAATAGCTCGGCTGTTAACACTTTTCCTCTGTCAGTTATTACTATAGATGGAGCGCCATGCCTCAGGACTATATATTCTCAATGAAAAACCGGGCTGCTTCACTTGCTGTGCCCCGCTACAAAGCCTTTGTTTCGGTGTAGCGAGTAAGGTAGTCTGTGGCTACAATTATCTATTTGAGACCAGCAGCCGAAGTTGGAAATGGTCCTAGAAGATCCATTCCGACTTGAGCGAATGGAGTTTCCGGTACATCGATCGGATGGAGGAGCCCTGCTGGTTTGACGGCTGCCACTCAGTTCCTACGTTGACACTCGAGACAAGTCCGAACGTGCTGTTGAACGGTTGCCGTCAGTTTCGGCCAGTAATACTTCTGTCTCACTCGGCATAGCGTTCGTGTGTGGCCTAAATGACCGGATGTCGGTTCGTCATGGCACGCCTCTAGTACTTCTTTCCTGAGTGGCGTTGGGACGACAAGTAAGTAGGTGTTGCCGCTCGGAGAAAAAATCACCTTATAAAGGACCTCGTTATGGAAACAAAACGATGCTACCCCTCTTGCGAAGAGCTTTGGCATAGCAGATGTGCGTCCCTCTAAGAAATCAATAAGGGGTTGCAACTCGGGATCGTCGCGTTGCTGCTGTGCGATTGTAGACGTGTTGACTACACCGACAAACGCCGCATCGTCATCATCTTCAGCATTTACCTCTTCTAATGGGGCGCGAAAAAGGCAATCGACGTCTGTATATCGCTTTCCGGATTTATAAACTATAGCCATATCGATTTTTTGAAGCTTGAGGCTCCAGCGCACCAATCGTCCTGACGGGTCCTTTATGTTCGTCAGCCAGCAAAGCGAGTGGTGATCGCTGATGACTTTAAACGGGCGGCCGTACAAATATGGACGAAACTTCATGACCGCACACACCAACGCAAGACACTCTTTATTAGTTGTAGAGTAATTCTCCTCTGTACGGGAGAGAGTCCGACTTGCATAAGCAATTACGCGTTCGGCGCCATCTTGCCACTGAACGAGCACAGCTCCTAAGCCGACATTGCTGGCGTCGGTGTGAACCGCTGTCGGAGCGTCATCGCCGAAGTGTCCGAGAACTGGCGGGCTTTGAAGACGTTGTCGCAGCTCGTTGAACGCTTCCTGCTGCTCTTCATCCCACACAAACGTGACGTCTTCTCGGGTGAGTTGTGTTAAAGGTGATGCAATACGTGAAAAATTCTCAATGAAGCGTCGGTAATAGGCGCACAGGCCTAAAAATCGCCGCACTGCCTTCTTGTCTGATGGCGTAGGAAAACTTGCAACAGTGGCTATTTTGTCTGGATCAGGCCGTACACTTTCACTGTTGACAAGGTGTCCCAAGAAAAGAAGCTGTTCGAAGCCAAAGTGACATTTTTCTGGCTTGAGTGATAGTCCGGCTGATCGTATCGCTTGAAATACCGTGTGTATAGTCGCTTCAAGTGCTCGTCAAATGTCGCTGAAAATACAATTACATCGTCCAAATATACCAGGCGCGTTTTCCACATTAGGCATGACAGGACTGTGTCCATGAGCCGCTGAAACGTTGCTGGTGCTGAGCACAAGCCAAACGGGAGAACTTTAAACTCATAAAAACCATCGGGTGTCACGAATGCTGTTCTTTCTCGATCTCTTTCATCTACTTCTATTTGCCAATATCCGCTCCGTAAATCCATCGAAGAGAAATACCGGGCATGGCGTTGTCGATCGAGAGAATCGTCTGAACGAGGCAGTGGGTAAACGTCCTTTTTCGTAACCTGATTTAGCTTGCGGTAATCAATGCAGAAACGTAAAGTGCCATCTTTTTTCTTCACCAATGCTACCGGTGATGCCCAAGGACTTTTTGACGGCTGAATAACGTCATCCTGAAGCATCTTTCGCACCTGACTTTCTATGGCCTCACGTTCCCGTTGAGCTACTCGGTATGGGTTCTGCAATATGGGTCTGGCCGTTTCATCCGTAATTATGCGATGTTTCGTCAACGGCGTTTGGAGAACTCTGGACGCCGAAGAAAAACAGTCCTGAAACTCATTAATAAGTTAAGCATTGCTTCTGCGGG
This sequence comes from Rhipicephalus microplus, assembly GCF_043290135.1. Taxonomy (NCBI): domain Eukaryota; kingdom Metazoa; phylum Arthropoda; class Arachnida; order Ixodida; family Ixodidae; genus Rhipicephalus; species Rhipicephalus microplus. The sequence continues at coordinate 206,026,654 of NC_134700.1, forward strand.
GGCAGTAAACTTAGACTAACGTCGACGCATAGAGGGGCTGACCCGGTGACATCGGCTTTCTCCACAGCTTAAGCAGCCTGCAACCTCAATGAGCTCCTCAACGTACGCGACTGCCATACCTCTTGCAAGATGTTGTCGCTCAGTACCGAAGTTCGTAATCAGAACGTGCGTGTGTCCGCAATTGAGGCTTACGACGGCTCTTGCAACAAATAGGCCATGGCTGAATAGCAATGCTGGAATTTGTTCTGCGATGTGGTCGAAGTTGCCTGGGTGATCGCATGTTACAGCTACGAGAGCACTTGAACGGGGTGGAAGGGTCACGTGATCTTCGAAGACGCGCCGATGTTTACGCCGCTGGTCGTTACATCTCATATCTGAAGCTTGATCTGGGGCCATCAAAAATGTAGCTGACCTGTCATGGAATGTTTACGACGGCGCCGTATTCACAAAGGAAGTCCATCCCCAAGATCAGGTCTTTGCAGCACTCGCACAAAATCACGAACGTGGCAACGAAAGCTGAATCACCGATACTAATTCTGGCAGTGCACTTTCCAGTCTGCGTCATATCAGTTGGCCCCGTCAATGACGTTTTAACTTTTTTTAAGCCAATCGGCAAGCTTTCTGCTCATGATAGAGAAATCTGTGCCAGTGTCTATTAGCACTGTCACAGGGCGTCCGTCTATGTAAACAGCTATAGGTCGGCGCTTACGATTTCCTGTGAGGTCGGCGGCGTTCCATCGTTCGTCGTATCGTACTGGTACTGGAGGTATTGCAGCATCTCGACGTTAACAGCAAGGCTCTATTCGCACACGAAAACAAAGCGCAAATGCAGAGGCGCAACGTCGTCTTCCTCGAAAAACGCCAGAGACTGCCGCTCGTAATGGTGCTTCTTCCTCCTTTGAGCTTACGGCTGATAACCGTGACAATATATATGACATGGTCAGCGTGGCTTCACCGCCGGGCCTTTCTGTCTGGTGCAAGCCATGCGTTTGTCTTCCCTACACGGAGACACCAGTCCGAACATGCCCGGACGATGCTTTCCCCTTGCGTCACGCTAGCGAACGTCACGGAGCTCGGCATTGGCCGCCAGTGATGGCCCCCTCTCCCATTAGCTCGGTTTAGCTGGGCTAGCTCAGATAGAGCAGGAGGTCGACCTCAGGGTTGTGGGTTCGGGTCCCGTGTTTGGCGCCAGCTATGTGGAGAGGGGTTTGCTCAAGAAGCTTACTCTGTGAAGTGACCGGGAAAGGACGCGATATTCTCCACTTACATAATCCCCATCTGCCAGACCCCTTTACAGTTCAATGAAGGTAATTTTGTGCTTTCGTTTTGTGTGTGACTCCGCTACGCACATTCCTTTTGTTTTTTGTTTGCTTACGCATGGCTTGCACTAACGTCATGAAAGCGGCTTGTCGGAGTACCAAGAGATCACATTGAAGCAGGCTGAGCGCCACCTGATTGGGCTGCCTTGACGTCATCAAAGCCGCCGTTTTGGAGTAGCATATGGAGTTCGTAAATTTTTTCATTCTTCTCTTAATGCAGCTCCTTACATCCTCCCCCCGACATACATTTCACACCGCACAAGCCATCCACTTCAGGTGTCCCGTTATCGTAACAGAACTGCCACTTTTTCCGCTTCTTTTTTTCCCCGCACCGTCAAGGATTGGAACGACCTTCCCTGCTCCATTGCTTCAACCACCTGCCCATCATCCTTTGCGACAAATGTTACAAATCACCTGTGCTGCGAAAATGAACGTGTTCCAATGTTCTCTTTTCCTGTGTATCCACCCCTTATGCAATACCCCCCAGTGGAGTCCTTAAGAAAATAAAGATGAATGAATGAATGAATGAATGAATGAATGAATGAATGAATGAATGTATGAATGAATGAATGAGCGTTAAAAATGGTCGTCCGTGACGTCACGCGCAAAAGGGCCGAGGCTGAAGGAGGAAGTTTTACAAAATAGAGTTTTATTGACATAGTCTGTACAACTGTATACAGAATATAATTAAAGAAAAAAAAGAAATGTGATGCGACCCGTGTACATACATTAAGAAGATTCACCTATATATTTACAGCATTGTGGAGCTGCGCACACATTCCCACAGTCACAATCTGGGACAATTTAAATAACTTTCGAACATCGTCACACCCAGAAGGATAATATTGTGCTACATGTATACAACAACTTCTATGCTATACAGAAACTCCCGCGCGCAGTTATACTGCGTATGAACAGATTCAGTGGCACGATAAATTTAGTTTAAAGTTTTCGCTTAGTGTATATTCTTCTCTCTTGTCAGTGTCTATTTTCATGCACAGTTGTACTGAAATATGCAACAACTTCTTGGTATAAATAAGCTTGGTGAGCCTGTTTTTTTGTTTTTTAAGAACCGAGCACGCCGCCAATAATAGGTACAAATCAAAATTGTAATGACAAACAGAGGAGGAAAAAAACAAGGTATGAAATGCCTGTTTTTGAGTCTCACCAAAGCTACAAAGCAGCACATTTTCCTTTGAAACATAACGGACATCTGTTCCTCAGCACACGGGGCAGTCAATTTAGAGATTGCTGAACCACACAGTCGTTCATGTCACATTTGATCGGTTCATAAAATCGATGATAAGTGATAAGTCTATTAACGGTCATTCAATTGTGACAGATATCAGTTTTATGGCCCTAACAAACCATATTCTCTCTGGTCACTGCTGTCAATATCGCTCAAGCACACCACACGTTACAAAAAAGTACCGCACTTACACAACATCGTGTACTCAGCTTTATCGACTAGCTAAAATATCAAAGCATGCCGTCCTTTAGCTTTTGAAATGATCGAGAACGATGAATGTATGGATATGTATGAAGAAAAAAAAAGTACTACTGTATATGTAGCGATTGTCAGCGTAGTTCCCGACCACGGAAACAACTTTGTATTTCTGTTCAGCCGCGATGGTGCAAGCATTTTGTTGTTTTTGTCAAATATGTAGATACATCGCTCGTCTTCCACTACTGATCAGAGACAGCTAAGCGAACAGCGGCTACCTGGAGTCCCGTTCAAATTCTAGCAGAACAGCAGAACATGCAACTTTGCTAAGACGTCAAAGAAGTTTAAAAAATATATATATATGACGCAGGCTTTATTGTTGTCGAAGCGAAATGGTGGCGAATCAAAACACTTCGAAACGAAAAAACAATTCTCTACGCAGAGGAAAGCAATGTCACTTTCTTACACGTGTTTAACGTAACATCTAACGTAACTAACGTTTCCTACACGCGTATACCCTTTTCACAGGTTACAAAACGAAACGTGTCTTACAAAAATAACGGGGATACGTGCTGTTCTTCGGATAGTTCAGTCGATACGAGGTATAAAGTCATTTCGCGAGCTCAACCGTCAGATACCTTCCGTGTGACACAGGTGGCTCAACTTCAAAGCTGTGTTCCCTGCAGCTATCGGTGCTGGCTGCCTTCGACGCTTAACGCATTCGTTGTCAATTCACGACACGCTGTCGAATGGCCATCTCGATAGTTATTTTTAGATTCAAGACGGCTGCTGTGCACATCTGTCGCTGCCGCAAAGCGCTGTCGTTACAGAGTTTGACGATGTCCAGGACAGTTGAAGCGTCGTTTGGCATCGGTCGTTGCGGATGGTTGCTAGAGAAGACTCGGAACTATCACAGTCTCTCCGCGGTAAGGTCAACGTTGACATTCGATGAACTCCTTGTGACGGAAAGTGTTCACGATATGGCCACCTTGGGATGCGGGCATCGTGGACACCGGTCGCCGAGGGGGTTGCCCTTTTGGTACTCATACACGTACGTGTCCTGCGCAAGGTAAACAGAGACAGAATGTAGACGAAAGCAGATGACCGTCCATTTCTGTGCACCTTAAACGCGTGACCTGGCACGCGTGTGACTGTCTTCGGGTGATGATATTTATTTCCTTAAAAGTATGTTCAGGATGGAGCTACACAGACATGGCTGATCTCAAGCATTTTTTTTTTGCGAGGCACCCCATTCTGTCACTATGTGTTAATTTAAACATATAGGTCCATGAAATAAAAACTCTATCTTAGAATCGGTGTTCAGATTTCAGTCATCTTGAAGATCGATATGTTTCTCGAAACCTGACGTCGGATACCCTTCAGAATGGCACGCATATAATTAAGACGTATAGGAAAGGTCGTCTTTTCTGCTGACCCGCAGGTCGCGCGATCGAATCCCAGCTTCGGCGGCTGCATTTCCGATGGAAGCGGAAATACTGTAGGCCCGTGTGCTCATATTTGGGCGCACGTTAAAGAACCCCAGGTGGTCGAAATTTCCGGAGCCCTCCACTATACGGCGTCTATCATAATCATATGATGGTTTTGGAACGTTAAACCCCACATATCAATCAATCAAAAGTCGTCTTTCAGCGTTAGACGACTTTTCGATCAAGCTCTCACCTTTCCCTCACAAGCCCCCCCTTCACCTTCGTCACTATCCTGGCTCATGGCTCGTGGCGGTAGCCAGGTAGGTGAGGTAAGTTCCATATACTTGGTGTGGGCAAAATATAAACTTCGTAAACGCAGTTAGCTGAGATTTTCAACGTCTCCAGTGTATAATAGCACAAGAGCCAACAATAAGTGACCGATGCATAGCACGGGTCATTAATTCCTTCCAAACCGTGGCTGCTATGAGCGCCTCAATCCAATGGGGTGGTGATTTCTGTGTCCTTGCGTCGCAGCTCCTTGTCTGTCTGCTGCATGACCTGCATGGTGCGCGTCCGTATCGTCTACACGGCATACGTACCTCTCCTCCCATGTACTTTGGCAGGTTCCTCTTGTCGACGTATTGCAGCAGGCTTTCCTTGCTGGTGAATATCACCCGCTGCAGCCCCTCGGACGGAAGCATGGCCTTCACGATCTTCCACACGGCTGTAACAACAGAAAAGAAGTGTTGCTCGTCCGCATCTTAGATTTTTTGCGTAAAGAAGAGATGGAGCTAAGGAATACGACGTCGGATTAGCTTAAAGCACACCTGGCTTTGTATTTGTACCATATATATGCGGAGTCAGAGATCGCGACTAGGGTCTTAGTCGGGAATTTTTTTTTCGTGGAAAGTGGTGTTCAATTCACCCCTTCTGCGTGTTTGTGCGTGCATTTGTATTCATGTATGCATGTACACATGCAAATGTGAAAAAAAATGGGAGCTTAGCCTGACGAAAAAAAAAAATGCGAGGCAAAATAGGTTGCGTTATTGTACGTTGCGAATCAACACGCGCACAAATGCCGTATCTGTATAGTGAGATTCTGCCCAGAAATATTTTTTTTATTTTTCTTTAAGGTTGGCGTTTTGATAGGGAGAAATCAAGGATTCCAGATACGAAGTTTAGAAGCTTCGCGTATTCGAACTTTTTTGTTCTTCACGTGCGTCCACATTTCATTTGTAGTCACGCAAAGATTTCTTTTTACTCAACCAGGTAACGGAAGGCACTGACCGCTGGCGTTGCGCGCACACAATTGCTATTCACCGTTTTCTGAGGCGCGCATTTCGAGGAGGTCAATCGGTGTGGTTGGCCATCTATGCCACAATTGGCCGGATGCTACGATTCTGGTTGACCCCCCTGACTATGTCTCTCAATTCTCTTTATCGGGTGCGGTGGGTGGGGAAACGGATCGGTGGGTGGCATTTCCACCACCGCCCACCGTGGGCAGAACCTTGATGACTCCGAAATAAGGAATCGCACCCATCGTCCTTCGCAGGAGGACCGCATGGCTACATGCATTCAGTTACTAGGGACCCACGGCAGGTTAAAATAAAAAAATTTGAAAATAAAACACCAAACGGGGTGGCACAAGTGCAACGTCAGTGATGGGTGGCTGCTAAGAAAAATTGTGCCACCCGTGCCACTTTCCTTCCGTATACAGCACACAGTGTATAATAATATAGATCTCTCCGCCCGCAGTCGCCTTTGTCCTGCTCAATTCGAGTGTGGCTGCGCTCATACCGAGGTCGTAATCTTTGCGCTCGACTTGACAGCGTGTTTCGTTTTAAGGACGGGACGAAAGTGACTACTTCGTGGGGGCATTGCTCAAGCGTGACTCGAAATTGTGAAAACTTGCTGGGAAAATGAACGAGCATCCTTGTTGTTGCCGGATAATCCTCCTCTTCTTTTTTTTGTCTCCTTTTTGGTTTGTAAGCACACGTGTAACTCGGCGTTAAGGAAACAAAAGCTATGCCCAGACGTTTCATTTTTTTTTCTTTTTTTTTCTTTCCTGTCTTATCTCAGCTCACCTACGTGTAAACAATAGAGTGCGTTGATTAGGAACAAAGTTAAGTCAGGAGCACACTTACCGTTAAGAATCCATGGCATATTGTGCACGATGATGTATCCTGAAAAAAACAGATAAGAAACAACACTAAGAAACTTAATCGTAAAGACGTGTGCGAGCTTCCGTGTTCAATTAATGTAGCACGTTGAATTAAAACGCACTCTTTCAAAAGCTGGGCTGCACACATCCCCCACCTTCACTTGTCCTTGCTTAAGGTACAATCTCAATGGCTGTAACTTCTTATAAACCACTATTTAATATACTGGTATAGGGAGCAAATAAATAGTCAGATAAATAAACAAGTTTGTGAAGTTTTCAGCACTAATTTGCTTTACATCCTTCGTACGTATAATATGAAACTTCAGGCGCCCTCCTACAACATGGCGCTTCTCTTTGAAATTCTATCCGCCTATTCGTCACATATCTGCTAGTGGTCTGCTGCTTACTTCGTCGGTAATATAACAAAATTTTTCTATTTAGTCATCACAGTTCCACGTGAGCTGAATTAATTTGTCAATCGGCCTATAATAGAGTAAGTCTGATAACAGATTGTGATCAACTTTCAAACAGAGCACAATCAGCTTATCGCACCAAGGCAACGAGTTGCGTCACACCGTAACACATGCATCCTGATAACCTTCAAACAGTGTGTGTGTGTGCTTTGAACCTTACGTTCTGTTTGTAAACTCAATGAGTTTGCTTCGCATTCGGTCTTGAAGCAGCGGGGTTATGTCACTCGTTATCTCTCTCGGCATCTCTTTTTTTTTTCTATCTCTTTCTCTCGTTTGTTTTTTAAACTCATAAACTATCCTCGACTATCTGACGCGACCAGGTCGTATACGGGAAGAAACCGTACAATACACGTATGCGCTGAACACCACAGGAAAGGTGTGGTGCAATTGTGTTTCAAGAGGAAAACGAAGGGTGTATATGTGAGATCGTCGACCGCGGCGTGATAGAATAAATAGTCGCTCGGTGCCCTTCGACGACTGAGCTCTTTATCTAAGCGATCAATCGCCTTTCTGTTCGATCGGTGGCGAGACATGGCGGTGACGTCGAGTCAGGGCCGAGCGAGGAAGTGCTGTTGAACGGCTTGCCATCCGAGGTCACCATCGTTTATCTTGCTCTGTATGTATATTCAGATGAGAGCCATAGAGGTAACCGAAGAGTATAGGGGGCGTATTCCACACGAGGGGGGGGGGGGACTTACCTAATGCCCACGGGTACAGTTCCTTGAAGACTGTGACGACAAACTTGACGAGTTCCATATCCTGCGAGAGAACGTTCATTTTTTTTTTATTCGGACTCTAATCGGGCAAGAGAAAGGAAGGGAAGGACATATATGTCATGCGAGAAATGCTATCTCCAAGGCTATCGAGCCTACGCCAGGAAAGGTGGACGAAGGTTTGAAACATATCGCGTTTGACCAGAAGTAGGCTAAGTATGAAACGGAAGCGGGTAATCTGTTATCATGTGCCAGCTGTGCTGAATTATGCCAACATATGTGGTCAGGCAGAGGTAGCTGAGAGTTCAAGTACGAACCGGATGTAACTTCAAGAACAGGAGTTGACACCGGAATTAGAAGTTAAAATCAGAATTTTGTCTCTGGAGGTAACGCGATATGGACCGGAAGTGAAATGACGTCGGTCAAGTATGACCCAGAAGACCCTCAACGAAAATGATAGGTTGAGAAGAGAGGGAAATGCAAAGTGACGTTACGGAAGTCTGTAAAGTAAAACAGATACGAAGCTTAGCTGTCGTCTCCAATTTGACGTTATCTTGGCAACATTCCTCTCGCATTTGCGCTGGGCCGTGCTCCCGTCAAGAGCTGCTGAATGAGCTTTTGCCTCACCTGTCTTACTCCGCCCTCCCCTCGCACTATTATTTTACCACAGATCTTTTTTTTTTTACCGGCAGTGAGGCATACTGCATGACTTGTATCAATCGGATATTTGAACTTCTGATTACTTTTACAAGTTCAGTTCATACTTCGGCGCTATTATTATATAGGGAGTTACACGTACCACGTTGCTGACGCCTGCGTCGGTGCAGTCGAACACGACGGTCACCCTGAGCGCGTCGTTCTCGAAGAGGATCTTGTCCATGAAGAAGGCGAAGTACTTGCGCATCTCGTCCACCATCGAAGAGTCTTTGCGGTGGTTCTTCACGCGCAGGGTCACTGCGTTGGAGGGTCATGGTGATTATAATACCGTATATATGCGACAGTGCGACCGTGGTGCTGATATGTTACACTTTAACACTACCTAGAAGTATTTGGTATATGGCAGGTGAACGTGTTTTGCGAGTCTGTTAACGACCGCCATGGGTAAAAGCTTTCTCCTTAGCTTCAGCATGTGTCTTTCCGGTAGAACAAAAAATGCATCGCGCTGACATTGCAGCTGCCAAAATGGGGCTTCAGCAGATGATACGGGAAACGCTATATTTGTAAGAGTGACGCGCGTAACACTGCTTTTAGATAGCCACTTTGGCTCTTTTTAGCAGAGTCGTGTACCGACTCACTTTCGAAAAAGGCCAACTACTTTCGGCTACATCCAACTATACTTTCGGGATCCGCACGGATCCCCAAACCTCATTCTATTCCATTCCCAAATAAGATCTTTGCCTCAGACTTCACTACGTACGTTTTGCAACAATTGTAGCGACATTCTTCAGCAGTACGCAACATCCCAATATGCCGCCATATAGGTTCGTTGCTCTTAACAGGTATATGTGCGCAATGGAACACGCCTAATGGTCAAGTAAGACGCCTTTATAAGTGGGCTTGCTCGACATCAAGCGAGACCTATTTATTAGGATGCATGACATGATATGGCGTGTGAAAGATGGCGACAAAAAAAAAAGACAAGCGCAATCAACAAAACCCATGCCCTTGAAGATTGGGGAATGATTTGAAGTTATCCCTTATATCCAGTCTGTGCCTTATGTCTCATCTTTCACGCCTTATTAAATCTATACTGTCCGACCTAACCTTCTAACCCAAGTTCACTCACCTTTGGAATTAAGCAACGATTATAACGGAAACAAACACGTCTATAGGTGCTGCTGCTACCACATATTGCCATATGGACCCGGCTGCAGCGTCACCATATATACAGCACGGCTTGTCGATATAGACACTTACAGAGGTGGCTTCCGAACTTGTCAGTGTTGTATGGAACGAGTGTGCCCGCGCTGAAGAATTCGAGCGGGAAGTCTTCCTCCCTGGCATCTGAAATTGGACAAATGAGAGTATATTCTATACACGATTGCGTGAAAAATATTAGCGTCATGTTAAGAACAAGTTATGCGAGGAGTTTTAATTACTCTGATGTGTTTCCAAAGTGTCTTTCAGATGCCTTGCACAGACGCCGTCTCGGAAGCGGTATGAGGATTTTGCAGCGCATACGTTCGGCAGTATAGTGAAGAGTGTGTATGATTCCCCATAGACATCGCACGAAAATCGTATGCAAAGGCACATGTCCGAACGAGGTCCTCCGTAACATGTTTGTTATTTAGCACAGTTTTAATTCTAACGTACGACGTTATAGGGTCACGATTGCGTACCTTGTAGGGAGAGCCCTTGAGACAACGCATCCGAAGGCTAAGGCCGTTACTGGCCATGTGCGCAAAACACTTTTATCGTGAAAATTAGCTCTCGTAACTTGGTCGTAACAACCTTAATCGTGTGGCTAACGAAGAGCGTCACCATTCTCTCGCTTGCGCAGAACGCCTATTCTATAATTTGAATTTGTACGCGCGGTCTGGTGGCATGTACGCTATAACGCACTCCCTTATACAACAAACGTGTGTTGTCGCGAGTTTGTTCGGATGCAGTAGCTTCCTTGCTTTAAAAAAAATGCGCTAACGGGCAGTGCTAGAATATCATGTAACCAACTGGGGATTGGTTGAAAGCGCGTGTTTTGATTGGTATTTCTGTCCGCATGCGTCAATTACACTTAGGTTGATTTCAAATACCACGAAGTCTGATTACGTGTCCCATCTGTCCTGAACTGGTTGATTCTACCCATGGTAGATCTTGCGAAACGTTCGATGCGCGAAAGATAACTAAATGAACGGAGTGTGATGGAAAGCCCGGGTTGAGAGGGACGCATGTCTGCGTCCACGTCCCAAATATCGCGGGAAAATTCTCTGCGTGGCCCCACGCGTCCGTTGCCAAGATCCTTCATCGCCAGTCACCACTGTTGGTGCGTGACAACGCGCTTCTTTTATCGAACCGTTTCGCATAGTTTTCTTTCTGGCACACGTTGCGCTTTCTTCACTAACGGTGCACCGGTCTTCTGCTGACGATGTGCGTGTAAAACTGCGCAGAAGGCGATTAACTTTCATGCAGTTGTCCTCGTTGAGTCGCTGTTATTGTAAACGCGCGTAAAAATGGCATATCAATCCTACTTGAGATGGCTTTAGGGTAGGTGGGGAGCAATCGCTTCTAACACCCCCCCCCCCCCTCTGGATCCGCCACTGACTTCCCGCCTCATGTATGGTTGCGGTTTCTACTTACTTCCGGTCAACTCAGGCCGCCTGGCAGCTGCTTTATATATGCGCAATATCATACGCTCCACTTAAAGGATACTTAGTTGGATCCAGTAGAGCTAGATTGCTTTCTGACTAAACTGTTGGGCTAAAACTTGTGGGTTAGTAGGACACAGAAGCTGTGTTTTCACATATCGAAGGCCAGAGAAAGGGCGTCAAAAACGAAAGTCTCGAAGTTGCGTTGAAAATGTCTTTCTCGAAATCCTGCGACAACATGAATTTTAACAGCGAGTACCTGAAGGTATAAGTATCGCATATTAAATTTGATTTGTATTATTGCAGTGAACTTTGTTGCGATCTTTGCGATCTTTCATTGCGATCTTTCATGGCCTTAATATTTCACATCGAAGTATACAAAAACAAGATTTTACATCGGAAAATTGAGGCGCCCACATGTCGTAGCTAAAATAGTCTATGGCTATATCCTTGTGAGTGATCCGCATGCGGCGCTTCTGCATGATCATGCAGGATGCAAACACCCGCGGAGCGAGCATTACGTACCGTTGATGCCGGACTGTTTCCTCCATCGGAGCGAGTTCTTTGCCCATGTGAGTGCGGCCGGAATGTCGAGTTCTTTGTGACGCACGTAGCGTCGGCACAGGTCGTCGTTCTCGCGGATCCGCTGCACGTCCTTCGGGTGGTAGCACTCTGCACACGCGGAGAGGAGATGCGCTTGTTAAGTGCGGTTCAGTTGCAGCCGCGGAAAGCGCCTATACGGGCACTCAACCATACAATGCTCAAGGACGCTTATCCCGGTCGAAATGGACACGGGTAACACAATCGGGAGGAGACGACGTCAGGTGTTTCCATTTGCTTAAATCACGCTCCCCTGTGCGGACATTTTGTGCCACACGTTGCGGCTTATCCACGCTGAGCGCAGGCTCGTCAGAGTAACCACGCTGTATAGAGAGAGAGGACGGAAAGATATATTTCCGGCCATGGTTACCGCGTTGGGGCAGAAATGCTAGAAAACTTGAGTGCTCAGAAGAACCTCACATTTTAGGAATAATCGGTGTCTCCAACTGAGGCGTGTCTCATTTTTGTATAAAATCCCACCGTGGTGGTCTAGTGGCTAATCTATTCTGCTGACCCACAGGTCACGGTATGGAATCCCGGCGGCAGCGGCTGCGCTTTCGACGGAGGCGAGAATTCTCTAGGCCCGTGTGCTCAGATTTGGGTGCAAGTTAAAGAGCCCCAGATGGTAGAAATTTCCGAGGCCCTTCACTACGGCGTCTCTCATAATCATATGGTAGTTTCGGGACGTTAGACCCCACATATCAAACATTGCTGTATCAATTGTAGGACACCTGAGCAACCAGACGTTAATTTTAGTTGCGGGGGCACATCCTCTCGGCCAGGTGAGCTTTTATACGTCACTGTTTACGCCTATACAGAAAGCATGAAATAGGTATCTCGTGTCCGGTATTCCAGTGTACTCTGTAAGGCGTTAGTGTCACTGTCTACATATATTATACAATGCAGAATAGTTAGCGCTACACCGGGTTAACGTATACACTCGCAGAGGCACTCGTGAAGTTTTGTCTACACGCACTTTTTGAGTTCGATGGACGCTAACCACACGATTTTAGTTGCGAAATGTCCTCTTTGTACTAAATGAGTAGTCTTGCCGAACAAAATGATTAAAATGAAGGGAGATTCACGATTATGCCATTGTCAAAAATGTACAAGCAGTGAAGCAGCATACACTTGGCGTGGGACGATAATGATCGTGTTTCGTTTAGCTGTGCGTGACCAGGTTGTGTCCTCTCCTCCCTCCCTCCTCACATTTACGCCTCTCTGACGTCACGCTGACCGCCCTTCCGTTGTACAGTCAGCACAGTGAAAAACGCGACGTATTTTCAGAAGCTCAGTGGAATCTGAGAATCGTACAACGAAATGGCGCTCGTTGAAGTCGCATGTACATTCCCTATAGTATTCCGACAGTATTCCATATACTAGAAAAGATAACACGGGCAGAGAGTAAAGAGCATTCTTTACTCTCTGTCCTTGCCGTCTTTTCTATAGTTTTATGCGCCGTTACATATGTTGACAATGAACAAACTAGCCCTTCAAGCAACCATCCTTGACCATATTCCATGACGTTTGCGGACAAACAAAAGATCTCTGTATGGTGCATGCACTGCAATCAGCGCAGAGCGTTCCGCAAGAACCGGTGAGTCGAAACACACCCATTCATCACCCGCGATTTTCGGATCCTCAGATATCTGAGTAAAAATCGAAACTGTGTTGTGAGGGTGCACGCACATAATTATCAGGCAGTCGCAAACTGCCTCGCATAATCCCGGGCAGCTGGCACTTATTATATTTAGAACGAGGGCTCGCGCTCGCTTTCGGAGGTATATACGAAATCGTGTTAGTATAGTTCGTCGGGTCTTACGACGCAAACTCGAGCACGAAGGCCGTTCCATCGCACCCTCAACCTCGCTTGACCCCATGAACTGATGTATTGCTTAACGTGCTGTTTTTGTCTGCATAATGGACGATGGTCAACGCAACGACTGTGCATCAACTGAAAACAGGTTCCTTCTACGGTTATTCCGGGTTGCCATCATCACTTCGATTCCGTACGTGGACTCAGCAAGGGTTAAACGGGACAAACCGCTCTCAGTGCCAGCATTAGCAGCATCGTGTACACTGTTTTTGCATGGCTGCTGCAGAGCTGCTCGGAAGCCGGTTCTGGCGCGAGCGTCTGTGAAGCTGTCTACGACAGAGCTCTACACACGGAGGTGCGAGGACATGCGAGGGTACAGAAGACCTTGGCTGCAGACGCTGCCGAGTGATGGGTCTTGGCACTCCGTAAACAAATGTCACCCCGAGCTGCATGCTTTTCTTTTCTTTTCTTTTTTGCAGCAGCTGCTGTCGTTATGCAAAGTGGGCGGCGCTCGGTGACACCACTGACACGCGCATGCGCTCATCGTCGGGTTATGCGGCTTGCTCGGAGTGGCGACACGTAACAGGTATATGCGCGCACTCGTCGTCTTAGCGAGGTGGACACGTGACCGCTCCGCGGATGAAGTTACTTTCTTTGTCGTATACCCTTCTTCACCGACGTCTACAAGTCCGCGTGACCTTGAGTCAACGCAGGCAGAGTTGCCATCGCACCTTATGCGCGCCGCGCTAATGCCGTCTATAACTCGGCGTGTTGTGGCGTGGCACTTCTTTTTGACAGGGCTGTTTTAGTTGGGGCGGGGCGAACGAGACGACGCGCACTCTGAAGTGCGTCCAATGTGTTGTTTATTATATCATCGTTACGTGTGTACAGGTGAAAAGGTGGTGCGGACAACGAACGTCGCTGGAAACAACGTTGCGACGGTACTTCTTTCAGCGCAGAATTAACACAAATAGACATTTTTACTGTGCGCATGTGTGTGTGTGTGTGTGTGTGTGTGTGTGTGTGTGTGTGTGTGTGTGTGTGTGTGTGTGTGTGTGTGTGTGTGTGTGTGTGTTTTGTGTGCGATGGGATACGTATCATGTTCAGATCAAACCTGCCATCTTCTCTACGTGTTTTAACAACGTGACCTGTCTTCTGTCAGGCCAGCTCGCACTGCGCCATTTGACAAAGTAGGCTTGCCGAAACGTCCTCCAGCGACATTCATTTTTCTACGATGGACTTCTCTACGCTTTAAGCCGGCATATTATCCTCAACTCCTGTTTTTTTTAATTATAGTTTGAGAGAAGTAACCGATGTACAGTATTGGCACATCTGAATGACATCATCGCCTTCCTAAAGCTACGCCGTGTGGTTTGCGAGGCATATATATCCGCTTTCACTTCTCTCTAAGCCGGTATAGTTTTCTTCTCGACATAACATTGCCGCATCTCGCTCATCCTGTAGTCGGATACAATTTTAGAAGTTCGCGGCGTTGCCTCATCAAAGGCGGATGGATGCACGCCAGCCGGCGCCGATGGGCACGCTGACCGGAATGACGTCATGAGCCAGTGTACTCAGCGTTACTAGAATGTTGGGTCTGCTGGCGATCCCGCCTTCGGAGAACACTGATGAGATGAGCGGGACACTTTCTTTACCTGCTGCGCTTTGGCGCTCTGGGCGGGGCCCGTCCGGACTTCCTAAGTTGTAACCGACTACAGAGAAAAAGAAATAGAGGAGGCACGCTTTTTCTTGAGTATGCAGCAACACGGAATGATGAGCAAATATTCTCGGAAACAGAGAAATTCCAGACAGCATTTCAATGCAGCGCGTTTTCATTGCCTGGTGTAAGCACAGATTACGGAATCGGGCTGGCAGAGTTTGTCAGTGTACAAACCCCGTACGAGACGAGGGAGAGAGAGGAGTAAGGAAAGAAGTGAATGAAGAAACGCAAGGAAATTGATTGCGCACTTTGCGATGTCGAGTACCCTACACTTGGGGAAGGGGAAATTGGAAAGGTAAATGAGAAATGTTGGGAAGTTAACAACGGGCAAGTTAAGGTTAACGCCCAAAACACCCGCTAACGCTTGATAAGCATTTAAAGTGTAATTAAGTTATCTTACAAATATAAGTTACGGGTGGCCGAAAGTGGTGACATTATGTTGCAATTTTCAAAGTTAGTTTAAAATTGCTTTAACTATATATGAAGTTCCTCATTGTTAGAAGTTTCGAGGGCTGTGACCTTAGGTTATTCCACACTTCGATTTTGAATGCTACGCGGCTTGTCTCGTTACCACACTTGATGTCGGTACTAAAAACTTTAACTTATTTTAGTCATTTTCCTTTCATTTTTGGTTTTTATGCCGCTAGAAAAGCAGGATGCAATGTTTTAGTCAAAAGTAGTTGGAAAAATAGTGAGTAATCATTAGTTACTTGCTTTAAGCAATTTATTACATCACTCATTATAGCAAACAGTAACCTAATTAGCACAGCCTAATTAGCGCATCAAATTAATTCAATATCTGCTAGTATTGAGTTTTTTGGTTTATTCAGTCGTCTTTTTGTTCAGGATGACTCGAACACCGTGCGTGAATTACGCGGGTGATATTTTGTTCCGAAACTCGACGCCCGAGGACACGTAAGCATGGCATCTGGTGCCGGATGCCTTCGACGAAGCAGAGGAGGCAGAATCACGCGCCTTATTCGTTAGCGCGCAGCGCGTCAGCTCGCGTTTCCCGCTCGACGGGGGAGTTAGTCAGAGTCCCGTGATCGTCGCTTGCACGTGCAACGCGCAGAGCCAGCTGCTTACGCAGAAAAAAAAAACACCCCGCGCGCCACCTTAGAACTGTGACGACACTGAATGCCGTTACGCGTAAAAAACAAAAGCCAAGGAGGTGTCACACTTGGCATTCTCAAGGCATGATGCACGAGAGGGCTGTGCGTGGAGGGATGAATGCTCGAGGCACGTGGGTGGTCTGCTCGACAAAGTGTTGTATTAATTCTCTTGCATAAACCGCGAAGCTGTTTTTAGTCTCGAGGTTTCCGCGTCCTTTGATGGCGTAGCGCGGATCACGTGTTCACTGTAGTGGGAGTCAGCTTCCTGCATGCCATTGGCTTCGCGATACTGACAAGATACCCTCTTGCCATGCTGCTTTCTCCTTCCATCTATCTTCTATTATTCATCATATCTTCTTTACTTCCCCCTCGCCATCCCTAAAAGCGCTGAGCCGTGCCCCCTGGAGGGGCAACTCTCCTTTTTCACAACCTCTCTCTCTTTCTCGTTCTTACAGTTTGATTTTATCTGATCGCCATCAATTTCTCGCTTCCGTCATCACCCTCATTTTAGGGGCGAAGCAGCGTATGGCAGAGTTCAACCTGGTGGTGTGCGGCGTGACCACCGTTACTGAGCATGCGCAACAGCTGGCCCGAGCATTGTCAGGACACGCGCCAGTGCGTTCCCAGCTGTGTAAGGGGCTGGGCAGAGTCTCTCACAAATATTTGTGAGAAACTCTATGGCGCTGCGTAAGACGCCGTGGCCTCTCTCCCTTACGCTCTCTCAGCAATCACGTGATGGCGTCGGGGAATGAGCATGCGCGATAAACCAACGCGTTTATCCTAGTTGAAACGCGCTGGTACGCGCTAGCGTGTTCGGGACTACGTCAGTGGCTGTGGTCTCTTCCCCTTACACTCTCTCAGCAATCACCTGATGGCGTCGCAGAACGAGACTCTGAAGACGCGCGGTGAACCCACGTGGCGTGCTCCAACAAGAGTTCGAAACGAGTGACAGTAACAGAAACTATACAATGAATTCATAGTGTGCTCCACTTGCAAGGACGCGTTAACATCGGGCGAGGTGCCCGTGAGGAACGGAAATGTAGGCCGACCCATGCGCCGAGTAGCATGCTACTCATAGTTCCCTTCAGTAGGAGATTGTGTAATACTTTTTTAACTAGTGTACCAGCGGTATAAGACCGCTTCGGTGATTCAATGGTGCCGATGCGCGGCTGCTGATCCAACAATTGCGGGATCGATGCCGGCTGTGGCGGTCGCATTTTGCTGGGGTCGAGATGATAGGGGGCCTGTATTCTGCGTATTCAGTGCACGTTCAGAACACAAGGTGGTTGAAATTTTTTGAGCCATATCGCGGTTTTGGCCCGTAAAATTCCAACTTAATAATGTTATTTTAGCGAAACGCTCGCTATCACATCAGAAGTAAGCTTATTACGGACCAACCACTGGCACGCCTATGCATGCACGCGTACGCACGCGCCGTTAAAAGCGTCGTGTCGCGCCGGAGGAGGAAAATTATATCACGAGGTGGCGCGTTACATATACAATGTGCGTCGGACACAGCGTCGCCAGCAGCAGTCGATTGTCGCCGACATCCGCCTCTTCCATCCTTCGTCTCCACTTTTCGGCTGTCTGTCCTTTTCTGTTGCTTCTTTTCTCCGTTGCTTCGGAGCCGTTGTGCATGTCATCGGACACGACCCTGGGGTATTCCGCTTGAATAGATACTGCGCCGCATGACAAACGTATACGCAACAGAACGGTTGCTGCAGGCGCCTGCGTTCTGTCCTCTCATCTCTCCTCATTCATTTTGCGCTGTGCAAATATGTCGATACACGTACACGCAAAGTGCTTGCGCAACAAGCCGAGAGCTAGCACCGATGACGAAATCCAGGTTCCGAACAGGAACAGCACGAACAAAGAATATGACGCACACACACGGGCTGCTCGTGTGGCTCCTTTCAAGCTCGATTTCCTTCGACCGACATGTGTATACATCCAGGACGTCTGGTTGCGTGCACACGGAGCGGAAATGTGACGTGTGGCAAATCGGTTCAGCGTTTAGCAATGCAGTGCAGCGCGTTGGCGTGACAGAGACGATATGCCGGCTGCATCGATTATTATGTGGGGTTTAACGTCTCAAAACCACCGTATCAATACGAGAGACGCCGTAGTGAAGGACTCCAGGAATTTCTACCACCTGGGGTTCTTTAACGTGCACCCAAATCTGAGCACACGGGACTACAGCATTTTCGCCTCCATCGAATATACAGCCGCCGCAGCCGGGATTCAATCCCGCGACCTGCGTGTCAACAGCCGAGTACCTTAGCCACTAGACCACCGTGGTGGGGCATTCCTGTTGCATCGAGTGCTATAGCTTAGCTGAAGTCTCTTTTTGGTGTCTTGTGCCAAACCCATAGCCCCCCACCCCACCCCGATATTCAACTGGAGGACGTTGTTTTACCGAGGACAAATAAGAAGAATAAGATCGATCTTTTTCAAGGCATTCAAGAAGTGCCCCCCCCCCCCCTTAAAAAAAATTCTGGAGACGGGCCGGTCTTGTGTACAGGCTGCCGTGTAGGATATGTCGTAATGAGCCCTGTTAACTCAGGTTGAAAAGCCTACACCTTCAAGCCCAAACCACACGTACGCTGCCCGAGGCGCGAGCAGGAGCGCGTGAGCGCGCGTATACCCGGGCGCGACTCGCGAGGAATGGTTACTTCCAACTACACACGCCGGCGCGCGCCTTACCCCACAGCAGGCGGGAATAGGCGGGTGGCGCCTCGTTCTGAGCTGTTTATGAGCTTCGAGGTGATTTTTGTGGGCTTGACCACTCTCCGTAAGTCCACGTGGTGCCGGACAAAGCCATACCGCACCGCTGAGAACTGCCAGGCAAATATGAGTGCGTACACGAGTGCGCTGCACATCGCTGCTACGCGCACGATGCGTATAGTTCATGCCCCCGCCGGCAGGTACGCCGAATTCCGCCGAGACGTTATCAAGCCCAACGAGTGTTAAAACTATTCAGCACTGCAAAGCGTGGTCAGGCGATCACGAGAACACACTAGAGTGCATTGTGTGTATCGCTATACGATGTGCACAACTCGTCGTGCGAAATAGATCTAATCGGCGTCATGCAGTGATGTAACATGACGAAATACGTATAAATAGAGCTCGTAAATGAATGAATACATGCCTGCAAGTGTACTGGTCCTGTATGTAGGGATGTAAAGTATGCACAAAAGGGAAAGAAAAGGTAACTCAAATCGGTTCCTACACGCCGGCTAGGCCGATCACTTGAGTACAGCCACAGCGTCGTTGCGTATCTGCAGAGCTCCAAACGCGGCCAGCGTGGCTAGACGCATGCCGTGCCAAGGCCGATATCAGATCGCCGCAGACACTCGCGTACGCAGGGCGTTTAGGCGCGCTTACGACATCTGCGCATGCGCGGTCACCGGAGCGCGTATACCGCTTGGGCAGCGTGCGCAGAGCGTACGTGTGGCTCGGGCTATACGCGCTCCCTATTTTGCTTCAGTTATATATCCTAGACTTCTTTCTGTATGTCTTTCTCTTTTTTGTCCCCTAAAGATATTCTTCTATTTGTCTATTCCCGTGGAATGTGTCACGGTAACGCGCTGCTGCGTGTTTCGTTAATGTGAAACATATCGAATGAAAAGCCACTGTTGAAACGCGCGGTCATTTATTTTTCCTTGTATAATGTTATAGGTCTTGAGGATATTTACTGATTTCCGGACGGGTGCAGCTTAGGCATGTACAGACAGACAGACAGACAGACAGACAGACAGACAGATACATAGATAGACAGACAGACAGACAGACAGACAGACAGACAGACAGACAGACAGACAGACAGACAGACAGACAGATAGATAGACAGACAGACAGACAGACAGACAGATAGATAGATAGATAGATAGATAGATAGATAGATAGATAGATAGATAGATAGATAGATAGATAGATAGATAGATAGATAGATAGATAGATAGATAGATAGATAGATAGATAGATAGATAGATAGATAGATAGATCATATTCGACACACATCCACAACGACATTTCGAGAAATTTGCTATGTACGACTCGTGGGAAAGTTCACTATATGTTCTGACTGCGTGACGTGCAAAAAAAGCAACTTTTGCTTTCACGTTCCCTCCTTATGAAGTGCTTCCTGAAAGGCTTGCGCATGTGCCAACTCTCACTCCGAATTACCTCGAGAAGATTTTTTTTTAATGCGCAAAACTCTCGAAGTTATTTCAGGATTTGTATGGACGGGTGGGGGCGCTCATACAGCTGTACACGATTAAAAGGTCATGCGCTTTTCACGCAACTCTGCGTGTCAGCTGGACGCTCTTCGATGCTCTACTTCTACGTTGAGCCGACGTTGAAGCAAGCCAGATGCACAGACACGCAACACGAGATGGCCTAGGTTCCCCTTCGCAGATCGATCTCCTCTTTCTCGCGGGCACACAGCCGTGGCATTTCTCACCAACAGCTTGTAGCCGACGCGTTGTGTGCGTTATATAGCGAAGAAGAGAGGCAGGGCGTGCTCGCCAGCCCGAGAGACAAACACCCGAGATCGGTTGAGCGTGACCGCTGGCGTCTTGTTCGCGGTTCGAAGAAAAACAAAAACTGCCTCTGACGTCATTGCGCCTGTGGGGGCGTGTGCGCGTGAGACGGGCTCCGTATGGAAAAAGCTAGGCGGTTGCGCTGGACCTCTTGTTGCTCTTAAGCTCAGACTGTTTGTGGTTTGTGCCATTGCAATAATACGTGCGAATACCGCAGGCCTGAAGTGGAGTCGGAGAGGTTGCGGTGCTTGAGTATACAGTGCTGGACACTGTGTTGTAGATTGGTAATTCTGCTTATTCTTGTTGTCCATTTGTTAGAAAGCTGGGGAGTTTGTTGACTGAGACAACGTGAAGGTGCTATTGTTTTTTTTTTGAGGCATATAATTAGTAATGACGCCAACTCTTCAGGGGTGGCGCCACAGGGATGATGGGGAGAGCGTGGGGGAAACAAGGTGCCTCCCTTTAATGCCTGTCCCCCTTTGACCCCCTTAACGAAGACTCACATGTTCCGAGTTCCCCCTTTCCCGTGCTCCCCAGGTTGTAAAAGAGAATCTTGTAGCCGCCCCTGTTACTCTTTAACGTTATATAAGCATGTAGGTTTGGTTAGCCGTCAGTAATTATCGGTAAGAGAGAAGGAACAGTTAACATTCAAAGTGGATAAAAGTTATACAGTGTACGGACATTGGTAAAAAACTACGTGGGCTGAAACACACTTAATTATCGATGTCGAACGTGTTCTCAAGCGTAATTCAAGTGTGGTTTATGTTCTCTGTTTACGTAACGTTGCATAACTTTCAACTTTGTGACATACCTACACCATAAAGTGATGTTGGTCTGAAGATGAAGGCGTAAACATGTTGCTATGGTGAAATCAAAAATCAAGATGTGTGGGATGAGAGAATGTACTGATTGAATTGCTGCACAAACTTGAAGAAAAAAACAAGGGAGACAGGAAAGAGCGCAGTTTCCTGTCTCCCTTGTTTTTTTCTTCAAGTTTGTGCAGCAATTCAATTTTTCAAGTATGAACCAACTAGTCTGCAAAAAAGTATGTACTGATCTTTGTTTGTAGAATGAACGGTGCATTTCGACTGCCTTATTCATTTTTCGCGGATGCTACTGAGGCAACGTTGCACCGCTTCCTTCTATATAGCTGCATCGCAACAACGTCAGAGTAGACAGCTAGGCATTTTCGCGAAGGACTTTCCAGGTTACATTCTCAATGAGTAACCTGTTGTGCGCCGCAAGTTTGGCCCCTTTGTCCAGTATCGTTCGCCATGATTTCTTCACTGCCCGATGTATAGGCGCCGTCTCGGAATATCTAGAGAGCGGCCGCCCTTGACGAAGAGAGAGTTCCACACTTGTCAACGAAGCGAGGGCGAATGTAACATCCGTGTAGCTTCCTGTATCGATAATGCCAGCCATGTGCCAGGCATAAACTCACTCTCTTCGTTCGGCGAAGCGTCGGTTCAGCCTCCGTCCTGCCGTTAAGGGGAAAGCGTTGCCGTTGTACACGACGAAGCGAGAAGCCGGTCCGGCCGGGTGAGGTGTTACGACACAACGGCGCGCAACCGACGGCGGCAGAGGGCGCTGACCCTCGCGAGCATCTGCCGTTAATAAACGGCGTGCTCTCCAAGAAGCGCGTTCGCCGGGTTCGTTGCACGAGCCAACACAGGCGCGGCTGATCGATCCGGGAGGGCTTATTCTATTCCCTCAGCTGTTTCTTGATTGGATTGGATAAACTTTTATTTGGTCCTCCAAAACACAGATCACTGTGTTGCGGGCAGCTCCCACGTGGGGAATGAGATGTCAAGCTCCTCAGCCGCCTCGCAGGCTTGGTGGACAGCCCAGAGCTGATCTGCCAAGGACGAGCTGCGGATTGCCGCCTCCCATCTGGCAGAGGTGATGTTCGATAAATGAGCGAATTTGGTGCACTGCCAGAGCATGTGTTCTAATGAAGCTATTTCCCCACAATGTGGACAAAGATTACTTGGGTATAGGTCAGGGTACATGATGTGTAACATTTTCAAAGTAGGGTACATCCGCGTTTGCAAAAGCCTTAATGTAAGTGCTTGGGGCCGGGTTAGATTTTTGTGAGGTGGAGGGAAAATCCTTCTAGACAGGTAGAAATGTTTAGTGAGCTCGTTATATGTTGTAAGAATTTCCCGGTTATCCCCTTCACCAGTAAGCTGTTTCTTGGAGCTGCGAGCTAATATTAGACGAACACTGTCGCATCTGGGCCCGCAAATAGGAAACTCTCCGACGTGTACAACGAGCGATTCGCTGGCGTGGACGTTAACAACTTGATAGACAAATCGAGGAGCGATGGGTTAGCACTACAATTGCAGGTATCGAAAGGGTAAGCTGCAAAAGATAGGCCACCAGTGAGAAATTGTTAGCGCAGCTTCGTGTCTATATCCTTCGGGGGCATATTTAGCGCGATCTCTTGCAGCGGCGGCCGAGAGTTCTTGCACATCAATGGGCACGATAAGCACGAACTCTCGAAGGCTGCGCTGCCGGTGCAAGTCGAAAAACCGCGAAACGTTTAACTCTGTAATTTATTAGTTAATAGCCAGAGATAAGGCTTCAACTAAAACGGAGTATATCTATGACGCTTGCAGTCGAATTCTTTTACCTCAATCTTGAGTCAAACACGGTTTATACTGCAGGCCGAATTTACACTGCAGGTGAAATACACTGCAGGCGAAAAGGAGCGTATACGTAAAGGCGGTTAAATTCACTAATAAATATGCTTTCTGGGCTGTACATAGATGACGTGAATACGCAGTGAAGCATTGAAGATTCGCCAAAGCCAGAGCGCCTCGTCTCCCTAAGGATGAAACATACGGGAGCGGCGGCTGCGAGCGAATTGGTCTTATGTATATAGAAGAGTGTGCTCGTGGCACGCGGTTAGCAGCCACTGCAGGCAGCGGGCAGTTGCGGCCGGGCTAGCCGCAACCCGAAACCCACCAAGAGAGAGAGAATAAAATGAGGGAAAGGCAGGGAGGTTAACCAGATAATGGAGCATCCGGTTTGCTACCCTGCACTAGGGGAAGGGGAATGGGGAAGAAAGATTGGAAAGAAAGCGAAGAGGGAAATAGACGCGCGCGAAAAAAAAAAGGGGGGGGGAGCTGGGGTGCTACAGTCTATACAATAGGCCGCTGCCACGCAAAAAGTTCAGTAGGGCCTTCACTGATTTTCTGTGAGCACACAAATCATGTCTTCTTTCCAGCACTGATTGTTCAGACAAAGGTCTGTCGTCAAGGCGAGCTAACGTAGCAGCTAGTTGCCGTCTTTGAACGCTGTAATGAGGGCAGTGACAGAGAACGTGCTCTATAGTTTCATCGCTGCCGCAATGACCGCAAGCAGCACTGTCTTCCATGGAAACCCACCAAACTTTTTGAAACCCACCAAACTGTATACTATATAGAATGAGGCGCTTATCACGTTTGTGAACAAGACTTGATTTATTGATATGTGGGGTTTAACGTCCCAAAACCACCATTTGATTATGAGAGACGCCGTAGTGGAGGGCTCCGGAAATTTTGACCACCTGGGGTTCTTTAACGTGCACCCAAATCTGAGCACGCGGGCCTACGATATTTCCGCCTCCATCGGAAACGTAGCCGCCGCAGCCGAGATTTGATTCCGCGACCTGCGGGTCAGCAGCCGAGTACCTTAGCCACTATAGACCACCGCGGCGGGGCGTGAACAAGGCTAAGGACAACGATCTATACTTTCAGTACTTTATATATCTACGAAGCAGCCATGGCGTTCGCTCTCTGTGCGATTGTTTGAGTAGAAGATCTCAGTGATAAAATGCAGAATGCTTACTCTCCCCTGAAGTAACTTCCTGTCGACCTTATAGCCTAACACTATGTAGGCGCTTACAAAAGTTGTTTACACGTCCTTAAGAACAGGCGCCTGTTATCGAGAGTGAATGTAACATGGCCTCGGGTTTCGCTATATTTACACGCACTAAATAGAGCTCGTCGTATAAGCATATACCTGCATAACGTGGTCGCCGTGTGGTGGCGGGTGCTGATAGCGTGATTTCTCTTCGCTTTTCGCAAGGACGACAAGGACGTAAAAGTATAAAAAGCTTTCATCTGTACTCTGAAATGTAATTTATATGCGGTATGCGCGTTTTTTCAAATAGCCGCGAAATGTTAGACGCCATTGGTTTCGAAACACACGTCACACCTTGCAGGAGAGATAGAAAGAGAGGTTAACTCGGCACATAATTGGACGCCTAACCGAGCATTTGCATGGCGCAATAACGGATAAGGCTGTGGAGAAAAAAAGGCTGGTGAAAATCGTGACACGGGGACAGTTGGCGCAAACAAACAAAAAGACGAAGATGTGCTGTACTGGGTTATTACACGACCAACATTAAACGGTGGTTTTTGGTGTGCCTTGTTTCCGGAGTTTATTTTTCTTGAAATTCGTATGGTGTTTCTCGGAGTTTATTTCGTGGAGGAACTTTGACGTTTGTTCAAGTTTGCTTTTGTGAATTCTTTGAAATTCTAGGTTTAATTTTGCGTGGTTACCCGCCCTGGTGGTCTATAGTGGCTTTCGGCTGCTGACCCGCACGTCGCGGAATAGAATCCCGGCCGGGCCAGGAGACACCTCTCCTGCTTTCTTCTTTCTTTCTTTCTTTTCCTTACTTCTTTCTTTCTTTGTTTCTTTTTTTTTTCCTGTGTACTCGACTAAACAAGTCACAGGACAACTACGTAGTACGTGCAGCGCCGGTAAACCCATCAGCTTATCGCGCGTGCTTAGCCAGTCGTCTAGGATTAAGTGGTTGGGGTGCGTCACAAGACAGGGAAGCAAGAACCAGACTTTCTTGTCCCTATGACGTCAGAGGGCTTCGCTTGGAATGCTGAGAAGCTCAAGGCGCGTCTCTCGACCCCTCTTCCTCCTGTCTCTTGTAATTCATGTTCGTTTCTCTCCTGCGATCACTGCAACATTATGTATATGCTATTTTACGGTTGGGGTTTCAGTGCTGCCATGTTGGGCTGTTAACCATTGTTTTTTTTTGCATTTTGAACAACTAAACGAACAGTGTTAGGCTGGACGTTCACGCATGAAAATGGTTATATTCGTGCGTACGATGTTACGTGGCCTTATTAATTCAGGTCGCAATATACAAAAACAAGGAAGCGATGGCTTAGCGGGCCAAGATGGCGGTACCCACATGTCATCGAAAGGTCTATTCACTATTTATGAAATTATGAAACAGCTGACTTATCAGTTTGACGCTGTGTGCGTCAATTTGCAGTAAAAAATATCAGTCGAAACTATCTTTTGAAAACGTGTTGCATTGGTTTGTTTGTTTGTTTGTTTTTGTGCTCTCACGCTTACCATTCCGTTTTCTAGGGTTTCGAGGGCTTCGCCTTTCATTTGACGCAAAGAAACGACAACTTCGAATATTTATTTGAAAGGTAGGGCGTTCAAATACAGACATTAAAAAAACAAGTCAAACGCACTAAAAAGGACGACAGCTGACTGGACAGGCTCACAACGACATAAAAGAATGACTACTGCCTTTTAGAATGAGTACTTACCAATTATCTCGTGCCTCTGTTATTCTGAATATATTTGTTCTCGCAGTGCCCCTCAAGTCCGTGCTATTGCTTTATTTTTGTAACTTTTTGCACTCAACTATCCCAACTTTCGATTCTGTAGTGCTTTTTGCACTATTTTTGCGTGCCGTGAATATTGCTCTTCAACTGTCACGCGTTTTCCTCGATGCTCGCAAAGTCGGCACAAAACGTCAACACGTATGATATATTCCGAAAAGTTAATTCGAGCGCGAAAACTTGACACGATCACTCACACACGCACACACCCATGCATCAAACACACAGCGCTCACTTCCAACTGATTCATTCATAGCTCGAAGGCTTCAATATATACTGGACACATTGTGCGCACACACACCAAAGAAGGCCAACAGCATACATTATCAAAAACGTACAGCTAATCAATATCATAGGCTTAGAGCGATAATGTGTCCTGTATATATTGAAGCCTTCGAGCTATGAATGAATCAGTTGGAAGTGAGCGCTGTGTGTTTGATGCATGGGTGTGTGCGTGTGTGAGTGATCGTGTCAAGTTTTCGCGCTCGAATTAACTTTTCGGAATGCTCTACCAACTAGCCCAACAACAAGTTCTCTTAGAACGTATGATATATGATAGAGAAAAGGGAGGCTGGCGTCGTATAGCATGCGAGCCGGCAGCGGCTGCGTATGTATATACCCAACAGGCAGCTGCCTGGTGAAACAGGCTCAATCGCCCACTTGCTGAGCAATCGTGGCTCCGTTGTGGAAGGAGCCACCGGTCGTACGCGTTTTTTTTTTTTTTGGGGGGGGGGGGACGGTGTCCTGCTGCTCGGGGGTCCTTGGTCCGCTCGGCGGTTCGTCAGGACTCAACAACTGCGAAGGGCTCTCTACGAACAAAAACCATGCACTCTGCTTTTATTATTTTTATGAATCTTTTTTTTTCGATCACATTTCATCGCTCGATCACCATCTATGGGGAATACCGGTGCTAGATACCTGCATCTATTCGTGGAGATAAACACGATTAAGCTTCTCTGTCGAGGATGAACAAAATGAAGACAACTTTTTCCTCAGGTTCCCGATTCCTTATGCACATGGTACACAACATAATTAATTCCACGGACTGTCGTGTCAAAGAAATAATGAATGGTTGTCCTAAGTGTAGGGTAGTAAATATAACTCATTCTAAATTGAATTAAAAGTGAGCAAAAATGATCGCAGGTTGTGGTTTCGATAATCGGTAAGGGTGTTTTGTCGTTCATATTTATTTATTTCAGCTTGCGCGATAGTTACTGCAGTTACGTCATAAATATATTGCCGTTAAAATACAACAATTGATGGCCCCCCGTGCATTCCTTGACCTAATTGTGCGTCAGGGTCGTCGTACAGCGTTGAGGATGCTTCATTCAAAGTAACACCTATACAAGTTGACCCACTGTGATGGCTGCGCTGCTAACTTCGAGGTCATGCACTTCCGGCTTCGCTGGGCGCGCATTCCACTGTGGAGATATGGGAAGACAGGAACGATTCCCGTGGCAGCTATCATTGGCGGCGCAGAAACTTGTCTCAGTGCCCCAAGCAAGAAAAATAAAGTGCCGCCGTCTTACAGCTTACAAACGAGTCGTTGGCTAACTATGCCTTGAGGTGTATGAATAGAACAACACTGAAACTGTAAACCTGACGATTCCTTCTATACCTTGTGACGTATAGGTTTGAACTGACAAACTTCATACTGTCACAGCCTCATGTGCGTATGAGCCATGAATTTTTTTTAAAGATGAACCAAAGGTGTTCCTGTGGTGCAGTTGTATATCAAAGATTTGGGACATCACGAATCACTTAAAGCTTGGGCAAGTCTAGAATAAAGCTTCAGAATTGTGAATGCACACACACACACACACACACACACACACACACACACACACACACACACACACACACGTGCGCGCTGACTGAAATGCAGGCCGACTACGGTGTTATATTCATTTGCTGAGCCTTATACATAAAGCTCAGACCTTGCACTGCTCCGAAACCAACAATGTATAATACATAAATGCAGAACAAATGCTCCACATGCGTCACAGAAATACAAATATAGCTCGTAGCTTCTGTTGCTGCTCGATCATTATAGATTGATTGATATGTGGGGTTTAACGTCCCAAAACCACCATATGATTATGAGAGACGCCGTAGTGAAGGGCTCCGGAAATTTCGACCACCTGGGTTTTTTTAACGTGCACCCAAATCTGAGCACACGGGCCTACAACATTTCCGCCACCATCGGAAATGCAGCCGCCGCAGCCGGGATTCGAACCCGCGCCATGCGGGTCAGCAGCCGAGTACCTTAGCCACTAGACCACCGCGGCGGGGCTCGATCATTATAGCAAGATCTTGAACGTTATATAGCAAGACCGTGTGCGTGTGTGTGTGTGTGTGTGTGTGTGTGTGTGTGTGTGTGTGTGTGTGTGTGTGTGTGTGTGTGCGGCGCCGGACAACGTTGCACAATACGCCCAAATAAGAGACATGGAAGCCGTCGCCAATTCCACTATTTCCATATTTATTTCCATAGTAAGCTTACGTCTACGTATGTTGCAACCACCGCCCTTGGTAACTTCCGCTCTCGTGCAACGCGTCGCTTCTGCGGCTCATATCGCCGGTCAGATCTGGTTCGCGCGGGGCACTTTGATGCATATCTCTGTCGCTGTATGTCTCAAAGCGCCCCGGGTCAGGCGCTAAAAAAGCGCGTGCTTCGGCTGGCCAAGGACGCGAGTGCATATACGCTCTTCGACGTATGCCGCGCACCCACACAGCAGGTACACGGTGCATTATTCGGCGGGCCGTATAAATAGAAGAGCGGCTATCTCGTAGGAATTTGCTTCCGGAACGGGCGCCTAAATTAAGAAATCAGTGGAACCCCAGAGTGAAGCTCTGCGCAAGGGGCTCTGAATAAGTAGTTCGCGTGTTATCGCTTGTAGGCAACACGCGGATACACTCGGTGACGACTTGTCTTGACAGTACACGAGCGAAGGCTACGTATAGGTGGCCCCGCCGCGGTGGTCTAGTGGCTAACGTACTCGGCTGCTGACCCGCAGGTCGCGGGATCGAATCCCGGCTGCGGCGGCTGCATCTTCGGTGGAGACGACAACGGCGTAGGCCCGTGTGCTCAGATTTGGGCGCACGTTAAAGAACCCCAGGTGGTCGAAATTTCCAAAGCCTTCCACTCTCTCATAATCACGTGGTGGTTTTGGGACGTTGAACCCCACCTATCAATCAACCAAGAAAATTGAAAGGGATGAACATTTCGAATGTTCAGTGGAAAATTTTAGTATCACTTTACGAATATATTTTTTTGGAAGGATTAAACGTTGCTTTGGCGGCCCCACACTAACCCGCTACGTCATGGACGCCATGTTTACATTGGAAGACGGGCGTGCCGAAAAGACGAGGCTTCATAAGAAATGGGAAGAAAACGAAAGCATTTCTTGCAAAGTGAGCAGTAACTGTATATTGTTCATGGTCTCCCGCACATGTTTAAATGTCATAATAAAAAAATGCATTCATTCCAGCAAGGCTAATGGGGAAGTTATCAGTAAACTAAAGTACCATTTTTTTAGCGAGGTAGCAGGCGTGCGCTTAATTTCTGTAGCTTGCAGAGTGCCGTCGAGAAAAGTTCTCACCGAGTAGTGAACTAACTAGCCCCGAAACCACAATCTTTTGTTTGAATCTCGCTTCCTATCGACGTGTTTCACAGTGTTAAGGGAGAGTAAACAGATACACGATTGTGGCTGGGCTTGACAATTTGTATATAAGCAGCCGTATACTCAAAAGTAGGACGTCCTGACTGAGTGCACGTACACCTTTTCACAGAGGCCTCCCTGAAAGCTGCCATATTCCTCTTTCGTCTGTTATGAATAGGCGGTATTGTACGCGACTGCTCCGCATCTCTTAAATTTTTGTTTTATTTCTTTTTTTTTTTGGTACGCATGTTGATGTCGTGGGAGTGTCCGTTGGCCATCCTCCTTGTTTACGGCCAGCTGCGATCGGCGACCCCCCTAGTGCGGCGGGCGCCGGGTCGGGACAAGGGAGGCAGCCCCGTTTTTTTTGCGCTTTGCGGGTTCGCATGCAAGCAGGGGGAAACACGACACTTGGCGCATTCGGGGAGTGCAGGACGTTTGACACTGCTTCCCCGAATGGCGAAGCGAAGGACCGCACCCTCAGACTTCGTGGAACCGTCAGTGCGTTTGTGTGTGTTTTGTTGTATGTGCGTGTTTGTGTCAGCGTGTGTGTGCTCGGACCTCTAGTCGAGTGAGCAGAGCGAAAAAGTGCGGGAAAAGCCAGAGAAGGAGCGAGAACAGCGAGCGAGGTGGAGTCTGCGAATTGCGAGTGACTTGAGCGGTTGTGCGTTGTGTGGTATTGAACGGTTGTGCAAATAATATTGTAACCTAGTTTTCGTAATTAAGTATGTACGCCCGTGTGCTCAGATTTGGGTGCACGTTAAAGAACGCCAGGTGGTCGAAATATCCGGAGCCCTCCACTACGGCGTCTCTCATAATCATATAGTGGTGGTTTCGGGACGTTAAACCCCATATATCTATCAATAAATTAAGTAGAAGCTCTCGTTTACAAATTTTGACAGTGCGTGCGTCGTGTGTAGCGTTTTCTATCATATTTTAGTTTTTTACCGCCATATCTGCATAACCCTAACATTCAACAAAATTGGGATAGAGGACGCTGACAGCGTGCACTTCACGTAATCCGCGAGGATCGCTAGCATCGGTGTCGCCATTTTGGAGGTCCGCCCGCACGCCGTGCGCGCATAAAGTCGCTGTGCGCGCTGTGTTCGAAATCCGTACGGCAACATGGATGTCCAGAGACCTCCGGAACACCTCCGGCACGTCGAAGCATGAACAGCAGGACGGCGCCTAGGAACGAACCTTCAGAATGTAGTGCCTATAGTGTCGCCCCCATGCGGATCAAGGCTCAATGCATACCCCCTATAGACGTGACTCCCTCCTTCCCCAAACGCTTTGCCAAGGTGGTGAAGTAAGCCTTTGTACGCCCTTGCGACTGTCCCACAGTCCAAAATGGATAAGCTTCGTCTCTCCTGTCAAATATATTTTCACAGTAGAAAAGAACCATAGAACCACATTTTTTCTGGACTTCCACAAGAAAGGCAGTAGTCGAGGGGAGGTTAAAATTTGTCAACAGAGAGTTCACAATACCGGCGTTTCGATAAACGTATTTGTCTTCTCAAAGGTACCTTCAAAGTTTCTTCAAACCTTGGAGCAGAGAAGTTCGCTCAACGAAACGTCGCATCGAGCCCCTTGTTTACGCACTTCTTCTTTCTGTACTCTGGCAAGAAAGTGCAAACAGTGACTTCGCAGCCTCGGAAGTGCAATTTTGTGGCGTCACGCCTACTTAGCGCAGCCCAGAGGGGACTATGGCAGCGCCCAAGGAGCCTTCTGTGAAAACGTCTATACCGAAAAACGAAAACAGATAAAAAAAGACCAGCGAAGTTTTTCGCGGCTCTGCACTGATAAATGGGCTATTGCGATGTACATCGCCAATTTCCACAGGGTATGACTGCATCGATTGCGATTGCCTGCAGTCGTTTCGGAGAGATACGCTGCACAAATGCCACAACCCTCAAAGTGCGACCCTGCACAGATGGCCAAATGTGGCTTGTAGGCGCTATGTGTATATGTATGACGACTCGGTGTATTCTCGGGAACGAACAAGCGCCACGGATGTGCAGAAGCACACACCCGAAAAATGATGATGATTGACTGCTGTTCAGATGAGGATGAAATGCGTGATGCATGCCGACAATATCCAGATCGCTGTAGAGTGCCCGTGTGCTGATCCTAACGGCGCGATACTTGGTCAGGTGCCACGAGTACAGCCATGAGTGGCGGCGATTAGGCAAAGGTTGCGATATGGGTGAAGGTTAGAAGCTGATGGCGAGGAGGCGGCGTTATGGTGATGGCATAGCTGATTAAACGGCTGGCAGGGACACGCAACATATTACACGGCAACACGCAGGCTTCACGCTTGCTTTAGCTCAGCTGACGCATAGATGTAGTGAAATTTGAGTGAGAGATGATGACGATGATGGTGCACGGTTTTGAATGGAGCAAGAGTTAGGCCTGGCCAATCGTTATTAGTTATAAAAACGGACTGCAGGTGAAAGTTACAGAGCGAGAGAGACAGTCAATACAGTTGGGAGAGAGACGAGTGAGGGAGGAGGGTGTTTTTTGCTTATCGAACACGCGGGTGATGGAAGTTGAGGTACTTTTGCGTCACACCTGCGGGTGTGCTACGCAAAGGAATGGACACAAGACATCATATGCGAATACACAAGTGAAACGTATAATTGACGATTCGTGAACATAATAACTTCGTAAAGACAGCAAATGACACGTTAAATCAAATGAAGTGACTCAGTTTACGGAAAACATCGAACTTCTCAATTTAAACTATACGTGACAGCGCGTACAATACGATAGTTCACAGATTATCGTCCACTATCCAACGCAGCGCGGCGAAGTCGACTGTCCGTTAGCTTTCGAGTGGCGGTTGGCGGCTCCCAAATAGTGTTGGCCACGGCTGTGACCGACCGAGTTGGTGATGTCGACGCATGGCCTCGCGCAGAGTTACGGCCGCTTCGTCACTCCGCCCGACCCATTCTCCAGCTTGGCTCTCCTCCAACGGCTGCTCCTGGCTTTGCGGTCACCCGACACCAGCCCAGAATGCGGCGTTTGCTGGTTTTTCCCATAAAAGGCCAGATGCGCGGTGCCAAAGCACTTTTCTTTCAGTCTTTGTGAGTCTCGGCCGCCTGCATGGTCTCTCGAAATCCACCTTTTCTACGATGCTGCGGCGCATGCAGCCTTCTCCATAGGGGAAATGTCGCGAAAGGCCTCCTGGCCTCAGCAGCTTTCGTTCCTGCATTGCCAGTTCCCCCGGCCCCTACCAAAACCCTACCAATACGCCAGAAGGTAGCACAAAAAAAAATTGAAAAGGCAGTGGGCCGATGCGACTGTTTGGCTGCTGCTTTGCGGGCAAGCATCTTATGTCTTTCAGGGAAGCGTTGCAATCACTACAGAGACACACTGCTTACAGTGCGGTACTGTACGGCGGATAGAATGCTGACATAGTGTCTTTACGGCACTCAGTGGAATCCACCAGCTTTTCCGTACTCGCTTCGTAAGCTCGCCTCTCTGTTTCAAAGGATGTCCGACAACCTCCGCATTGTTATAGGCCGAGGTCTCCGCGATCAACTCCAGTAGCACGCCCTTGTCGGGGCTAATCGCATAGACCACGGTCAGTGAATTTTCCCGACAGGGCTTCGGGTGGACATGTTGTGGTCAAGTCTTTCGTGTCTAGCTGTTTCCTCTCCCCGTTACTCGCTGGCACTCTTTTCCTTCGCTATGTGCTTGCTACCAGTGCGGAAAAAAATAGAAAGAGATTGTTTAATTAGAAGGCAGAAAGGTCGACCTGAGCTAGTTCGGAAAGAGAAGGAAATTTAAAAACCATCACCGCATACATATTGCATGTACTCCGACGACAAAATGCACCACGTTGGTCATCGCTACGCGCTTCATTGTTTAATACCGGGAAAAATATAACTTTGGACGCAGTAATTGTTCTACCGAGGAGTGATTTCACCATCCTTCGCGTGCCTCGCGAGATATCCTGTCAGAGCGAGTCTGCTAACGCGGTCTGCTTCAACCTTGAGCGAGACAATGGAGAATCCACCGCCCCTTGGTCATGACTTCAACGACTATTAAGGTACACGCCTACGTGCGTTGAGTGTCGTGCGATATACAGCTAGAAATGGCTTAGCGTGTCAAAGCAGGGGAAAGCGAAGCTGGCACCATGACAATACTTCAGACAGCCTGCGGTGAGTCCATGGTACTACGTACCTAATTCATACTGCCTGAGGGTAGGTGGACGCTGAAAGAAGGATGCGCTGCAATAGACGAGTTGCATATAGATATCAGTAATGCTGCAAAAGCCCCGAAATGTTCAAACAACTCTGGGCTAAGCCAACACTGTGCATGAAAACAAATTTTAAAAAAATCACAGCATATCCACGGAGTGAATGATGATGAGTGGGGCAAAGCTTCGGAGGGTTTTACCGGTAAACCGTGAACAGTCTGTCCGTCCGTCTGTACGTCTGTTTGTCCGTCAATCCGGGCGTCCGTTCATCTACAGTGATCCAAGTACCGCCATCTAGCTTTATAACATCTCGCATCTTTTCATCATATACAAGTGTCGTTATCTAGTGAACACTGAAAGAGCTAAACTATAGGCGACTAGCTACAACTATAATGAATATACTACAACTACATACGTCGAGGATGTACAGATCCACGCCTTGAGGAGCTCCGGCCCTCAAACAAAAAAAAAAGAAAGAACGTGGTGCTCGTGCGAGTGTAAAAACGTATCTACTTAAGAAAGATGTTTTATTTCGGTGTGAACGTTTTGTGTGATCCAGGTGACATGCATGCCGCCCAAACGAATGGAACTGCTCATGCACATCGGCTGCCGTTGTCTGTTTCCTGCACATACGTGCAGAGGGCGTTGCAACAAATTCTTTTTAAAGACGATAGTCTTTCTTGGCGACCTTCGACGGAAAAATTGTGGTCTGTCTGTCTGTCTGTGTGTCTGTACATTTGTATGTTTTTCCACTCTTAGGTACTTGAAATGGCCGACCCCTCCGCAGCGCCCACCAATGTTGCTCAAGGTTTAGCGTTCATACTAGTGCAATTGTCAATCAAAAAGCAATTATTGCGCATGTCTGGGGCACCATAACAACACGTATATATTCTGCATGTGCGTTTTTTACTAGAAAAGGCCCACATAAGTAATTTTAAGGACCGTATCGCTTATCACACTGCGCTGACCATGCAGCGCTTGAGGAAAAAGCGAGTGTTTCCGACGCTTTGCTAAGACGAGACGGTGGTGGCATCTACCCGTCGCCTTGCATTCTACACCATATCACCTCTGAGGCGGGCGCGCACACCCGTCTCAGAGGCACGCGTTTCGTTTTCCAAGAAAACTGCCAGATGGCGCTCATGTCTCCCGTGTGACGTGACCTGATGCGCTCGTTCGCCTCCGCTGAACGCTCGAGGCACTCTAACGCAACGCCTCCAGAATACCATTCACCGATTTTTTTTTTTTTTGCGAAGAACATAAAATAAATGTTTTGTTCACTCTCTCCAGACGCAAGACTATCGTCTTTCGACGACATTTGCAGATTAACATGAAGATACGGGGCCTTTTTTTTTTCCAACTCGTACGTGAGGATGCAAGTGGTGGTCGGGGTGGTGGTAGTGGTTAAAAGAAGGAGGTGGCTAATTTCTTCAGCCCGGTAGGGAGCACGGCGCAGCGAGGCATCCAGTGGCGCCCGGTCGGAGAGAATGCGGGCGAGTGTGCTTGTTGCCATTGTGTAGAAGCATGTGCAGCTGCCCGCACGATGAACACCGTACTTAACAGTCGTAAAAGGGTGAAAATAAAGGAGAGCGCCAAAAGGGGGGCCACCTTCCCACCATACCTATCCTCGCTTTTTTTTTCTTTACATACTCATTTTTCTTGTCACGGAAGCAACTTCCGTGCTCGACGAACTCGTCTTAGGCGCAGCTGAGCTTCGGTTAACTAATCTCAGAATCTCTTTAAATGGTTTAAATGGTCGTTGAGAGAGAAGCAATGTTGTGCTCGCTTGTCGAAGGTTTTTTTTTTTTACCACTTTCGGAACGCTACAATGCACGTCTGCTCCCGCACTGATGCTTTATTTCCATTTTTGTTTCCTTCCATTCTGCCGTCGGTCGGGACGGCCAAGTGTCAAGCAAGTATTCTTTGCTTTTTGGGTTATTTGTGAGCAAAAGGATGAGAAAGGAGAGTCCAAGGGCGGCGGCCTATTTACCGAGAAGCCAGCAAGCATGAACCATTCCGCGGACCCTTTTCCTTCTTGACGTAGTTGTTGCTATTGTTGTTTTGTATGTATGTTGTTGTTATTGAAAGAGACAACAAATAGTTACCCGGATTGGGGTATTGTCATGCGGGGAATGTGGTTCGACGGGTCACTGAAGTACTTTCAATCTTGTTGTTGGAAAACTAAAGAGCCTTTCGGAAGTGCATACCGGTGTTCTGCGCTCTTTCCATCCATTTCCGTCTCTTACTCCTCCCTTTCTACAACCATTGCTTGCCACCAAACTGATGTGAGGTCAGCACTAAGGCATTCTTTTCCTTGCCATTTATTTTTTTGTCAATATTGTACATAATAATATAGTGCTATTTGGCGGAACGAACTTTCACCGCTCTGTTGTCAAGCGGTGAAGTCAAGTGTAATAATAATAATAATAATAATAATAATAATAATAATAATAATAATAATAATGGCGATGACGAATTATGGTGCCTCGTCAACTTTCCACAAGCGATGTAACAGACTTACTGCTAGATATCTCTCCAGCCTTTACTACACGTCCATCGTGTTGTAAGCTTGGATTTTTAGCGTGTTAGTTCGTTCAGTAGATATTTAAATGTACGCATTCAGAATAATTACGTAGGAGAGCGGACGCCGGCTCATCATGTCGTTTTTACTATAACAACGTTATATACAGTATATTATTACGTATATTACATTCACTTGTATGTTGTGTTATGCAGTAACGTGCCGTATACATGCAGCTAGCCTTCTCGAGTAACTTTAGGATGGAGAGGTTTACTGTGCTAGTTTACAAGTGTCGAAGGTAACAGCTTGTCTTGATCTTACACTGCCTTTCGGAAGTGGCTTCTTTTTAGGGGCGAATCAATTTACGATCTCTGCTTGTCGGCGTATCATATCATCGTCACGATGCATCAAAACAAGTACGCGCCACAGAAATTGGGCAAGTCCAACCACTCGCCACAGGTCCATACTATGCATATCATGAGATAAAGGTCCGTTGTTACTGCACAAAACGTCACGTTTGGCTTAGCAGCGCTGTCACAATCCCCGGCGAAGTTTACCGAGGCGCTCAAGTTTCGTGTCTAAAACGGCAGATACACAAACGTGCATCGCTGTATACGGTAAACACATTTATTAGAAACATCACTTGTTGAAACATATCTGCGCTGTGATGACGCGTTAATGGCACGGTGGCGAGTAACGAAGTAAAAAAAAGTAAAAAAATTACTGTGAGAAGAACCGGCGCACACTGCATGCTTTGTCCCTCCCCTGGTTTCCCGTTAGCAGAGCTGACACGCCCTTTCCTGCATGTCCCTTCGCCACAACTCTTAGTCATCGCGTACCTGGCACACCAACGTCGTATTCAGCGCATAGTGTACGCCTTCTATCTCTGTGTTTCTGCATTGTGAATTCAAGCTTGCATAAATGGGCCTTCCAAATCACTCCCTCAGTACTTGCGTCTCACTAGTTCGCCTGTTTCTTTTCGTCGCTTTAGAGATTCCGCGTCCATTTTTTTAATTTTTTTTTCCGAAGGTGAACGGGGAACCTACACCGCTACACCGTTTCGAAAAATAAACGTTTATTCCTCCTTCCTCCTCCCTTTCTTTTTTGATATCTTTTTTTGTTCGCGGACTTCAATAAAAGGAAAAGAGTGCGTCGAGGTCCCTCCTCTTGTTTTATTTTCCAGCCACAATAAGGCACGTTTGTTTATTATGCACCATGCACGCCACCTTAAACGCTTAGGAGCCAACGCGGGTCTCTTGAAAGAAAAAAAAAAGGTAAAGGAAAAAAATGGGAGAGGAATGCTAAGAGGTTGTCAACACATGGGCGTTTCGCAACAACAGTGGCATGCGGCTTTGCTATGCGCGGCACATGTTACGTCATTCGTGGGATCTTCAAAACACATGTAGTTGCGCGACATTACGCAATTGACGGGCCGCCACAGAAGTCTCTTCGTGAATGCGACAAAAAAAATACGTGCTGTGGTACCATCAAACCCACATATGACGCGACTTTTAAATGCTTCTACCGCTGGTAAAAACAAAAAACAAAACAAAAACGAACAAGTAAAGCTGTTGACTGTTTTCGGTCGCATAACCTTGGACGTTTCGCGCCTCTGGTTACATAATTTGTTGCAGCATATTTATAGTATTTTGCAAACATGATTTGATTGATTGATATGTGGGGTTTAACGTCCCAAAACCACCATATGATTATGAGAGACGTTGTAGTGGAGGGCTCCGGAAATTTCGACCACCTGGGGTTCTTTAACGTGCACCCAAATCTGACTTTTGCAAACAGTACGCGCAACTAAGGCTCTTACGGGCGTTTCGCTTTTTTTGCTTGTTGTTGTTGTTGTTGTTGTTGTTGTTGTTGTTGTTGTTGTTGTTGTTGTTGCATGCCTTGTGCTTGATTTGAAAGGGACAGCGACATGTTCTTGTGCAAGTTGGTTAAAGAAAAACGGGGGTAGCTTGTACTAGTGACGCAAGGCTGGACTGACAGCGAAGCTTGCCGGCCGACGTAGATTACTAACAAGACCCTAATTAACAAGCTCCTAATTATCAGCGTCTTAATTAGTTGTAACTTAATTCACCATGTTTTACAGGTAGCGGTTTTAGTTACTAGTGTATTGATAAACCTTGCCATAATTTACAATGCTTTAACGACAATTTATTAACGCTAGCTTAATTAAAATGTTTAAAAAGCTTGGTTTTAGCATAGCTCAGCTTAATTGGCTCGCCAAAGCATGAAGGTTGGCCAAGAACATGAAGAGGACGAAGAGCGCAGTTCTTTGTTGACCCCGCACGGCATAACGAAAGCTTAATTATATGTGAACACAGACTAGCGACCAAGCACGGAGGCTCGGAAGAGCAGGCAATTGTTTTTCGCAGCATATTCGGACGTGGTTGATTTCAGTCATGGAGTTTCATGCAATATTATTGTATGAAACTCCATGATTTCAGTGTTCTTCCCTTCTTTCTCTTCGCGCAAAACTACTCATTATTTGAGTCATATGTACTGTTTCGTAAAGAGAGCGCTTTTTTTTTTTCGTTTATACGGGGAAGAAGGTCATGGTACCCACGCTGTTTTTCTATAATAAACAAATGCGTATGTTCGACACGTTAGGTGGCCTTGCGTAAGTTTCGCGATTAGCATTAACGCACGCACGTGCACCTCGGTGCACGACGAGGACAAAGGAAGCGCGAGAGCCGACTGGTAATCCGGTGCTATTGTAATCGCAAGGTCGACAACGCCCGTTACGTCGCGATGGAGGGCTATACGCACCATACTACCTAAACGAATGTAGCACGTCCGCTATCTTGGGATTCGGTCCTTGGCCCAACGGTGTCGGGGGACGCCGTTCCACGGCGGGAGCGACACAAATACGAAACAAATGTCGGCGTCTGTCGCCGTCGACTCGCCGAGTTTCTCTCTCTCTCTCTCTCTCTCTCTCTCTCTCTCTCTCTCTCTCTCTCTCTCTTTCTTTCTTTCTTTCTTTCTCTCTCTCTCACCGCACGTTGAGCGCTTGCATACAAGTTTGCAACAGATATACACATCCCTTCCCCCATCCCCTGATCGGCGGCGTATTTGCGTATGCCAGTGTACAAACACGGTTTTGTGTATACGTTTGAAGGACAGCGCGCTGCGCGCGAAAAACGTCTGCTAACGTCTGCTAACGTCTGCTAACGTCTGCTAACGTCTGCTAAACGTCTGCGAAAAACGTCTGGCTCAGATGAAAAAAACCCGATCGCAGAGGCGACGTGGCGGCGATTGGAGGATGCGATCTCTTTTGAGTGCCCTTACGGTGAGCCGAAGAATAAATAGGAATTTTAAAGGAAAGGAGGCCGAGAGCTCCGAAGAAGCTGCTGCATTTGACACGGTTATCGCGAAGTCATCCCGAGAAAGCCTCCGAAAACACGCCAATCGAAGAGCGGTATACCCTGTTCACTTTCGTTTTTCTTTCCAGCGTTGCTATTCGAGGCTGCGACGCCTGTGTTCACCGCGCCTCATCGTATGCGTCGTTGCTTCCTGTCAGACATCTAACCTCTAGTGCGTAATGCACTCTACATTTATGCCTCTAGGATGTTTTTTTTTCTTCTGGCAAACAACTTCATAAGCTATTTCTCGTGATAACCATGACATGTCTGAATCTGGTCGATAAAGGTAATGTTGGCTATGATGTAAGGCTTCGAGTTAAAACAACTCGATGTCACACGAATCGTAGACGCTGAAACCGAAAGTACGTGGATCTCTTAGCCCCGCATTTTCGCAATCCAATCCGTGTGTACTCCACTGTCTCGTATATACTATGCTAGCGCTCATTTGTCTGTACAGTTGTCTCATTTTGTCCCGTTGTTTCTTGTCCGGAGATACAGTAGATCTGATATTTCAGTACTGTGTTCAGAGATGGGCCGTAATTTCGAACTGCCGCCGTGATAGCTCAGTGGTTAGAGCATCGAACGCGTTATTCGAAGTAATTTCGAACTAACAACCTTGTAAGACGTCCCTCGCGCGTCATGGTCAAATATGAAAGGGGGGGGGGGGGACTGTACTTTGTCCAGGTTTAGAACAGGTTTAGATAGCACATTTATTGTTCAATCATTTCTTGATTTTGTCTTGCCAAAACCACGATATCTGATTACGAGGCATACCATAAAGGGAGACATCGAAATAATGGTCCCCCTGGGTTTCCTTAACGCGGATCTAAATCTGAGCATTCCTGATCTCCCAGGGTTCCCGAGTTTTAGCTTTAGCCGCAAGACACCTTACCAGCAAAACTGCCAGTTTGGTTGGGTCTTTATTGTTCGCTAGACACTGAAACGCACCCTCTCATTTAGCAATCTGTGAACATGTTTGAATAATGTCTGTCACATTAGTTACGTGTGAGTGAGTGAGTGGTCTTTAATGAAAAAAAAAAGTGAATTTTGTTGGCTTATATAAAGGTGCTTACATGCCCCAAGGAGGTTCAGGAATGTACAGGTAGCTCTACCGACTAACTCTTGAGAAATTGTCATTTTTGCATTAGGCACGGCACTTCCCTTGGTCTGGCGCAGGCATCTTTAGGCGCACGCGTGATTTGTGCATGTGTGTAGCCTAGTATATGCACTTTGTACGTGTTGTGCTGTAATATAGTTTAGGGAGAAAGAGAAGGGGGGGGGGAAGTACCTAACGCCCAGACTGTAAACAAATGAAACACGAGAGAGGTGGAAGCAGGGCGCAGCTGCTCAACTTTGCCAAAGGCAAGAAAATTTATTTAGAGAGCCTCGCTATACATACAGTGGATAAACACTGCACGTGTTTAATCTTAATATTTAATCTTATATATACGCAGAGGTCTGCATAGAAATAGTTTATTTCCTATTCTTCTTTCTTTCTTTCTCCTCCACTCCCCCCCCCCTTTTTTTTTTGTTCTTTTGCATTTCACCCTCTGTTTGCATTAATGCAGTGATTACGATGAAAAAAAAAAAAACTCGATCGTGCTTCTTTGCGGTTCGAGCGTGTCCAGCACATGCATGTAATGTAAACGTCTAGGAGTTGAATGTTTACCCTTACTGCACACGTAACCGCAGACGAGTTACAATATGCTCCCAAAGATGAAGCTATATGCATGCAAAGATTAGAGCTCTTTCGTGGCAGCAGATATACGTTGCAGTGAAGGTAACTGCGGAACTACGCACTCAAAGGATGATGCACAGACCATGCGTTTACGCGTTCAGAAAAACGACGCGTACGCAGCATACACTGGGTCACGTATATATGCCAAAACGTTACTGGGAGCCACAGAGCAGGTGGTGCAGCTCGAGA
Source organism: Rhipicephalus microplus (assembly GCF_043290135.1). Classification (NCBI taxonomy): domain Eukaryota; kingdom Metazoa; phylum Arthropoda; class Arachnida; order Ixodida; family Ixodidae; genus Rhipicephalus; species Rhipicephalus microplus. The sequence continues at coordinate 206,068,600 of NC_134700.1, forward strand.
ACTTGATGCGATAGGTTCTATAGAGATAGGTGATTAATGCGCAACACGCTGTTTTTTCTCGAGCGACTGCGGTGTACTATACAAGCGTATCATACTCTATAACCTATTCCCAGTTTAAGGGAAAAAGACAAATATAAGCGACCGTTCGTGCATGATGGGGTCACGATAGCGTTACCGTGCATTACACGGTATGATCTGTGAGGTGAAGGCGTAGCAACTTATACGAGACGACCTTGAATTGATCTGCCCGCCTAACCAGTTTCGAACAGTTATAAACTAACAGTCTTCAATGCCACGCCATACCGGTCGCGTGCGGGCGGGTTGTTCTCGCGCGTCGAAACTTTCGCGTTAAGGTCTTTCAAGGACGACCGTTTGTAAATTTCCTCGAGGTCTTTAAAGGCCCGCGCAATCGCTTCGAATAAGGCATACGGGAGTGTGTCTTAAATCTTATACAGCCAGCAGCTGTTGTGGTAAGGTGTGACGCAACTCGCAGTGGATTCAAACCGATTTTGAAAGTTGGTTAGTCACACGAGGCCTTTGGTAGAACCGCAATACGTCAATTTCAGCATTCGAGCGTCTTCGGCATCTCATACGCGTTGGGGAAAGAGAGATAACCCAATGGAGATACACGTTGCAGAAGTCGCGCAGTAGACACTTACCCCCTTCCTGTCTCTCTACATAGCTTTTCTTTCTTCCCTGGTACTCGTAATAGCTCATACTCATAATTAACATCGTTTCAATGCAAGCACGCAAATTACAGACCCTCGTCTGCGCTTAACGTTCTTAAAACCATGCACCCTTGCGGTAGCAGGGACAACGTTTCACAATTTCTTTTCGGCTGTTGATATGTGTTGCCGCATTGCTAATAATGGCTGGGTTTTTTTGCCCTTTCCTTTCTGAGGGCGCTGAACGCTCTAAAGAAAATTGAAAACGCTGTGAACTTCGTTTTTTTTTTTTTTTGCACAAGCCTGCATAGTTTACAGTTTGACGTCAGTGGTTGTCTCTGCTCCTTATTTCACGCTCCAACATTGCATATTAATCTTTTTTGTCGTTGTTACCGGTTCGGCAAGTTTCTCTCTACGAAAGCCGTTTCGCAATCCCACTTGAACGAAGAGTGACGCACGCAGTGCCAGCCGAGCAAAGAACACGCTGCGAGCATCGCATTTCTAATACAAACGTGGCTCCACTCCGTTCATACAGCGTAACGATATGGCGCGATATTCCTTACCGAAGCTATGCGCGTATCTCCCGAACGTGTACGCGCAGTCTTACATTCTCCCTGGCTAATTAACGTGACCTCGGTTGTCGTATTTACTTGCATATTGCCACCAATCAGCATTTGATAATGTTGCCTCGCCCGCCATTATAGCGTCGTGTTCATTCAATCTCAGCGCAATTATCAAAGCGAAAACCCCGAAGGCCTCATCCAGCGCCAAGATTGACCGTCGGTGCCGGCGGCTTAAACACAAGTGATGCGAGAAATTGTGATTACGTGATGACTTCAGTGGTCATTATTATTTGCTATACGTCCACAGAACGTCGCATAACGGGACGTGACGTCCCTACGACGTCTTCGCTTAGTCAAAGGTGAGCCGATCCCGGAGGCAGTGCATAACCACGTTGTGTGCTAACATCTGTAAGGAGGGAGAAAGGGGTCGATACAATCGACTGCGTGGCGGGAAAATGAGGTATAGTAGTCGGGTCGCTTTAGGCAAGAATCGTGTGACTTTTCGGGGTGTCCACAGGAGAGGGGCAGTCACCTCCCCTCTCCCCCCATAACTCATCTAAGGAGGGCTTGCAAAGTGAGCAATAATAGGCAGGAAGGGGGTGCTGCGACGATCATTCGCACCTCTCCTTCCCTCCTCCTGAAGCGGCGCCATGCGTACGCCGATGCATATACGTGCCTTTTCTTTTTAAAAACGATAGTCTTTATTGGGGACCTTCGACGCAAAAATTTTGGTCTGTCTGTCTGTCTGTCTGTCTGTATGTATGTATGTATGTCTGTACATTTGTCTGTTTGTCCACTCTTAATGGCACCGGGTACTTGAAATGGTCGACCCCTCCGCAGCGCCCACCAATGTTGCTCAAGGTTTAGCGTTCATACTTGAGCAATTGTCCATTGAAAAGCCATTATTGCACATGTCTGGGGCGCCATAACAACACGTATATATTGCGCATGTGCGTCTTTTACAAGAAAATGCATGCATAAGTCATTCTAAGGACCATATCGCTTATACCACTGCGCTGACCATGCAACGCTCGCACGAAAGGGCGAGTGTTTCCAACGTTTTGCTAAGACGAGTCGGCGGTGCACTTAACCGTCGTATTGCGTTCTACACCTTATCACCTCTGAGGTGGGCGCGCACACACATCTCAGGGCCACGCGCTTCGTTTTCCAAGAAAACTGCCAGATAGCGCTCATGTCTCACGTGGGACGTGACTTGATGCGCTCGTTCGCCTCCGCTGCACGCTCGAGGCACTCTAACGCAGCGCCTCCAGAATACCATTCACCGAGTTTCTTGCGCAGAACATCAAATAAATGTTTCGTTTACTCTCTCCACACGCAGGACGATCGTCTTTCGACGACATTTGCAGATTAATGTGCCAATACGGGGCCAAATTTTTTTTCAGGATTTCTTTTTTTCTTATCTTTTTTTCTTTCTTGTCAGAGGTTTTTGTAGCATATACTCCATCGGCGATAATTAAGTGTCCACGGCTCTCGAAAACGTCGCCGAACGCTGTCCTGCTTGACTTGACACTCGCCGGCTTAATTCCACCGCTACCTGTATATCGTTTTTTTTTTTTTCGAGATACGACTGATGGTAAGACTGCGTTCGGAACAGAGGAAGCTCTTGAAGCGGGCAGCTGTTCAAGCTCCGCGCATCGGATGATCCAATGTCGAGGCATGGAGATCGGCTGTGTGCCAGATCGGTGCGACACGCCGAGTCACACCGCAAACAGCGGTATAGCAACAAACATTTGTGGCAGCTGCGAAACAATAGTGAGCCACAGCTGGAGAGAAAAATGATAGAGAAATAAGTTACGAATCGCACGTGCAGATATGCCGCTCCGGGGCACGTGTAACAACAGTAGCGAGCCTGCGGCCCACGTAATCTTCCAGAGATGCTTCCTATCAGTTTACTGTGCCAGAATAACAGTATTGTGCTGCCGCGAGGGGAACATATTTGGGTGAACATTTTTTTTACAAATTTTCTGTTGCAAGGACACTTTTTTGTGTGTTGAATAACTGCACATGTGTGTTCTTCTATCTACATTTGTCCATCATGCAAGAGAAGAGGTGTCGCCGTTGCCACGCATATGCACCATCCTCTCATTACACATATATATACAATTAAAAAAAAAGACAGGCATTCTATGACGTCATTACCGAGGTCACAGTTGGCATCAGTTACAAACACTGCATATCAACGAGCAAGAAGCTCGTTCGTACGTGCACGCGAAAAGCGGCTGGATTCTTGGCTGCATACGACACGGGGCATAAAATACGTGATTCGCATTCGGCTATCTTGTGTGTGCTGTAGGCCCGTGTGCTCAGATTTGGGTGCACGTTAAATAACTCCAGGTGGTCGTAATTTCCGGAGCCATCTACTACGGCGTCTCTCATGGTGGTTTTGGGACGTTGAACCCCACATATTAATCAATCAATCAAGCTTTCTTGTGTGCAGAACACACAGGCACGGATGCACGTAAACTTATGCCCATTACATTTGATGTGCATTCTGTGCTAGTGGATTATTGCATAGTCCCCATGTCAGCTTTCTCGTCTTTTCCCTGTGCTTCCGCTTAAATATCTGTTCATTGAGAGTCGACTGAAGTTTTGGCGCAACACTGGTATGATTTGTAATTCTGACTTTTTTTGTTATTTTAACCGTTATGATTTTGCGTGAACGAGTATTAGTTTTCACACCCTTCTCTGCTGTAATCTCTCATGAGATTGGCAGTATCGTTGAAATAAATAATAAATAAAAAAATTAATAAATTATGCCTATATTCTTTACCGAGATGATTTTGGGGCCACATTACACCAGAATTAGGTGTTAAATAAAAGACGTTTATTCTCTCTCTCTCTCTCTCTCCAGTGAATATCAGTGGTCGGTCACAAATACACGTGTGCCGCAGGTTTCGCCCTCTGCATGTCACGGCCGTTTCGTATGAAAAAGGTTCGATAAGCGTTAGCCAAGAAATCTGCGTTCTGAAAGACCAACCAGTTTTGTCTTAACACTCAAGTCAAGCTGGCTGTCATAGTGGGCGATCTGCCGAACAGCATATAACACGTGTGCACATACGCGATTCCTTCCTTCCGCTGTGAACACAAATTAACCGATTGTCGCCCCCGACCTAGCGGTTACATAACTGTTCCATGACAGGTTTGTCGTGAAGCTCTGGCAGCCCGCTTATTACTTTGGTTTCTCACCAGTATTTTCCTGCGCTTGTTTGTAATCTATTGCTCTACATGTGTGGGAGCACGTTTAATAAACTTGTTCCGATGCATCGATTTGAGGGGCCGCTCTTATCGACGCTTTCAAAGCATCATAATTGCTGCCGCCACGTTTCAGTTGATGCGGTGCCAATCAGATGACGTTCCACCTCGGAAACAATCTCCGTAATCCTCGAGGTGAGCCTCAAAGAGCTTGGCCAAATGATTCTGTTCAGGGGCATAACCAGAAATATTTTTTCGGCATTTAATAAGGGGGGGGGGGGGGGGTCATTGTCCTTGACGTATGTTCGTGGTTGTGCTTGTATGTATATATAAAAGTGCACAATAAAATATTTTCGAACGGGAAATGTTTACTTCCCCCCCCCCCTCCTTGCTGTCCCAAGGATGACTGTCCCATTCTCAAAGTTTGGGGTTTATTTTGCAGACCCTTCTATGAAAAAGATGAAGCTCCTATTTTCTTGACCATTGCACGGGAGTACCAAGGTGACGTCACTGCCTCGACAGCGTATTGTGGAGAAGTCACGCACGTTTCCATCAGCCCAGAGGAGAATATGGAGGCCGCGGCAGTCATAAAATTGTTGTTGAAAAGCTGCCTAGTTATCTTGCGGCTAGAGCCCGGCAATACTCGATAGTAGCGCCCCAAGTGGCTCGCAATAAAATGTGCTGTGTTAAATGCTAGGGAAATTCTGGGGTACCACGTGCTATTATTGAGGTGCGAGTATGAGGTACACCGTAGGTGTGGTCTCTGTCTGGGCCGTAACAATGTGTAGGTAATGGGGCGTGGGGGGTGGCGGTAATGCAGAAAGGTAGCGGTTCAACCCCTCCCCCCCCCCCCCGAAAAAAATTCTTGGGCACTGCTCTGGTCTCCGGATCCGGAATGACCATCCGGGGTGCTTTACTTTGAACCTAAATCTAAGTAAACGGGTGCGCATTTCAACCTCCATCGAAATTGGAATTCGCCCACCTCTGCTTTGCAGTGAAGCACCAGTAGTCGACAAGACACCATGGTGGGTAAGTATCAGTTATATCTCATGCGTTTGGTCGAGGCACCCAATAAGCGGATGTAATGATTAAGACGTTGTGGGAATGTTCTCCTGAAACAATGCTGGGTAGGCTATGTTAGAATCCATTAATAATGTGGTAGCATTCTTACGTCATTTTCGTTATATCCGTGACTTCGTTGTATCTGTACTGTATCGCTGTATGGGCGTAAGAAAGGATTAAAAAAAGCACGCCTGTTAAAATCCACCACGCAAGCACGAACGCAACTTCATTGCTTTACGCTAAGCCGAAACCACGACCACATAATTAGAGCGGCAGCGCTTGATGTATACGATGCATTTCTTGCCACACGTGAAGTGGACCTTTGTATATCATAACTAGCGTGACTCACTTTTTCCAAGCGACTTCATATACCCTTTTGTTCGGTCGTTAAACGGTGGATCATGCAATTATTACTTTTTATTGCTGCTTAATGAACTAGGCCGCGTAGTTGCGAGCATTTCGCGCGGCGTGCGCAACTATTGAGCACATAACGCAACCTCGCTAACGACTCGCTCATTCGATCGCTTGAAAGGCGTTTGGAGACCATCCAAAGTGAGTGAGTCACGATAACGGGCCGTGATGGCTCCCCGTGGCAGATGGAAACAAAGATAACAATGTACGTCCTTAGTCATAAGGGCGTATCGAATGGACACACGCTCGCTTATGGAACATGTCTTCTGTGTAATTTATTTATTTATTTGTTTATTAATTTATTTACAGAATAGAGTAACCGCACAGAGGGCCCATGCAGCAGCGGCGGAACTACGTAAGACTGGGTCGATCGATCGATATGTGGGGTTTAACGTACCAAAACCACCATATGATTATGAGAGACGCCGTAGTGGAGAGCTCCGGAAATTCCGACCACCAGGGGTTCTTTAACGTGCACCCAGAGCTGAGCACACGGGCCTACCACAACACTGGGTCGTAGACAGGATTTTTTTTTTTTTCGAGGGGGGGGGGGGTCAAATATTTTTATGTATGTTAGTGCGTGCGTTTGTATGTTTGCGTGTATTTATTACAAGCAATTTTTTTTTTCTATGAGGGATACCCCCCCCCCCCCCCACATCCAAGCATGTGTTGGAAATGTCATTCGTCGGAGTTCACTTCAGGTGACAACTTTGCACGTAACTGGTATACAGCCATATCTATACAATAAACGCGTTTTTTACCCTTAATTTTCAGCGTGGACAGGACTTATGGTGCAGTCCACTTATGGTTGCTAAAGTACTTTCCTCTTCCTTTCTTTATTTCGAAAAGCCATTATTACGAAGTAAGCTTTGACAAACGAGCATGTCATCGTCAACTCCTAGCGGAAAACAATTCAACCCCTAGGATGACGCAGGTGAATGAAGGGTCCACGTAGAGCAAGACCGGTTAGCTATACATGCTTGTGGTTCAGCGCAAGCTCACGAACTCGTTACGGTCATTCGGTCCATAGTCACCGTTAATCTGCGTAAGCGGGGATACCCGAAAGAGATTTTCCCGTTCGGTACGACCACGTCGGAGTGTTGGTTTTCTTACCTGGGTGCGCGGCCATCTCCTCGAGCATCTTGTTCCGGAAGTCTTCCAGAAGGAGTCGGGTAACGACGAAGTCGTGTTCCCCGAATACTTCGTCCCCCGGCCTGCTGTGCGACGGCATGGCGATGGCGATCCTACGCGCGGCGGTAAAGCTGGTTGGTACGGCGAATCCTTTGTGTACGGCTGGGTGCGTGTTCGTTGCACTTGGTTCTCCAACACCTCTTTTTTTCTTCACGCACCCTGTACAGCTTCCGTAGAGCCTGTCCTCTGCTAATCCGTTTTCCGGTGGTGAAGTCGAAGGAGCACGGAAGTGAACGCGGCCAATGTCAGGCGAACGACTGCACGCTTCGGGTTTGTGAGTGTACTAAGAGAGAAAAGGGAGACCAAGTTCGCGTTCCGGCACTGTTCCAAAGCTTCTCTCTCCCTCTCTGCAACATCCCGCGGCTGTCACTTCTTTATAAGCGGCTACGGGGGGAGCTAGCTTCAAGGTCGGCTCGCCGGACGCCAGCGCCCCGCGGAACCGAGAACGCACAGACGCGCCGCCGGAGGAGGAGGAGAGGTGACTGACGCGTTGACGTCAGGGGTCACGTGGCGCTTCGGTGCCTGTTTATGTTTGCCGAGCCCTCGCCACTTCCTCCACAACGAATGCACTGATACTCGTAGCTTTTCTGTGTACTTGTACGCCGTTTTGTGCCTTTTTGCTTCGATTACGTTGTTTCTTCTCCTCTCAAGGCAACGAGCGATCCCTGCCCGCCACTTTCACTTTCACCGGTTCGAGAGGTTGTTGGCATCAGAAGAGCGTGCGTGCGGGCGTCCATAGGGACCGTATTGAATCTTTCCCACGAATGCTGGTGTGTGATGCGGCGGAGCGAGTTGGAGAACGTAACTGTTGATACTCTGCGGGGCTTGGTCGTGGGCTTTCTCTTACAAAAAAAAGGAAGCCGCCGAGGCCTTGTAGCACAGGCACCGATTGGTGATTCGTTTTCCGCTCTTGTAAACAACGCGAGCTGGGTGACATTCCTCGTTTATCGGCGGCGCTCTCACCGGAACGAAAACTAAGTAAACACGTTGAGAAATGCGTGCGAGGATGTAAGGAATACCGGGATGAGGGGAAGATGAGAGGACAAGTCGGGGGCGTCGTTATGGCAACAAAAGGCCTGTCCGGCCGTGCCTCGGCGCGTGCGGTGCTACCTGTCAGGACAGCATCGATTACTGTTGGGGGACAGCAGAAGAGCGAGACAGTGACCACACAACACGCACCAACATGTCGCTGACTGTAGAGGTATTATTTATTGTTTTTTTTTTGCCGTTGCTGAGAAATAAGGAGTCCCTAAATGTGTGTCTGGCTGTGGCCTTTTAAACCTCATTCTTCCAGAAAACAACAACGAATAAGAGGTGGTTATACGCGGCATTGCCTAACGATGGCAGCCATGCATGTGAACCATTTCGCAGAATGCTACCATAATCCTCTGTGTTGTGGCAAATAGGTGTGACCCCCCCCCCCCCCCCACCCCAAGAACGCACTTCAGAGGTATTCACGCTAGGACGAGGATTAGAGCTTGCGGAAAATAAACACGCAACTTTTGCAGTTCTAGTAGAGAGCACAGCTTTTGTACTCCGGTGCCACAATCCAGGTAGAAGTGTATCTTCTCTCCGGCGAAAGGGTCCAAGCTGGACTCTTTGCTCGACTCCGTTGCCCTGGTCCTCCTTCTGGGCCCTTCAGTGTTATGGCTTAACGATCAGCTACTACCGTGGCTCGAGTATCGGTTCAACCACACCATGAAGTGCGTAGTACAGGCGTCTCCTGTCTACCAGGTGGCATCGGCACAAACACCCACTGATAAAAACGGTTAGATAGTGGCTGGACAACAGTTCATCTAACTGATTATCCTATTCCTTTGAAGTATATCGGTGGAAGCTGATAAGAGAGGTATTAGAACTGGCCTCCACCTCACCGCGTAGGAACCTTCTGCTTTGTTGTCGGTCGGTTTGTATTTCCTGGAGTCATGTTAAACCTGTAAAATTGAAATGCTATTTTAGTCTATGTATGGCCCCTCTGCCGCTGTCCACCTATAGTGGCCTCTACAGGTAGTGGTCTGCTGAATTAATACAGAAATGATAATAAGGAAACTAAACTAATTAACCAAATAAAATACTATGTAGGAACCGTTACTACAACGTAACGCGTGGAAAACTGGATCACTCCAACTTGACGCTTTTTGGTGTAGTCCGGCTTGGGAGACAATGTAACTTCACTGAGTGAGTGGCGATCTTTCATGATATGTTACGAGTCTTACCTCCTTATAATTCTTGGTACGGCGTGTCATTTTTTTTTTTCACTCTAATATTTTTCAACGGAGAAAGGAGGAGGAGGGTGAACGAGTTCTCTCGGGGTCGCCCAACCAAGGACGGCAATATAAAGCACGCTTTGCTATTAATATTCGAATAAATTGTATCCTTTTAACAATATCGGATAATAGGGCACCTTTAAAACCGTATATACGCCCGCAGTGCAAGTTACTGCTCACTTACCTGTTTTGTTTTGCTTCCTGCATTGTAGGTTCGATATTACGAAATTTCAGCCCTTATTATTATTGGCAAAAAGACCGGCAGTAGCAAGAAAACGGACAACTGCGCAGCTTTATCTTAAGCTATATTACAAATGAAGGTGCAATTATTGAGCTGAACATCTATAGGTATGATAATACGTACCTCAATGAGTCGAATACGATGACTGAACAAAAGGCTGTGTTATAAGCATCATTTTTATATTAAAAAACGCTCTTAATAATCAGGTGGTTGTCATCTGATTATATGGAATGCACTTCTCGCGAGATGAAGCAGATAACTATAAATATTGTACTTAGTCGATAGCCATCGTGATTCATGCAATTTCACTAGATCTGGGTGATCACGCAGAGTTTGAACTTACGTGTGTGGGGCCATTGATTATGCTCTTTATTATTTGTGCCCAAATTTTTATCAGGCTATCTCCACAACATTGAGCTTGTTCTTCATTTCAGAACTGCTACTGCAGATCATAATCAAATTCGTCTTTTCGTCCACTTTTGCGTTTCATCGCATTCGTATTGCCATTGCTACTGACTGGTAGCAATGGCAATACGAATGTGAAGATACGAAGATATGTGGCGTTTAACGCCCCAAAACCACCATATGATTATGAGAGACGTTGTAGTGGTGGGCTCCGGAAATTTCGACCATCTGGGGTTCTTTAACGTGCACCCAAATCTGAGCACACGAGCCTACAACATTTTTGCCTCTATCGAAAATGCAGCCGCCTCAGCCAGGATTTGATCCCGCTACCTGCGGGTCAGCAGCCGAGTACCATAGCCACTAGACCACCACGGTGGGCAATTCTCTACGTGGCCTCTGAGGCCCGAGGTCTCAGGGATACTTGGGTACACAAAGTTTACCCAAGGAATTCATCAGGGCACACAAACGCCTGAACGCGAGGGTCATTATGACACATCTATGTCATAGGTCAGGGTCGCCTCTAGATTTCTTTTTATCTCCTAATTATTTTTTTTTGTTCCGCATCAATTTTCTGACCCACCTCTTATAACAAGTATGAGATATTTCCCAGCTGTAATCAAATCTCATCAGTTACTGCGACTTCCATGTGCTCGGGAAGTCGAACGGTGCATGATTGTTCTATTGCCATACATGTACAAACCAACAAAAATAAGAAGCTTTCAAACCTGCCAGAGTCACCTTGGGGATAGGTTGACAATTCGTCGGCATCGGCAACCCACCCGCCGCCATTCATGCGGGACCACTCCGCGCGATACGTGTCCTGATGAGCTCACTCGCGTTACGACAACCAATTGCGAGCGATGACGCGAGCAGAACTGGCAGCGTACATGCACCAATATTTGTCAGTAGTTCCGTGCAACTTCGTGAAATCAGATCCATAAGTTATTTTTATCTACCTTGCTAACTATACCGATGAACATTCTAGCGCCAACATTGAATCTCAAAGGGTAACGCTTGTTTTCTGCAACTATGTTCTTTCTGACGTTTTTTCAACACCTGGCGAAACGCGTCCCCTCCTCACCAAGGACGGGGGCTTAGCAGGAGGAGAAAGGCACGTCACGTGTGCATATTGTTTGCTGAAAGATGCGTGGCCAACTTGATATTATTAGGTGTCCAGTCGCGCTCAATATGAGTGGGATCACGCTGTATGTACTCAAAATGGCACCAACAGTGCAAAAAGTGGCAGCTATAAAAACAGTGAATTAAACTCTCTCAATTAGCCGTACTTTCTGAACCACTTCAACGTTAGTCGGTGTCATTGTTCAAACTTGGGGTCACATTAACCACAGCCGGCGTGCCGCAACTCATTTCGAGTGTGGCTGTACGTGGCACTGTAAATCTTCCAGGTCAAGAAGAACATGGCGGCAAACAGCGTTGCGCGTGAGAGAGCGTCGGGAGAAGAAGCAATTGTGAATACTTAGGCCTAAGGGAAACGTTTAGGGACTTTAATATGGGAGGTATACGAGTGCCTCGACCAATCACGAGAAGCGAACTCATCTGAACATTCGTGCTTTATCGTTCCGCGTCTTAACTGCTTCCTGCTCGAGGATCTCAATTTTCAAGCCTCACTGCCCTGGCCATGCTGCATCGAACTACTCGGACAACGGGTTTGGTTTGCGGAGTAAGCAGACTGTCATCGCCATTGTTCGTTTACTCGTGACTTGTTCCGGTTCGATGCATCGCGTCACAAGCGGCGAGGGCAGCTCCTTGGGCGACCAACGCAAGACGCAAGTTAAGACCCTGAGTGAAGGTGCCGGGTGCCGCGACTTTGTTTTTTCTTTGCACCTCATCCGCCTATTGAGACACTTTGCACGTGAATTACGTTGAAAACTCAAGAAAAAATAACATTAATTGTGGTAGCAACAACGGTTTTCTTTTGTGTTCTTGCTTCGAGGATTTAGTAGATCGTTTTTGTTAAGATTACGCCCACTTCAGGAACGTCACAAATTATTCGGGAACCTACGTCGCCGCTAGCGGTAACGCTATAATATTCAATGACAAGGGTATAAATGCCGACACGCTTCGCCGCTTGTCAGTTTATCGACGGCTGACGCTGCATTATATCAGTGCAAGTGTGCTACTGTAACTCGACCTTCCGTTTACCGGCCACAGGTTCGCCCAAATAAACAGTTTCATCTGACCATCCGGTCCCCTGCCTTCAACCACGTCACGACGCCATGACAATATATTCATTTATGCCCTGTCATTCATATTGCCGTACCACTGCAGATTCATGTATTTTGTTTGGACAGCCGGAAGAAGAAACGTGCTGGATGCTATACTCACGGCAAATGCAGTTAGTGGTTCGCCCTCTGTTAAACGCATCATTGCACTGTTCCGCATAACGCAACAGCCTTCCACACGACAGTAGAGGCAACACCCATCATGCAACATTAAGGCGGCACAACGCACGTCATGCACAGCGCACCGCCCTGCGCTACACCGCATTCCGTTCCCCGCGCTACGCTGCCCCACAGTACTACACTGCACTGTTGCATTGCACATCGTTAGAAATGCGCTGTCTCACAATATTTTCTATCGTGGGAGCAATTAAGTCATTTCATGTGCAGTTGACAACTTTTCACGGGAAAGGGAGAGAGAGAGGCTGTCAACTATACTTTTCAGGAGGTTTGACGAATTGCTTCACGGAATCAGTGGTGTTCTGAAACATATGGGTGAGCACGCGGTCGGGATGTGCACTCCGTAAGGAAGCCACGTCCTGAAGAGATTGCAGCCGTCTGAACCGGGTCTAAACTATATTATTTATCGGTCAACAAACCATGAATGTGGACACATTGCTGTACGATTGTCTATAAGTCGGTTTTACTTGGCCTCCTTTCTATAGAGATATAACCGTAATATCACGCCTATTAGCCGCGCTTATTTCGAATGACTGTCATCTGCAAAATGAAATTGAAGTATCCACCCGTGGCTCATGCAGGACATGTATAAGCCTCGTCTTGTGCCCAAGGCAATAGAAGAGGCGTGTTTAGAGGAAACGTTCAATACCTAATTGTTTCCTTCAGCACCTTTGATTGAACATCGATTGTTTCGGTCTCGCTGATACCGACTGTCCTTCGAGGTTTGAGTGAGATAGGGTGCATGATACGCTGTCGTGAATTGCGCACTGTGCGAGTTTCGTAATACCTGCCGATCGCAAAGAGTTTTTGCGCGTCCGAAAAGGGTCATTGGCGAGCCCGGACTATAAGGCCTGGGAGTGCGCACACGATATGTGATAAATGAGCGTGACGGCGCGTGGAGGTGTACAGTCTGTATTCTTGATATTGATAAAACCGAGAGACTCTGACTGACTATTAAAGCGCTAACGCAGAAAGGCAGCATGATGTCATTGAATCATTACCGAGTCCTCACATACGCTTGTTTGATATGTGGGTTTTAACGTCCCGAAACCACCATATGATTATGAGAGACGACGTAGTGGAGGGCTCCGGAAATTTCGACCACCTGTGGTTCTTTAACGTACGCCCAAATCTGAACACACGGGCCTACAGCATTTCCGCCTCCATCGGAATTGCAGCCGTCGCAGCCGGGATTCGATCTCACGTCCTGCGGGTCAGCAGCCGAGTACCTTAGCCACTAGACCATTGCGGCGGGGCCATATGCTTGTTTGCTAACGTATGCATTCCTTCTGTAGCTCTGTCTATGCAAGATCTTTAGATACTAAGGCACTTTGTGTGCAATCAGACACATGCCATAATGAAAGCATTGCTTAAAATACGTCGCATGCATATTAAATGCCACAAAGAACAAACTATAATTGGACCTTGTGAAATACACTTGTTTGAAGTGTTCTACATGACCCGCCATGCATGGTTGTCTAGTGGCTAAGGTATACCCGGCTGCTGGCCCGCAGGTTGCAGGATCGAATCCCAGCCGTGGCGTGCAGAATAGCAATGGAGGCGAAAATGCTCGAGGCCCGAGTGCCTATATTTTATTTATTTATTCAATACTGGAGACTCGATGTCCAAGCAGGGTGGTAATACACATACAAATAAAATAATTGCGAAACGAAATAATGAAGGACCAAGAAGGTTGTTTGGTAAGTTAGTTCATTCATCACATGTATTAGTAAGACAGTTCCATTCACATATGGTTCTTGGAAAGTACGAATACTTCAGTAGGTCTGAGCGAGCAAAATATGGGATCAAGGCCTTTGGGTGGTGGTGTCGGGTGGGTCGGCTACTAAGGGGTGTCAAATACGGGGATGGGTCTAGAGCTATTTTTTTTTTTTGTTCAAAAGTTGATCAAGGAATTGTAATCTAGCTTTTTGTCTTCGCATCTGCAGTAAGGGAATGTTGTTGGCTAGCATCAAATCTGAGGGTGAGTCTAACTTGGAGTACTTGTTGAATATAAATCTAACAGCTTTTCTTTGAATACGCTCAAGAGTGTGTATATTACGTTTTTTATAAGGATCCCATACTTTGCTCGCGTACTCTTGTTTTGGCCGCACAAGGGCTGTGTAACAAAGTAGTTTAACATTCGTGGGAGCACTTTGAAGTTTATGTTTAAGAAGACATAGTTTATGAAAGGCAGATGAACAAACATTATCAATATGGAGATTCTAAGATAAGCTGGAAGTGAGTGTCACACCAAGGTATCTGTAGGAGTTTACTTGTTGCTGTGGTGAAGACCCTAATATGTATGTATACGATTGTGGATTCTTTTGGCGAGTCACTGGAAGGCACATACATTTGTTCGCGTTGAGACACATTCCCCAATGGTTGCACCATTCATATATATTGCAAAGACTAGTGCTCAGATCGTTCAAATTGTTAGTGGAACGTATTTGTTTGAACAAAACACAATCGTCTGCAAACAATCTTATTTCTACACTTTAGGTGCACGTTAAAAATCCCCAGGTGGTCGAAATTCCGGGAGCCCTCAACTATGGAGGGAAGGAAAGGAAGGAAAATGAGGAAAAGAACGGCAGGGAGGTTAACCAGCCTATAGGCAGTCGGTCTGCTACCCTACGCATGGGAGGGGAAGGGGGAGGTGAAAATATAGGAGAGAGGGATGAGAGATAAACACAGCACATTCGGCAGCACACGTGCGCACACTCAGTCATAGACCAGTCTTGTCTTTCGCGGTGTGTGACATTGCTGTTACAGCCGCTTGTTCAAGTCCGTGTCGCGTAGGAATTTCAGCAGAGCTTTTGTCACCTTCTGTTGCATTGTCTTCTCTCGGGCACTTGAAAGAATACTGTCCACAGACATTTGGCTGTTGTCGATGCGAACAAGAACGGACGACAGTGACTGTCTCTGGATGTCATACAACTAACAGTAGCACAGGATGTGGTACGTAGCGTCTCTTCGCATATAAAGGCATCGCAGAGAGCGTTGTCGGCCATTCCTATGACAAATGAATAAGATTTTGTAAATGCCACTCCTAGCCATAAGCGATGAAGAAGGGTGGCTTCTCTTCGGTCGAGCCAAGTGGGCATGTGGAGAGAGAGAGAGAGATAAAGATGCAAGGAGAGGCAGGGAGGTTAACCAGACGCACATCTGGTTTGCTACCCTGCACTGGGGAAGGGCATGCGGAGAGTCATCAAAGAACACAGGTGGTGTTGACGATTCATCTCGTTATTTGGTGGGCACCATAGCGAAAACGTGATTTTACGCGCAAGTCGTCGATGATTACTGGCAGCATCGGTCCGCGAAAGTGGTATGGCTTCTTCTCGTGTTCCTTCAAGGGCTGCCCGCGCGGCAGTATCGGCATGTTCGTTCCCTATGACGCCGCAGTGACTTGGCAGCCACTGAAACGCCACATGATCCCCATTCTTGTGTGAAGTGCGGAGAAGGCATCGAATTTCGAAAACAAGCTGTTCGTATGGCCCACGACGATATATATATATATATATATATATATATATATATATATATATATATATATATATATATATATATATATATATATATATATATATATATATATATATATATATATATATATATATATATATATATATATGTGTGTGTGTGTGTGTGTGTGTGTGTGTGTGTGTGTGTGTGTGTGTGTGTGTGTGTGTGTGTGTGTGTGTGTGTGTGTACACTCCCTGAATATTTCTCATGCAAAAGAAGAAGAGGCAGTTCTTTCAGCACGGGCGATGAAAGCTCAGGCAACGTGTATCTCATAATCATATGGTGGTTCTGGGACGTTAAACCCAAACAATTATTAGAAATTGTCTACACGCATGTACAAAATCTTACACTTGAAGGGCAAACAGATTAGTCGGGTGAACTAAGCGTACAGAAACACATGTTTCCTACATTAAAATTTTTAAAAAAATGATAGGCAACTCTATCACGCAGCTTTTCAACATGACATCTGAGATAGGCAGCATACGCAGCTTACAATATGCCATCAGCCACTTAAACCAAAATAATTGTTGCAGTTGGTCTTCACGTCCCCTTTGGATGTGCAACCGCTTGTACTCCCAAGTCTTATTCGTGTGCTCTGTTAGGAAGCGCTACAACAACGTCAATCTCAAACGTTGTGTGTGTGAGCGCGCGCGCGCGTGTGTGTGTGTGTGTGTGTGTGGTGTGTGTGTGTGGTGTGTGGTGTGTGTGGTGTGTGTTGTGTGTGTGTGTGTGGTGTGTGTGTGTGTGTGTGTGTGTGTGGAGTGTGTGTGTGTGTGTGTGTGTGGTGTGTGTTGTGTGTGGTGTGTGTGTGTGGTGTGTGTGTGTGTGGTGTGTGTGTGTGGTGTGTGTGTGGTGTGTGTGTGTGGTGTGTGTGTGTGTGTGGTGTGTGTGTGTGTGGTGTGTGTGTGGTGTGTGTGTGTGTGTGGTGTGTGTGTGGTGTGCGTGTGGTGTGTGTGTGTGGTGTGTGGTGTGTGTGTGTGTGTGTGTGGTGTGTGTGGTGTGTGTGTGGTCTGTGTGTGTGTGTGTGGTGTGTGTGTGTGTGTGTGTGTGTGGTGTGTGCGTGTGGTGTGTGTGTGTGTGTGGTGTGTGTGTGTGTGTGGTGTGTGTGTGTGTGTGGTGTGTGTGTGTGTGGTGTGTGTGTGTGTGTGGTGTGTGTGTGTGTGTGTGTGTGTGTGTGTGTGTGTGTGTGTGTGTGTGTGTGTGTGTGTGTGTGTGTGTGTGTGTGTGGGTTCGTGTGGGTGTGTGCGCGTGCGTGCGTGCGTGCGTGCGCTGTTTTCAGTAGCAAACGAGGTCAGATAACGCAACTGGTAAGAAAGGAAGTGTCTTGGGATCGTATACCCGTGTGCGAAGTTTGTCCATCATCTTCTCTAATGCCCTTTGCTGCTCTAATGAACCAACCGGCAAAGCAATGTTATGCGAGTATACATTTTTATTCAACCTCCTTTTCTTTGGCGTCATGTCCGTAGCGAAGCTGTACATGTGAAAACAAGATGGGCTTAGGATGACGATATGGTAACGACCTAATCATAATCATGAAGGTATTAGGATGACTATGGCACAACCAAAGTAATGGACGGACACACCAAACGAGCGTTTAATTGTCGTCGCAGAAATATTCGGTGTGGCCTATGTGGTAGCCGCAACCCATCTCATGAAAAGGAAGTTAAATGTTAATTTCCTTTAGACCACGCAGAAAGAAGCTATAACTTTTCAAAATGGACATGTACACCTCGTGGCTTCTTTCTTGGTTAAGCGATGCACTCTATAGCACTAAAGAAGTGGCTCGTGTGGACCCTACAGAGTGCGCGCATGCCGCTCCTCTAGTCCGGCCGTGAACGATGCTTGACATTTTGCCTAGTCATTACAGGGTGCTCTTCAGTCGCGTTTTGCGACAGCCCTTCAAAAGCCGTCAAAGAAGCACGGTAGATCGTTACAGCTGATTTTGCTCAGTATATAAATTTTGAAGAACTCGATTGATCTGTGGGGTTTAACGTCCCAAAACCACTATATGATTAGGAGAGACGCCGTAGTGTAGGGCTCCGGAAATTTAGACCACCTGGGGTTCTTTAACGTGCACCCAAATCTGAGCA
This sequence comes from Rhipicephalus microplus, assembly GCF_043290135.1. Taxonomy (NCBI): domain Eukaryota; kingdom Metazoa; phylum Arthropoda; class Arachnida; order Ixodida; family Ixodidae; genus Rhipicephalus; species Rhipicephalus microplus. The sequence goes on from NC_134700.1 coordinate 206,086,647, forward strand.
CACGGGCCTACAACAAATTTTGAAGAACTCGGTGAACTAACTAACGAACTAAACTAAATAATTAACTAAGCCAATGACCAACTAACGAATTATTAACTAACCAAATAAATTAGTGTGGTAACTTGCAATCACAACCAGCTCCTGCACCTGGTACGGTCGCCCGGCCCCCAACGATCCGACCGCACATTCAATTTGTAATTACTAAATGCGCAAGTGGTTTTCTTCCGTAAACTTCTCTTTCTGTCATATTTGGTAATAATTAAACGCCTGTTTAACATTTCGGGAGAAGTGCCCACGTTTTCGAGGGCTGATTGGAATTATTCGATCTTCGGATAGGCAGAGATAAAGCGCAAGTAGCCGAACAGGACGACTACCACGTCTCCAAAGCAATCCCATAAGTACCTTTACTGTACGGTGATGTCTTAATTTTTTTTCGGGAAAGGGGGGGGGGGGGGGATATCGTGCCGTCGATCTCCGCATCGCCTTCGAGCGTTCGCCATAAACATCGCATCTGCCATACGCGTATACAAGGCAACACATATCACTTCCGATCTGTTTCCGTTTCGCAGCATGGGCTATCTGCTTTCGCCATCGGTTATCGGCCCAGTCACGGTCACCATGTCATTTCCGATTTCTTCGATAAAACAAAAAAAAATAAGAAAAAGCAACAAAAGAAGTGACGTGCATGCGTGCGTGCGTCACAGCAGTCTCTCCTTCCTCTTTGTTTTTCTGTCCTTACATTCGTTACGAAAGCGTAAGCAAAGATAATGCCTAATTCATCCGTCATTCTCTTCTTTGCAGCTGCTGTATCTCCTACCTTCGTCACTACATATCTCTATCGATTCCCGTCTTGATCGGCTCGAATAGTGCTCCTCCAGAAGACGCTTACGTCGGCATCATATCTACGTACGTGTTGTGCGAATGCAGTGCGCTCGCAGTGTTCTTCGGAAGCCCTCTCAACATTCCGCGCCTCTCATCCAGCCCCTCTTTCCCACCCCTGCCCCAATCGCTTCGTAGAAGTGAATAGATGCATACAGGCTTCATAGAGTAACAGAAAACGCAAGGCAGCCCAAACCCCTTATACCCCCAACCCACGTCACCTCCTGGTGCCCCAAGGCATCGGTCACCTCGCTCTGCAGTGAAGGTCCTTACGCCTTGCTGCATCACGAACGAACGGCCCTCTATGACGTCAATGCTTGAGGCCGTCGACCGCTCTCAGCACGGTTTGCTGCGCGGCGGAGTTCACTTCGAACGCATTTGAGCAGTACGCCTGGGCTGGAATATTTAGTTTTTATTTTATCGATTTAGGAGGATCTAGCCTTGCTCGTTCAGCTGTAGTGCCAGCTGAATCTTTGCCCTCCCATAAGCAAGTGTCTGCACAGTTTCCTTCTAGGCTTCGTCGAAGGTTAGCAACCACTTTCTACGCTCCCCGATGTTTTTGAACACCTTCGGCATTTGGTATTTCTTCAGTCCCGGATAATTAGACACACCGAAGAAGCCAATCCTGTCATTGCTTTTCCTTTCATTTGTGTTTCTCTCCTCGCTATACCGCTTTTGTCAGCCTTTTTTTCTTTCTTTTTTTGGTCTGTTTTTACTAAAACCATGAACCGACCATAGGTCAACAAGTGTTGCTGTTTACATTTTTCACCCGAGCGTTCTGCAGTACATTATGGGCTGTCCGTGAGGTGATGGCACACCTACTATGTATTTATAAACGCACTGGACGCTTCATGAGGAATCAGGAGTGGAGTCTAGAAGCAAGAGAGTGTTGTTGACACTGTTTCTCCTGCCTAATTGTTTTCTTCAAGGTCTTGCTATAATGATCGAGCAGCAACTGAAGCTACGAGCTTTATTTGTATTTCTGCGGCGCAAGTCGAGCATTTATTCAGCATTTATGTGCTATGCATTGTTGCTTTCGAAGCAGTGCAAGGTCTGAGATTCATGTATAAGGCTCAGCAACTGAATATAACACCGTAGTCGGCCTGCATTGCGGTCAGTACGCACGTGTGTGTGTGTGTGTGTGTGTGTGTGTGTGTGTGTGTGTGTGTGTGTGTGAAAGAGAGAGAGAGAGAGAGAGAGAGAGAGAGAGAGAGAGAGAGAGAGAGAGAGAGAGAGAAAAGTTGTGAAGGTGTGAATCCGCTGGATGAGGAAAAAAAGTAGGTCGTACATGCGTTGCTTAGATAGGCGAAAAATGCATTGGTGATGGAAATCCCAAGTAAGGTTTTGTAACTCCAGGAAGATGTAACGAGCGTTAGTTTGCTTTGTACATTTACTATTCTGAAAGCTTTCCTTGTAGGCGGATGTTTGAAATCAATGGCGGCAAAAAAATCCGCGTTCGGAGCAGTGCATTCTTAAGTCGCTTGCAGGTTTCAAGGTTGTATCACAGCCGCATGTGTTCACGTACACGTGTGTTTAAACAGCGCTCGTACTTCTTCTCTTCGATGGCAAATCAAACACGAAGTGCTCGAGTGGATTGTTAGCTAAGGGAAGTTATAGACACAATATTGTAGTGAAAGATACCATAAAAGGGTGTCCAGTGGTCATATATACAAGTAGTACTAGTATATCAGTCTGATCTCTGTCACCCGTATTTGCATTGTAAACCGATACGAGTGAATCGACGTGCTTGCTTGTTTGCTTGCTTGATTGCTTGCTTGTTTGTGTACTTGTTAGCTGTCCCTGCAGCTCTTCATTCTTCGTGTTTTCCTCATTTTGTTTTTTTTTTCGTTTTTTTCTCTCTTGCAGTGAACATCGAGAAAGCGGAATCCAGCACCGTTGTCGGTCTGACAGATTCAGAGGAGGATCTCGCTTCATTTGACTTGTTTCCAACAAGCAGAGATGGATAGAACCTGTCATTGTCATTGAATTAAGGCACACAGTATAGTCGGCATATGGAAATCGCTGGTATGAAACTCTGTACACGGAATGCAAGTGAGGAAAGCAAGACAGGATGAGAGAGGCGCGATAAAATGAATTAAAGTGTGTTAAAAGAGGAAAAAATGAAACAAAAACTCAAACGTCGAGTTTTCTGTATATAAGGGGAGGGGGGGCGCAGGACGTGCGCTTGTATGTAGTATTTTATTGTGTGCACCATCCTACAATAAATTCACAAGCGCCGCTGGATGAAGGCTGAATGAGGGTGGCAGACAAGGTACAGAACACAAACGAACTGGGTATACAACCGTAGAACATGGTGCGCCGAGGAAAATGAAATATAAGCGGCGCCTAACGCAGCTTGGCACGCCCTGCCTCGTCGTACTTGACTGGGCAAAGGTGATGCGGTAGAATTTATATTAACCATCGGAAGTAAGCAGGCTGCTGCTGACAGGACCGATCCCGTGAACAGTATAACAAAAGTAAACAATGCCAGAAGGTGGGGGGGGGGGGTCACCCGTAAAGCACGTCGCGTCTTTAGTGGTGCGCGACTTCAGTGAGCTGAGTCAGCTTTCGTTGAAGTCTGTGCTTCTCGCAGACTGCCGTTATATAAGATTAGGAGGCAGGACGCACCATACACTAACGGTGACTTCCCCCAAAAGGAACTCTATAGCTATTTAGTCACTGTGAGCATTTTCTTTTTTTGCGTTTATAGTGCAGTGCCTAAAGCTGCGACGTTAGAACACTTAGCATTTCTGTTTACGTGCATCGATAATTTGAGTAATGTTCCATAAAAGCCTCGATTTCCTGCCATCGCTCCACTTTCTGCGTCATTTCTCCGAATGCTGTTTCCTGGAACATTCCCGAAATTGATTGAGCTTAGTAGTTGTTCGTTTAGTACGCCTTCGCCAGTTTCCACCGTCTTGTTGCCGTCTTCTGGTCGGCATGCTTGACGTTACAAAGTGCATATCACGAGCATTGGCGCAGGGGTGGGGGGTGGGGGGGGGGGGGTAGAAAGAGGTTGCATTCAGCCATGTCATGAAAAAAAAAATTCAAGTTTACATGAGTACACGTGCACCCACGAACACACCGAAGGCAAATTAAACCCCCCTCCTAAAGAAAAGAAAAAAATCGTGGCTACGTGTTGTCGAGGTTGTTCGTGTACTGACGACAGCCAGGCCACGTGTACCGCGAATTAAGAAAAATAGCGTCAAAAAAAAATAAAACGTCTTTGTCGTTACGAAGGAAGATCATGGATGGAATACTTAACCGAGGGCCCCGCAATAACAGCTCTGATGACTCGGCTGTCTCTTCACATCCAAGCATGAATGACAGCAGGAAAAGGATATGTTTTCAATTAACATAAGTTTGATTCATGGACTTTTGTTTTATACGGCGCACATCTTGATATAAAGCACAGTGGTACGTGTCTCTGTACTAATATATAATTGCGGTCGCAATCATGTGTAAATTTTGACGCATATTATCAGGACAAAGTTTTATTTTTCTGGGAAACGCTGGGAGTAGAGGTGCTGTAGTGCATTATTCTATTAATTTTTTTTTTCACAAAACATCGTATTGTGCATTTCGGCATAGGTGGATGGGGTAACTATAGTAGTGTTTGTTTTTAATCGTGGTTTATCGAATGGTTATGGTGCATGTAAAAAGTACATTCCCGTTTATAGCAATCATGCTTTCTTAACTAGCAGCTACCTTCTGCAACTGTCCTTGTTCGCATACTTTTTTTTTTGTGCTCGCGATGTGGTTACGAGTGCATAGGGAACATAGCGCATATTATGCTTATGTGACCAGCCTTGTAAAAAATTTGATTTTCTCGACAATAACAAGCTCCATTTGTTCGTCGCTATACGTTACTGGAGATTTAACCTAAGGTATCATAATTTGGACAATGCCATAGGCAAGAGCGTAGACATAGGTATACAAATATGGCAGGATATTCATATTCAAAGAAAAGCGGCGCACAAAAAAGACGGAGACACAGAAGAAAACCACACACAGCGCTGCACTCACAACTGAAAGTTTAATCCGAGCAACAAGAATTTAAAGAGTAATAGCCGCGCATGACAAGTGAGGTACAACGAGATTAAGTGATACGCTCACCAATAAAAGTGAACTCTTTTTTGTGCAATGTAACCGAGGTCTGGCTTACGCAAGCTTCACGTGACTTGTTAATATGATAGGCTTCAGACACCTCACGGGTGAATTGATCGTGGTGCTTAAAAATAATAACAGTGTTAGACAGATATGCAGGATATGCATGTATACAAGGGTTTGTGTTGCACTGTCGTGGTTTACCATCCTGTATATGTTGTGGAATATGCTTCTGCTGCAGGCACCCGTATAAACACTCTTTCCGCGCTTGCGTTCGCGCTTGCTTATTACTTTTTTTATATTCTTGCTTTTTTTAGGACAGAGAGAGGGAGGATTCTCCCTATGTAAAAATAAATGAAGCTAGGTTACAACGGAACTTGTCTTGAGGCAGGTTCCGCTGTAACCTAGCTTCGTTTATTTTCACATATTTGTAGTAAAAACAAAACGAAAAAAATAATTATCAAGGTTGCCACTTTCGGTGCTTGATGCAATAACCTGTTTATACCGATGGGAGTTCGACCGCATGCGGGGCTGTCCGTGGGTTATCCCGTCCGAGATGTCTCAAAACGGCTCTTCATCTGTTATCTATAGCGTTTGAACTTTATAATTATTTTGGCCGTTTCAAGGTCATATTCCATAGCGTTTCTACCTCTCTTTGCTGTTTCAAGGTCATATTAAAGAAAATATGCATATGACTGCACCACTTATTGTCGTAAGTTCCTGTCATGATGCGCGATGGAAAAGATAGAATTCAACGTATAAAACATTAGGCTATCATTTGAATGTCTTTTGAATCAATCGTCGCAATAATGCGCGTTATGCAGGAGTCTCGAAAATAAGCGAAGATGAGTCGTTAAACTTCTGCAGTTAAGTTGTAGCCCACAACAGGGAGACAAAAAAAAAGTTTAACGAGCAATTGGATAATCCGTTTTTCGTCACTGACTGCAAATTAAGTGCCACGATACCAATCGCAGATGCCAAGGACATTTTCCGCTTGATTAGCGGCCGTTAATACCTTTAGGGGCACTCCAGTGTTTACCATAAATGCACGACGCGACTTCTTACTCACCTTCGCTGGGTGCCAATAGACCGATCCCACAGGCCAGTTTCGCGACGCCACCGCTGCCGCGGCAGCCGCGGTGCATGCCGGTACTTGTAGTCGTCCGGGCGCACCAGCCAGCCGAAGTGCCTGAGCGTTCCCTTTTCGATAGATTTTTCGGTCGTGTGGAGCCGTCTTACGATGGGAGGATTTACGTGCTGTGTTCCTGGATGCTACAACAACAGCACAAGGGATAAAGGCTTGGGTTTCTACGTCTTTCCTAAAGCGCAAAAGCTTCGGGAGACGTGGATTCAGCGTATCAACAGGGCTGGACGGGGCGGCAGGTAAGACATCTTATTAAATGTATAGTGCCGCTTTGAAACTAAATAAGCGTATTGCGGTGGTTTTTTTTATGTGAATGTTTAATCATGAAGCTTAGCATACCAAAGAATATGATCTTTGCTCACTCTGCCTGCGTATACTCTTACCGGATAGCTCAGCCGCGGTTCGCGGTTGTGCATGCCGGTCAGTTTTTAGCGCATCTTCCTTATTCTAGCGTTTTTTGTTACCGCTGCGTACTAATATTATTATTATTACGAGTTGTAGTGCTGAGGTCTTTTAGTTTTCCATGTTGCGCAAGTGCAGCACCGCGTACGCGGCTTGCGTTTTTTTTTTTTTTTTTTACAACGCAAGTGGCAAGCATGCAGGCATAAGGGGAAGGCAAGCTCATTGACGAGGCTCTCCTAATAGCTCTACCGTACATCGAGACCTTACTTTTTAGAAACGACGTAACGTACTTCACGGCACGCTTGCAACAACTTACCCAGAACTCGTTGTGCCAAACGGCGATTAGCTTTCGCGGATCACCCTCGATGCAAACGGTGCCTCTGTAATCTCGTCCTTTCCGTAAAATAGTTATCTGGTGCATGCACGCGGCCGATTTCGCTGCACCTATGCAGATGAGTGGCACAAACAGCTGTATAATTTACCTGTGTGTGGCGTTGTCGAGTGAGGCTGAAAATTAAAATTACATTTGTCATTTGCCCTTGACTGATATGGAACTTTTTGTACGTTAATCAAGAGAAAGTGATACTGTTGTCTTGCAGTGGTAGCATGCAGACTGGACATTTGAAAGGAACCTGAAAACGCAGTAGGTGATGTTCAGTGTCATATGAAATAATGCTGGAACTTTTTGTGCTCAGGTTCTCCAAGTTTACGCCTACCACGGGACACCGAGTATGCGGTGCCCACTTCGAAGGAGGAAAAAAGACTTACATGAACAGAGTGCCCACAATCTTCCCGCTGAGACCGCAAAAGGTGGAAAGGAGGCGACCACCCATAAGGACACAGGTAATTTGAGCGCAAGCAATGCAGAGAAATAGCATTACGTTGTTGCATATGCACCACTGAATAATTTGTTATGGCTTAATGCAGGCAATGGCTACTTAAGAGTTGCGCTACTGCGTAAAAAAAGCAATGATGCCGAGTAAACTTAAACTCGTGTGAAGGTATAAAATGCAGTATTGGAAATCTCACCTGCAGCTGCACAGTGTGTTGTAAAAATCACTGAAACACATGGCTTTCTTTTTTCATTTTCCCCTGACAGCCGGAACTTCCCAACAGTCCAACTGTGGCACCCCAGCACGACCCAGAAGTCTCAGGCTCTGCCATCACTAGTAGCAGCAGCGACAGTGAAGACACCGCACAGCAAAGCACTCTACTCATGGACCATGCCTACAGCAGCCAAGAGTCAAGCTATGACCAGCTTGCCAAGAAAGTTGCTTGCCAAAATAATATAATAACTGAGCTAGCAGAAAAGGCTGAAGCTGCTTACGCGCATGTTGAAGAGCTCAACCGCCAGCTAAAACGCTCTCAACAGGACCACGCTGAAGCAAAAAAGCTATGTGACCGCCTTCAGCAGAAGAATAGGTGCTTGCGGCTTGAGCTATCCTGTATGCAGAAGAAAGTCAAGAGGTGCAAGGCTGAAGCTACACAAAAGATTGACATCACGTATGAAGCCCTTGTAGAAGATGAAAAGAAGCTGCGGTACTACACTGGCTTTACATCCAGAAAGTCCTTCGACAGTTTTTGGCGCAGTACTGAAAAAGCGGCGGCCACTGCGTAGTCGCTGTAGTCTGGTTGACCGATTGACTACAACTATATAAGATGGCGGCGGGGCAACTCCGGAAAACCGGCGCATGCGCTGATCGGCTGGTGGGATCGGTCTATTAATGATATCTCGGGGTTTGACCTTCATGCACGTGTGAGACATGCTGCCCTGTAACGCGTCCCTCTTTCCGAAACTCTGCCCACTGGTCTGTACGAACTGAAGTGAGTTCATGGTCTGGTGGTTATCTAAAGTGTCTGCAAGTGCCCCGCTTGCACGGTGCGTGTACATGTATAAACGCCTTTTTGAACATAAATGATGAGAGTGCACTGACTTACGGATTGCTCTGTGAATTTCGCGAAGCCTGGCAAATGTGGAGGACACCGATCACATCGAAGGCTGAAATGAAGTGTGACTGGGAAAGGGCTCGGACGTGGACTGCCAACAAAAACAGGAACAACAAAAAAGAGTAGCAATAACTTTAGGGGCTTTACGCGTCCAAACTGCGATGTGATTATGATGCGTGACGTATATTGGAAGGCTCCAGATAATTTCTGCCACCTGGAGTATTTCTTAATAGCTCTACAATCGCACAGATACGCAACGCGTTTCGCCTTCATCGAATAGCGAACACTACCAAAACCTGCGTATTTCGGGTCAGCATGCAGCGGATAAACGGCGAAATCAGTGACGGCAACACTATAACAGCAGCGCCAATAGCATCAACAAGAATATGAACAGCAGAACGACGACAACAACTGCGATATGACTTTACGCTATGACTACCAGCGTTCATTCACTTCCACTGCAGACCACGCAGTACACGTGGCCCCTAAAATTTCGCCTCCGTCCAAAAGTGGTTAGGATCGAGTCCGCGTCTTTTGTGTCGTGCAGCCGAGCAGATGTGTGACCACTGTATAGCACCAAAGCAGACTGCATACACATTCCTCGTTTTACTGCGATCGGACTTGAGTTGCTCGTGATGCGCCGAGCGAACCTATTAGGCGTTGTCGAGAATGCCGAAACTCGCGAAGGCCACATTGCCGGAAAGAAACAAAAATGAACAAAATCCAAGCCAATTAGTGGGCGATGCTTGTGTCGATAGTTGTGCTGGGCACGATCAAGTAAAAAGAGCAACATCGACGAGATGATGCATGTGAAGATTGCGATGGCCCAAGTTTCAAACTTTTTTCCCCTTCTTCCTACTGTATGTTAAAGTAAAGGAGAAATAGAAAACCTGAGAGCTCCTGCTCGAACAAACTCGGCCGTCAAAGTATGGCCTCATTGAAAACGCTGAAAATGCTATGGACTCATGTTTGGCTGATCTTTGCAATGAAAAGTGGACTGCTGTGTAATTCACGTGCACAATTTCTCCCCTTGATATCTCGGAGACATGGTATTTGCACTATGCGTGGTACTGCAGCATGCCGTGTAAGAACTTGTTTTGCGTCATCTTCGTCCTTGTGTAATTAGTTGTCTCTGCAGCAAGGTTTGCTTTTACAACTGTAGGCTTCCTTGTAGACCCTGCCTGTTAACTCGCAAGTCTAACCCCCGTATTCACAAACACTCCTACACTCGACTTTCACCCTTTACTTGACAGAGTTGAGCCCTGCGCCACCACTCGGCTGAAAATGACGCTGCGCTACTCAGGAATCGCAGCAGACTATTGTTGATATGCAGTGACTTTCCGTGCCTAGAGATGGCACTCCCGTCGGCTTTCTCAAGTAGGCGATGCGTTGAGTGAAGGGAAGTTCTAGAATACGGGGGTAAATCTTACCAGCAGCGGGAGGATGTGTCGCGTTGCGGGTTGCGAGCAATGGCGAAAGCATCACGATGCATGAAAGTAGAACTCCTCGCGATTCGATGACCGCCAACTAGTGCACTCTTGTTTAAAAATGCCTTTTATTCAAATATTTATATGTTCCGATTCGCAAGTGATTCAGCCTCCTTAATACGTACATGTTTTTGACGCCAAGAGAGATATTAGCAACTAAGGTAAAGCTTATGAAGCGGCAAAAGACGAGTGACATGCTGCACAGAAATATGGTGCAGCATGTCTTGCATTTTGTGTTAATCAATCAATCAACCAATTAATCACTTGGTGCTGTCAAACTACAATCATTTGTTTATCGTACAGCCGGTCCTACCAAACGAACTGCCATTTTAAAAGAAAGTTTGTCTACCAAAAACCCAGTTAGATTTGATGCGCATCCACAAACACCCAAGAAGTACATGACAGAGAAAACGGCGCCGTGGTATGTATGGCCCAGTCGGAGTTGCATCTCGCGCCACAAATGCGAAAAGAAGAATTCGAATCTCAGCGGCGGCAAATTCCTTCCTTCTTTATTCTTTTTACATTGATTTCCACTTGCGTAAAATATTTTATCGTTCCCATATTTTAATTTATACACTGAATAGTTATCTTATTTGTAGTAGCAATAGCATAGTAGTAAAAGCCCAAACTACTTCGTTCAAGAGATTAAGTAGGCAGCGAAGCTATTTGTGCCACATTCTCTTGGGTTTTCCTATGCTCGCTTATAGAAATCATGCCTCCCGCTGTTTTTCAAGGGCTTATATTTTTAGTGTATATAAATAACAGTGAGTATAATTTAAGCAGCATCAGTTGCATTCTGCGCGTGCATGCTTGTCTATTTCGCAACGCTGCATCATGGAACCTCGTGGTTCCAACGGCGGAGTCATTGTCAGACCGCAGTGTCTATAAGTCTCGTATAATTAGTTATATTTGCATGTGAAGTAAAGCTTCCAGGACAATTTTACATATATGACATCTGTTCATCTCATGCTGAGTGCCTGTGCACAACATCGACGGTATAAGTTTCAAGTGCCACGAAACGGGGACGCTTAATTGGCGCGTTTATTGAAGACGTACAAAATTGAAAGTAAACACGAGAGGCTTACGATTTATATTGCGATATACTGCCAAGATGCCCGGGACATGCTTGCGAACACTTTGCTGCGCTTGGCGATGGTGCTTATCCCACGGATCTCAAGTGGGCTATGAGTGAGCGTGGGACCGGCCAAGTTTCCGAACACGCTATTGTGATACAACGTACGAACATCTAAACACCTTGGCGATTGTATAGCTGTTATGAGAGGTGGACCTGTGAACAGCGTATGCTATAAGTGGCATGTTTCCGTGCGTCAAAGCTCGTTTATTTACAGGCGTCGTTCTCTCGAGAGAGCCCCAAGCAACGAGTTTACAACGCAATAACAGAGGCCTTGGCGTCGTGTGATCACAAAGACATCTCCAAGAAATTCCTTCGTAGTCCATGGTGCGCAAAGGCAACGACAGACGAGAGGGACACAGAGGGCGCCTGTATACTTCCCACAACGTTTATTTCAAAACGTGGGGGCTATTTCTACAGACAGCGCTATCACATTTAATCACTGCACAGCCGCATTCAGAAATCGCAATTTTTCTGCGATAGAAACGTGGAGGCCACACTCACGCGAATGCTTGCTTCAATAACCCTTTTTTTGTATTAATTATTATTCAATTCCACTTATCTTGAATTCTGGCAATCGCAGAGCAGGCGCCGAATTCCGGTACACACTTGCAATATCGGCAAAGGATTGCCAGGCGATCCTCTCTGCCGTTCGTAAAATAATTGCAGTGCTGCCTGGACCTATCTTTTAAGCAGCGCTCACTTTGTCCGATTGTACTTTTTGTCACGTGTCGAAGAAATGTCGTAAACCACTCAAACCTGGCATTCGGCATATTTTCATGGTTTAAAGTACAGGCTGGTGCTCTGCGTAAACAAAAATTTGTCATTCTGCCCAGCCTAGACATTTTCATAGGGCCAGAGAAAAACCACCTTTACATCTGTTCGTTTGGCAATCTTTTTCACGTTCATGGGACAGGCGATGAATGTGCCTTAACACGACGTGGCTCTTCATCCTTTAGGTGGATTCGCGATTGGTTCGAATTGTTTCAGTTACAGACACCAGTGCAGCTTGAAAGCCTGACTCCTCCAGGTGGTTGATCTGCCTGCTAGAGGTCTCCGCTATATGATGGGGACAGGGTTTCTTAAAAGCAAGTAGAGGTGGGCACAGCTGCGCTTAAATGAACCGACAACTGCCCAGAACATGAAATGAGAGGACTGCACGGATGGAAAGATTGTCCCTTATGGTGACTCGAAGCGACCCTGTTTTTCTCGTGAGAAGTGGATTGATATTTTCGTTCCTTCATTTAAAATCGCGAAAAACGGCCCGTGGCGTTTCTGGTGGCAAAAACATGAACTATTCGAAATGCCATGTCGCGTGACAATGCGTTAATGTACAGGGTCAACAATTTATTTATTAGTACTAAAATATCGTTTGATTCTTTAAAACTATGTAGCAAAATATATTTTATGAAAGTATACCTATAAGCTTGCAGTAGGAGTATGCATCAAGATGGCGCTGCCTTTGCGTGCCGTGGTGATCCGATGCTCGTCAGCGCGCCTTGGGCGGCGTTTTCTGCTTTTCCGCGTGCTCTTGCAACTGAGTATCGTACATATGCATCGATTTCGTGCACCGACACGTCGTACTTTGGTCGACAACAAGTGCCCCGAACGCCACTATCGTTGTTACGTTCAAGTCGACCTACAATGCCCATAGCCTAAAGTGCGCAGTCAAGGGCTGCTGACGACGACGCTCTAACGATGCTTCATTTCGTCATGCGTTTCGCAACCGCTTCTGTGGAAGACAGTGGAACGAAGTTGTTAGTTTCTACATGTATACCGCAAAATGAACACGTCTGCTCCGACCACTTTCGAGTGGGGGGTTATCATCAGCGTTTATATTCACAAAAGCTGCGGTCTCGTCGTCATCAGAAGCCCAGTGCTGTTCCGTCTGTCAGCCTGGACATGGTAAGGAGCATGGCTGTTATTTTATATTCGAGACAGTGGCGTTTCCGATGGCGATCATGAATTGTTGCCTGGCATTCGTAAAAGTTTACTCGGCACGACAGTATTATGAATGACAGGAGCTATAGGGTATGTGTCTCTGTCTTTCATCGTTGTCTTCGCAGCTTTTACCTCGGATAATGCAATACCAACACGCCCACTAAATCACTTTGGCGTTCTGTTTGAACACTTGGCTGAACTACGAAGTTTCAGTCTTCATCATTTAGACGTTTCTTTTTGTACTTGGCATATCATCCTGGCAAGATTAGCGTGAAAACCGCCGAATGCCAAACATCACCGAGTAATGTGAAGCCGAGCTTTCAGCGTCCACTCTCGGTACCACCTTGAGAGCTCACTGCTCAAGGAAGCGTGAAGTAACGCAAGTGGCATGAGATCGTGAACTGTCGTGATCACGCAGTGATTTGTTTCTTAATGCAACTTATAGGTAAATCTTTATATAGTAAAGGCTGTATATGCACTGCCGCATGCCTCATTATTGTTCGATCGTGCCCCTCGTCTTCAGGGCTGATGGAATATATATATATATATATATATATATATATATATATATATATATATATATATATATATATATATATATATATATATATATATATATATATATATATATATATATATGTATGTATGTATGTATACAACTCGTATCCAGCGTATGCTCAGGATGTCCTCAGGACGCTGACGCTGTCGTCAAACCCGACCGACTACGCGAAACGCACAAGACACTGGCACGTCTGATATTCGCCCTCTATTCACGCCCGGGCGTTGACAGTATTCTCCAAACGTGCGCGTTGGGAAGCGAATGATGCCCCAATGCAATCGCATCAATCGGCGATGTAGTCCGAAGTGTTCAGTGTCCCTTTCCTCGAGCTTCCAATATCGAGCGTGACCTTCGACGCATTTGCGCCGGGTTGCGATGATTTCTATGCACCCCTTCTCGATGACGTAAGCGAGTTATTCTTGTACCGCCGCGAATTCGCGTAATCAAGGAGAGGGTGAGGATTTGTTGAACACCAGCGAAGCGCTAATCGTTAACCGGATCACCTTGCCTCCTTCGAAGACAGAGACTGTGCAGCTGCTGCAATCGCCAGAGCGCAACCGCCCCACCAAAGCAACAGGTTGTGCGTTGCGCACGCTTCGTCAAGGCCAAGTGACGCGCCTGTCTTGTGACCCTCGCCGATGTGTCATGCCGCGGCGTGCGACTCAGCAGCGCGCTCTCGTTGGCTCACGATTGCGTGAGACTCGCTTGTAACAGCAGTGCCACGTCGAACTAAGTTCATCCTCCTCCTATCGCGTATCTTGTTTATCTAGCATATCTTGTATATCGGACGCGCCTAAGATGCGCGTCCGAATCTCTGGCGCTCGTAAACACGGAAATGGATGCATTTGTACGTTTCACTCACACGGCATCTTTCTTTGCGGTATTGGTCTCTTTAAGCTGCTGGACAGAGTCCACCAGACCAGATGCTTTTCTACTAACGAGTGAATATTCCTAAACAATAATATGGAGCGCCCGAATGGACATAAAGGAAAGGAAATATGCGCAGATCAGCATTCACCATGCGACATTTTATAAGCGTCAGAGCGGGACGTTTGTAAATTTATTTCTTTTAGATTGCTTCTTTGTTTGTTCGTTTGTGTTTTAGAATCAAGGCCTGCTTGCACAGATAAGTTAACATGCTGTAAAGTGCCAGGTGCAATTATCTTGTTCCATGTACACTGTCAGCCAAGGGGCCACCGATAAATGGCAAACAGAATAATATACGCTTTACATATGAACTAAAATTGTTTTCTAGCGCCTACACGTGCGTCAAAGTAATTAGCACGTTCAGACCGTTACGAGACCCACTAAGACCTTTTCACTGAAGGCTCCCTGGGCACCGCCATATTCGTCTCTGGGCTGCACTAAATAAGCCTGCCCCCCCCCCCCCCCCCCCCACACCCTATAAACGCACTGCCGAGCCCACGACATCGGCTTTCGTGCTCCCGTGCAACAGCCCAGAAAGGAAAGGATTCTCCTTTCCGGCGATTTTAGAGTCAGCTGCCCGTATACGCAACCAGAACGAATATACTAAGCATCAATAGAGAAATTTTATTCTTCCCCAGAAGTAGCCTCCAACCAAACTTTTGGGCAGTTGACAGAGAGAGCGAGAGAGCAGGATTACATATCTTAATAATGGATCGATGGATTTGAGAAATGGTATGAATCATAATTATTTAACTGTGGTTCACTATAAAGCTTTAGACAGCACCGCACAAACACGCTGATGAAGTTTAAAATTCGCAATAATATAATTCCAACGCTGCTTTACATAACTGGGAACGGAGTTGATATGCTTTGAAGTATGAGAAATATGTTTTATATATATTTCGGGTTTGTGTACTTTTCATGTCCCAAATGTGTACCCTTCACTTCTTGAGGGTATCAGGGCTGACTTGTCGTTAAAGTCAGCGTTTCTACTGCGGGCTTTGTGATGAGTCGGAAAGCTTTCGACGCCAAGTAAGTCAAATCCCGCTTGCCTGAATATCTTCGGAGATTTCATCGCAGCGACCCAATACCACAGTTAAGAAGTGTACAAGCATTCACGTTCATGCATGAGCTTGTGTCTGGATTTCAACTCTTTTGATAAGCAAATGCACGCCATCGCGTTGGTGAGAGTGAATGAATGAATGAATGAATGAATGAATGAATGAATGAAATCTTTAAATCCCATGAAAGTGGCACCGCGTGTCCTGGATTGGATAATATGGGCTTTCTTAACTTCCCGACACACCAAAATACCGCTTGCTATCAGTATAACTCACCACACAAGATATACTGACTTCATCGGGCCGGCCCGGCTGGATGTCGCTCCCACATACCTCTCCCTTCATAATCTAGGAGAGGTTGGCTCTTCGTGGATAGATAACATGACGCCCTTCACAATTATATAACCACAAATGTTCCAAGTTCAATAAATCTTGCTTCAACGAAGATCTCTAGAATGGAATACGCAAAGTTTTGTGGTAGGGTTCGTGGCCACGGCACATGCATGAATACGCTATCGTTTTGAGCACAAGGGTACGTTAAGCGAAGGAAATAGCGTATCTTACCCAACGAACGCCATCGCTATATCCCATTCTAAAGCTGCCTGATACACGGTTGTACCATAATTCCTTACGTTTATTTGCAACGTCGCTCGCTTAGTTCGAAAATCACTCCCCCACTCTGACGCGACTCATACAATACGTGACAGGATTCGCGCAACGCAACAGGATCTGGCGGCAAAGTTTGCCCTAAAGCAGACACTAAATTCAGCACCGCCAGCTGTAATTGTGTCATGACGACAGCTGTCGCGTAAGCGTGTCTTTTTTTTTTTTTTTTTCATCTTCTCGAGCAGCCCTTTCAGTATGAACGCTGGATTTCGCAAGTTTCTGCGTGTATATGTAGTTCTTGCCAAGGAGGGCAAAGTTACCTTGACACTGCGTTACGTCATTTTAGTGACCTTGTACAATACCTGTTGGTTTCTTTCATAAAGCAAGAAAAGTCGTTTGTGAGGGAAGTCGTTTTAAGCCAGTATACGTACGTTTGATTTAGCTACGTCAGACAACCAGCATAAATGTGCAGTCTTGAGGAATAAAAAAGGGGGTGAAGGGCTACACTGAAATTACATAAAATACTCTATTTAGACACGTATAGTGGCTAAACATGTTTAAGAAACGTATATGATGTACTACGTCACATTTCTACCTGCGTATCACGATTAATCGGTATACCTTAGCACGAACTTGGTGCTCCCTTTAATATTATACTCAAGACTATGCACAAATATTGCAAGACAGTAGCAGCGTTGGAGTCTCGACGGCGTTTATAAGGCCGAATCGCCTGGTCAACCCTTCGAACGGAGACGACGTTTTTCGTGATGATGATTATATACAGATGAAGAAGATGAAGGTCAAACGTTGTCAATATTGTGCTTACAATATGTTTAAAAATTACAGTTCTCGTCTTAAATCGCAGACAATGTAGTAATAAATGTATCTTGCAACAACCAAACAATTACACACGCCATATATCAAGTGTAACAAAATTATAACAGTAATGGTAATGATGGTTCAATGTTGTGTGCTTTGGTTATGCATGTATAATGAGGCTTCAAACATTATGTGTCTCTTTTTTTCTCTCTCCCTGATTTTAGTCCCCAGTTCCTTTCCCCACGCACAGTATAGCAAATTAGCTATTTGCATTCGCCGACTATTCAATAGAAGGTTCCCTTTCTCTCCCTCTATTTCTCTACCCTGTTTCAAATAGCACAGATACGTGGCACAATACACTTCGAGGTGAGTTTGGAAATTCTCGAAGTCATTAGTTTTTAAGCGCCTATTGGCTGTGACGGGACCGTTTCGCTAGTTTTATGCCGGACATCAGGATTGGTTGAAATTTTTTCTCTTATGAGCAATTCTACAGTGGTATTTTGTTATGCGGCGCCTCTTTGATCACGTGCTTTCTTCTTGTTTTTGTTTGGGTAACAGCTGAAAGTTCGGGCTTAAGTTTCTACGCTGCTAACTGAATATTTCCACTCCAACGCTCTGTGACCGTATAAAGTAGCCAATCTAGGACACAGCAGTCGCGTTTCGATGGAGTCGAAACGCTGGAGACTCTGGTGTTGTGCACGTTAAAGAACACCAGATGGTCCATTTCCAGAACAATCTGCTACAGCGTGCGTAACAACTGCGTAGTTGTCATGGCAGCCCCGCCGCGAGTCTATATTGGCTCGACGCGCTAGCCGCACAGACGCAACGCACGTGCCGGGACACCTGCCGCACGCAAGCGCGGGACAAAAAAACTCCCAAGCATTTCCCCGAGGGTGAACATGGTTAAGTGCGAATGCACTGGGTGATGCTATGAGGGGTATTTATTAATTCGCACTATTATATTTATTAGTCACACTATGGTGCCTTTATGGTGTAATGGTTCCTGGGAATCGCAATTTGATCAAACGGGGGAGTTTACGTTAACTCACTGGCGAATGCAAACGGATTTCAACTTTACTCCCCCTCACGACCCGCTCTCGACGGGAGACTGAGAGAGAAGGCGGGCGCGCGAGAGAGAGGGGTGCGCGCGCAGCTGCAGCGAGCGAGGAGAGCGAGGAGCGAGCGAAGGGGGAGGGGGTATAAGGCGCGTTACTGACACCGATATCAGCGTCGCGTCCGTGGCTTATTCGGTAGAGCGTCGCGCTGCGGCCCGCCAAGTCCTCTTTCTTTTAAAGATAGAGAGAAGACTGCGGACGCCGCCGACGGCGGTGGATGGTTTGGGGTCGCTTATAAAGTGTATGCACCCTTAATAAGCCCATTGGCGACGCTCTTTCAGACTCCGCTTGGGTGCGGCAGGTGTGCTGGCACGTGCGTTGCGGCTGTGCGGGCAGCGCGTGGAACGTATTCGATTGCCGACCCGCTGGTTGCGGGATCGAATCCCGGCGGCGGCGGCCGCATTTTCAATGGAGGCGAAAATTCTTGCGGTCCATGCACCTATAGATTTAGGCGCACTTGAAAGAAACCAAGGTGGTCGAAATTTTTCGAAGCCCTCCACTACGGCGTCTCTCATAATCATATGGTGGTTTTGCGACGTTAAACCTCACATATCAATCAATCAATGAATCGCTGTCATGGTACTTAAAACGAACACACTGTTATTGTTATTAGCGTATGCTCAAGTTCAGGTTACAGCATCATTTCCGATGAAGGCAGAAATTCTGTAGGCCCGTGTGCTCAGATTTGGATGCACGTTAATGAACCCCAGGTGGCTGAAATTTCCGGAGCCCTCCACTACGGCGTCTCTCATGATCATATGGTGGTTTTGGCACGTTAAACCCCACATATCAATCAATCAAGTTACAGCATCAGGTTACAAGAAATGCGCAACATTATCAACTGGCCTTGGCAGGGGCTCGCAACCCCGCACTTACTATATTCGTGTAATTCTTTTGTCACCGCTAGTAAGCCCCGGGAAGCACAGAAATGTAGCCCTTCTGCTTGCATTTCAGCTGTGCTTTTTCCGTCATTCACTTCTTTCTTTCTTTCTTTCTTTCTGTCTTTCTTTCTTTCTTTCTTTCTTTCTTTCTTTCTTTCTTTCTTTCTTTCTTTCTTTCTTTCGTTGCCGAATGCATGCCACTCACTATGAAGAAGCAAGCAACTACTGTAATTTAACAACGCGAAGCACGACTTCCTTTGTACAGATCATCCTGTAATCATCGTGGTTTCCGTTTTTGTGTATGCAAGAATTTGTATCCTCTTCCTGCGGCATGCAGGCACGCACGAAAATCTATGCGTACAGCGCAGAGTTCGGCTCGTGTACGACGTCATCGGCACGAGTGTGCGGGGAAGAAAATGTGTTCCCAGAAAAGTGGCGGAGCCTTTGCTTTGGACTCATGTATACATGTATAATACTTACAGGAAGTAACATTGTTCGAATCTCTGTACCTCCATTATTTTGACTGACTCAACGTACCAGCCTTGTGGGTGAATTACCCTATACGCACTGACGTCACCGCTTCTATTGTTGGTTACATTATACAAGCAGGTTTCGTTTCGCTGAGTCACTTCTAGAATTGACCAATCGCTTGTCACGTTCATTTTTTTTGGAGGGGGGGGGTTGAATCTATTATTCTTCCAGCAAATTTGGTTACTCTAGTGATTATCTCGTTCTAGCATTCTTGTGCATGAAATTGAGTCGTTCAGTGCTAAAGTGCTAAACTCACATCCAGACAATTAACAAGTGACGTTAGTGATGCACCAAAATACGTGCGTTCAAACATACAAAGACCACCCTTGAAAAAATTTTTAAGAAGTACATACGAGCTTTCGTTCATAGTTGCGCGTACAAAATAATTTCAGCCGTACAAAATAATTACGGAGATCTTTCAAACTCCTTATCATATCCGACTGACATTTTTTAATATAATTAAAACATTTACAAGAATGGAGACAATTATTAAATTTACACTTCCTAAGGGTTTGCTTATTGGGTGATAACTTGCTTGTTAGTAAAGCAGCATATGTAAACTGGCCACCCGTAGGTCGCTCAGCGGTAGAGTCACGCTGTTCTGCAGAGCCGACGAATTTTACGTCAAGTATAATGAATTTTGTCTGGAAACTATACCATAGCTTACTGAAAACAAGTATAATGTCGACAGGGTTGTCAACGCCAGCTTACACCATAAATAAATGAATAAATAAATAAATAAATAAATAACCTTTATCCCGTAGAGGCGTTGATGGAATCATTTTTTCTTCTCTGCAGTTTATACATGTGTACTAACCTGTTTCAGTCTGTTCATTTAAACTAGTAACAGCTTTTTCGAAAGTGTAAACTTAACTCTATACATACTTGAACAAAACTTCATTGAAAACCCGCCACAATGATGTAGTGGCTAAGGCACTCGGCTGCTGACCCACAGGTCGCGGGATCGAATCCACGCCGTGGCGGCCGCATTTTCAATTGTGGCAAAAATGCTTGAGGTCCGTGTACCTATATATTTAGGCGCACGTGAAAAAAACCCTAGGAGGACGAAATTTCCGGAGCCCTTCACTATGGCGTCTCTCACAATCACTTGGTGGTTTTGAGACGTTAAAACCCCAAAAATTGTTATTATTAATATTTCTTGGCAGTGTCGCGTGTATTTTATCGGTGTCCTGTCACCGTTTTCGCCGTTGTCATATATTACGTGCATTGAACTTACGAAGATTTTATTGACTATTTCAATACTCATCCGTTTATTCAATGACTATGTGGATAACGTTTGTTAACGATTGTGTACAGTATTCGAACGACCTCGTACGTAGTCTAAACTATGCACACGGGTCCCCGTAAGGCGGTGAGTTTATGAAATGCGCAGAGAAATTTAAAATAATTATGAATATTCCACTTAACTTGACGCACAATGAGTATTTAGTTTCTCTACGGGTATAAGAAGAAAAGAAAAAGACTTTCGAATGAACTTCCCTTTCACTTAGAACATACATGCAGCGATACCAATGCAATGAGATACTCTTTCAAAATAAAAAGGCTGGTGAGGTGCATTTATTGACTTTTGCGCAGCGCAAGAGATACAAACACGGTGCAGTGCGGCATTGTACGCGACTGCTCTGCACCGATCACCTTTCGCTTAACTTTACACAACGGACAAACCCTCTGTTTTCTAGCTCCCGACAAAAGTTATTGCGTTTAAATTAAGAAAAAAAAATGCACTTGAGAAAGAAAAAAAAACGGGCCCGTCCGGCAGAACAACCCGGGACCTCTGACACCCGAAGAGAGAATCAAACGCGTAGAAAAACGGGCCAACACAGGAATTTCTTCAGCGGCAACCTGTCGCAGAAACCGGCTTGCCGTTAAATGACGTCAGAAATGGGTTTCGAAAGTCTTCATGATTTCGTTAACCGTCGGGTACAGCGCAATGCAGAGGGGCTCCTGTATTGGTAATCATTAAAACCAGTTGCGCTTAGTTTTTCTAAATGCACGGCGCGTTTCTCACATCGCGTGGAGCGTAGTCGATTAGCAGAAACTGGGAATCGACAGCGGTCCCTGAACTGTAACAAAAAAAAACTTTTTTATTTTTCAGATGAAAGGCTTCGATACCTCGTAAAATCCGAAAATTGTCTGTAGGTGGCAATATCAACACAATAGTGATGGAAAAAATAATCATCACGAGATTACGTCATCACTTGAAGTGACCAAGACGTTGCAGATTGGTAAAAATTATGACGTAATCATGACGCCAGGTGACGTCATTACATGACGTTGCTGCGTTGTCTAAAGCGGGCCGATCGCTGAAGAAGTGCAAAACCACGTGCGATTCACAAAGCTTGCTTTCTCCGTTGAGAATCCGTGCGCCAGTGTATAT
Source organism: Rhipicephalus microplus (assembly GCF_043290135.1). NCBI lineage: Eukaryota > Metazoa > Arthropoda > Arachnida > Ixodida > Ixodidae > Rhipicephalus > Rhipicephalus microplus. Next base: position 206,108,583 of record NC_134700.1, read on the forward strand.
GAAACACTGTGACGTTTTTTTATATATATATTCTGTGCCAGTCTGTATTGATTCTGAGCCAGAATGTGCCCCGTACTTAAAATTAATCTAACTGGGGACACATTCGAGTATACTGTGATAAACACATTTTACACAGCGGTAACTACACCCACTAGTATTTAGTCCATATGGAACATTTTCACGACTGTAATCATTTTTATAGACAAACATAACCACCCCGTTCTCTCGGCTGTGTTTTCACCTATAGCGCATTGACCCCTTGAAACGTTTTTTTTTCCTCCTCCCTTCTTTCAATTGAAAAGCTCACACTTGCGTTAGTCCCTCTTGTTCAAATTCTATTTGGTACCTGTGATGCTATTATGGTACAGGCAGACAATTTTCTTTGTCATTTTACGAAACCATGAGCATTTTTATAGGTGTATCTACTACGGTGTAATACCCTTTCCGGGCAATCAGCAAATTTTCCCATTGCGGCAACTACGGAGAAGTTTTCGAACTTGCCCCACTAAATCCAGTTATGACACGCTTCTGGAAAATGTTGATCGCATTGCTCAAGTTTTAGTCTAGTCTGTTTCGCCTGCATTGGCATAAACTGGCGTAAATTATAAGGGGCGGGGGGTCAAGAGTGTCTTGACTACTTCCCTTGTGCCAAGGCTGGGAGGGACACATCTTGCAAGTGTCCCTCCTTAATTTATCTTTTTCCCTTCTCGTTTTCCTTCAGCTTCGACTTTTCGAGTTTTCAAGCATCAAGTCGCGTCTAGTCTACTAAGTATTGCGTCATACACCTGAATGGCTTGGCAGTTAACTATAGCGAGTGCAACTTTTAAATGCGAAGCATTTCTTAGCAAACATCGGCGACCTTGAGCGTATCTATCTATCTATCTATCTATCTATCTATCTATCTATCTATCTATCTATCTATCTATCTATCTATCTATCTATCTGTCTATCTATCTATCTATCTATCTATCTATCTATCTATCTATCTATCTATCTATCTATCTATCTATCTATCCGCCTACGACTTTAAGCTCTCCTCGCCGTTTCAATATTGGTTTTGACACGAAACTTGGTATGGCATAACAAGACTGTACGAAAAACATATTTATGTTTGTCATGGATGTCATGATTTACATTTCATGGTCCTGCAGCTCTTGCGGTGGTTTCGCTCAGATGGCATGCTGCAAAACTGGTATGGTATGACATGATTGCATCGCGAATACAAGCGACAGACCCTAACATGAAAATCATGACATGAGTGTCATGTAACAACATGATTACATGCCACGCTCATGATGCGCTCGCGGCCGTTTCGTCACATATACCAAATTTGGTATTACCAGACGTGAATGGATGACGAAGGTATGATACTGGTGCAAACATCATAAACATGAGATGCGTGTCATGTAACAACATGACTGCGTACATGCTTCGCTCATGATGCGCTCGCGGACGTTACGCTAGCTTCACATGTACCAAACTCGGTATCACGCGACGCGAACTGATAACATAGGTAAATGACACATCCAAACATGATAATCATGACATGCGTGTCATGTAACAACATGACCACATGCCACACTCATGATGTGCTCGTGGCCGTTTCGCTAGGTTCACATATGCCAAATTTGATTTACGTGACGCCAATGGATGACGAAGGTATGTGGCTTGTCCAAACATGATAATCATGAGATGCGTGGCATGTGAGAACATGGCTACATGCCACAGTCAAGGCGCCAATACATCTCGACATGACGTGTTGCGCGTGCTCGCCGGCGTTAATTTAGTCGCATCACGCCGGCGTTGCCACACCCGGCGCCGGTCCTGCCATTTACTCGCAGGCGCGCGCCGCGCTGCATTGCTTTGACGCATGCGCGTTTCAGCGAGTCCGGCGTACCTCCGTCACGAAAAAAGGGACATGCAGTGTTGTCTGGGTAACGCATCGGCATAGAGTAATGTTACTGTATGGCGTTGGCGCGAAATGCAGCATGTTGCATTTCGCACCGGTTGCCGTCGGGCCGCGCCGACGGACCCGGGTCGCGCTTGGCGTCAGACTATAAAGTGCTCGCGTTTTGCTAACGTAGCGTGCTGTGCCCAGCGTGCGCGCACGTCAACGCTACATCGGAGTATATGGGGCCCTTCATTATTCGCTCGCGGCCGTTTTGCTAGCTCCACATGTACCAAATTTGGTGTTACGTGGGGTCAAAGGATGACGATATATATGACTGGTACAAACATGATAATCCTGACACGCGTGTCATGTAAGAACATGAAAACATACCACGCTCATAGTGAGCTCACGGTCGTTTCGCTAGCTCCACATATACTAAATTTGGTATCACGTGACGTGAATAGATGACGAAGGTAAACGACACTTCCAAACAATATAATCATGACAAGGAAGTCATGTATGGCATCATTTACCTCCACCTCGTAACGCTGTGCTGATTCAAAGTGACGTATATCGACATTTCTCGCTCGTGCTTCGCATATCATCGGTTCCCACTGTACGTGGGATCTGCCAATTTTCTTTTAATGCTTTTCGTAGTGATGTTCAACACTTATCAGCTGTGTCAAACTATTGAAATCAGAACTGCCGCTCAATCGGTTTTGGACAAGCCTCCATAGAACAATGTAATTACGGGAGGTTGGAATCCATGTTCGTTTTGGATGTATTTCAAGGCACAATTTTCATTTTTATATAAGTAAAACTACAACCTACAACATTTATGAAAGCAAGATGGCCACCATGACAAAATACGTGTCCCTTCGGCGATTTTCCTGGACTTACGCCACCCGGGCATAAAAAACTTCCGGGACAAAACGTTGTTGCTTATAAGTGTCACTGCTATCTGGGATGAACAAAACAGGGGGAACGTTTCGAGGGGCTCGTTTCCGTGTTAGACAAAACCAAGTGATTCCAAGAGACAAGTAGGCCAGGGCAAACACAATGAACATTGTTTTTAGCTGTAGTGACGTTCACTGTAGTGACGTAAATTATGACGTAAACTCAAAATGAATTAAAGTCAACAATAAATCAGCTCTTACGTCGGAGGTATCCGAACACGCAAGTTTTGATTTCTAAGTGAAGAACACGCGTAAACACTTTATTAAGCGTGAAACCTCAAGACTTCAACCAGCAGCCAGGCAGCCAGACTGAAAGACGCGCCTTTATTACCACTCGGCCGGGAAAAGTCGACACTAGCTCCGTAACTGCGGGAGAGGTGGCGCCACCATCTTGACCAAAAGTAACGGTCTCGTAAAGCATGCTCTACCTGCGAAAAATTCTGCATTGCGGTGAAGTTAGAACGCTGTTTGGAAGGCGAATTAATAACAAAGGGCGAACAGAAGGTATGGGCATAGATAGGTGAATATGTTTGAACACGGAGTGTCACTACAGCCGAAGTTTCGACAACTGGTCTTGTTTTCCCCAAGTTCCTCCTGCCTTAAGAAAGACAATGTCACTTGGCTAAATATTGATGACAGCAACACATGTTCAAGAAAGAAACCCAAGTCATATGAGCTGGCCATTTGCGATCATGCTAACCATGAAAAGTATTTCCTTTTCCACGACAAAAAACTCGCTTAGGGTATGTCACGGGAAATGCACCACCTGAAAACGCATTAGTGTGGGAAGCACGATGGTGCTCCAAAAAGACACAACACACGTGCGCTACTGTAGCATTTGTAATTGTGGCTACAGTAACGACATAATAAAAATAGTTCATCCTTTTTGGAAAAGCGTATTTTATGCATTTAGGTGGCACACCATATTTTGCCTATGTACGTTATATGTACGTGATATCCCGCAGGAAGGAACGTTTATCAGTAATGTGCAAGCCATCGCAATGATTGCGTAACATGCGTTGAAGGAAAACAAGCTAAACTAACTCTTCGATAAAAAGTCACCGATGTTAGATTTTGCAGCGATTTCCACGTGAAGCTTATTCAAAAACACCCTAGTGATTGAATTCCGGCCCACGCTTCGGACTTGAGAGGCTGCTCTCGATGTTTCATTACGTTTGCTTCTGGAATTTTTATTCGCCCGTTCGTGCGCGCGAGAAACGCAGAGACGAAGCGTGCTGCTGGGAGTCTCGATACCAACTCGGTGGACTCGGGGCCTGGTTCCTCCCTCTTCTCTCTCTCCACGCCTTTACTCGCGGCTCAGAGGGACAGAAAAGAGTCTCGGCCTGCAACACGCCTCAGAAGTTCCTCGTTCGGTGCTCCAGATACATTAGAGCAGTGGTTACCAAATGAGGGCTGTGTGGTATAAGGCGTCGCTACCGACTACAGCGCTGTGCGGTGGCACGCGCTCGGTGGCCGCCACGGGGGAAGAAGGAGGAAGATGAAATAAACAAGATGTCTCCGTTTATGCTGTGCTATTCATTATGCACGATGTAACATATTTGCTCTTTCGGAGATATGCGACTTTGACCGTGCATGTTATAGCAAGTACATGTGCTACAATGCCGTTCTCTGTGATTTGAAGTATCTTTTACACGATGAACTTGCAAGTCATTTTGTGCAAGTTCTCTTGCTTCATTAGTCGCTTGATCATGCTGTTTGGCAATGGTAAGAGCCTTAGAAAGCGTGAGAGACTCTTCCAGCAGAAGGCGTTCACGTAAGTATCCACTTGTGGTTTTCTCTATGAGCTGGTCGCGTATCATGTCGTCCGTTAGATCACCGAAATTGCATGCTCCTACAAGACTTCTCAGCGCGGTGACGTAATCAGCCGCAGTCTCACCAAAAAATATGTTACATCGTGCATAATGAATAGCACAGCATAAACGGAGACATCTTGTTTATTTCATCTTCCTCCTTCTTCCCCCGTGGCATAAGGCGTCGCTACCGACTACAGCGCTGTGCGGTGGCACGCGCTCGGTGGCCGCCACGGGGGAAGAAGGAGGAAGATGAAATAAACAAGATGTCTCCGTTTATGCTGTGCTATTCATTATGCACGATGTAACATATTTTGGCGACGAGGATTCACCAGCCCATGTGCTACCGGCCTGAACCTCATCTGTGCCCTCGTTTATTGCCTACCATCTTCTACGATGAGTATTTCGGGGCTACAGCCGCCACCTCCGTTCCTGTCGTCACCTGGACACCCGGACATTCCATGGGAGCAATGGATCCAGGCTTTCAAGAATTACATGGTTGCTTCGGGCGCCTTCGACCTACCTGCCATTCGTCGGAAGGCGATCCTGCTCAACTGCTTGGGCTTGGAAGGACAACGTATCTTCCAGACTCTGACGACTACTGACGACCCGTGCCTCGTGCCTGCGAGCGCTGCGGCAGGTACACTGACGTCCCCTAGTCCTGATGTGTTCGACCGCGCCATCGCGACGCTGGAAAGGTACGTGCGGACTTGTCACAAGACTGGCAAATCACGCATGTGCGCACCAGTTCTTCAATGTGACTATCCATGCATGGCCACCAATAGGACTCTCTCAGGCGAGCTTTGGTACGACTAATGCCTGGATGTGACTCGTGGGCCAGATCCATAAGGCGGCGTGTCAACGTCTTGGCCTGACAAGAAATCACTGTCAAAAGAATTGCTACCTTACTTTTACGTGAAGGCTGAACTCTCTGTTGTAAGTGATATCCTATGCCGGGGTGACAGGATTGTCGTGCCTGCAACGTTGACACGCCGCCTTATGGATCTGGCCCACGAGTCACATCCAGGCATTAGTCGTACCAAAGCTCGCCTGAGAGAGTCCTATTGGTGGCCATGCATGGATAGTCACATTGAAGAACTGGTGCGCACATGCGTGATTTGCCAGTCTTGTGACAAGTCCGCACGTACCTTTCCAGCGCCACTGCAACCTGTTCCTCTTCCTGACGCGGCGTGGGAAAAAATTGCCATCGACATTGTGGGACCTTTCACGCAAGCTTCGGCCGACTGCCGTTTTGCGATTACTGTTATTGACTATTATAGCAAGTGGCCTGAAGTGGCGTTCGTGCGAGATGCGACCACGTCTACAGTGAAGAAGTTTTTACTTGAACTTTTTGCGCGAGAAGGCTACCCACGTAGTATTGTATCCGATCATGGACCACAGTTCTCTTCAGCAAGCTTTGACGAGTTTCTCACGGAGCGTGGAATAACGCACTACAACTCTTCCGTGTATTACCCACAAGCTAACGGCTTGGTGGAGAGATTCAATAGGGTGCTGAAGTCGTACATTCAACTAGCCCTGCTTGAACGTCGTGACGTACGAACAGCCATGCTTGATTACCTGCAAGTATATCGCTGTACGCCTCACGCGACTACTGGTGCGACACCCGCTGTTCTTCTTCATCGACGCCAACCTCGCACCAGACTTGACATATTGGGATTGCCCGACAGATGCTTCAGCACGGACCCGTCAAGGGCGATTGAACAGCTACGAGAGCATGTCAAAAAGAAGCAAATGATCTCGAAGAGCTACACCGATGAAAAACGTGGAGCCAAGGAACCCAGTTTCGTCGTTGGTGATTACGTGCGCGTTAAGACAACTGCAGCTCACGGTAAGCTGTCTTCACAATTTTCCGCGCCCAAGAAGATCATTGGAAAACGGGGACCGGCCTCGTACCTTTTGGACGATGGGCGTGTGTGGAACGCATCTAAGTTAATCGCAGTTCACTCCGGAGCGGTCAACAAAATGAAATCGGGCACCCCTGCTGTTATGAACTGGACACCTGCATTTAATCGGTCTTCTCATGCATTACAGCCTGAAACCGCTGCCCTTATGAACTGGTCCCCTGCATCTGATCGGTCATCTAGTGCACCCCAATGGGACACATCAAGAGCGGATGGTCATGAAAGGGCAGACCCCGTATCATCTCCACCAGACGGCACGCAAGCTTTGACCAGTCCAGGATTTAATGCGCCTGCAAGGAAAAGCAAGCGTAAAAAGAAGACCCCAAAGAAATTGAAGGACTTCGTTAGGAAGTAGACAAAAACAGTTTTGTGTGTTTCTACCATTTATTTTTATTTTATTTTATTTTTTTTTTTTTGCAAGAGGGGATATGTGGTATAAGGCGTCGCTACCGACTACAGCGCTGTGCGGTGGCACGCGCTCGGTGGCCGCCACGGGGGAAGAAGGAGGAAGATGAAATAAACAAGATGTCTCCGTTTATGCTGTGCTATTCATTATGCACGATGTAACAGGCTGCGCCCCCCAAAGGATATACGAAGCCATCTCTTCCGTTCTTCTTTTTTTTGGGGGGGGTGGGGGGGGGAGCTTCTTCTGGTTTAACCTTGTCCTGTGTGTGGCATAACCAATAGAAGAAGAGACGAAAAAAAAAGGAGGGCAGTACCTTCCCGAACAGTATAATAGACGGCACTGTCTCATAGAAGTACACACAAACTGCAGTTGAGTGAGAATATTCTAGGTGGCACTGTACCACTACTTTCCACTTGGCTGCTGCGCGGGATGTGCCTGGGTGCGCGAGGAAGGAGTGCCTCCCTCAGTCACCTGGATAGTCGCCGTACGTGGTGGATCGTTGGTGGGGCATGGACGAAGCAGAGTGGCATGTGCGTTGATGACGCTTGCGCTCGGCTTCCTTGGCTCTCGTCTCGTCGGTGTTACCCGCGCGCCGTCTGCATTCTCGAACGCATGTACGGACGGACGGATGCACAGACACACGCACAGACGGACGGACGCGTGGACGAATGTACAGATTGACTCATGAACCAACACGCGGACGGACAGAAGCACGGATGGGCGTACAGACGCTTCACCCCACTCATCATTCACTTCGTGGATATGCTGTAGTTTTTTTTTTGGAGGCGGTGGAGGATACGCGGAACAGATATGTGAAAAACAGAGAAAACGTGTGCGCGAGTGCATTCGTGCGTGTGTGTACGTGTGACACAGAGAGAGAGAGACCCTATCTCATAACTGCGGCCTCTTTTAATTTAGGTGCTTTACCACAGGACATTACTGCATCGTGGTGGAGCTTTTTTATGTTAGCACTTTTTATGAGATAGCTGAAAAGCCTTAGCGTTTGCTAGTTTCCCCGACATATGCATGCGAGAACATTTTTTTCTATGTTTGAATATTTGCAACAGCAAACATAGCTAGGAACAGGTTGAATATGTCTGCATATCGCACAACTTAATGACAAGCTTTTCAGGTCTAAAGAGCACGGCTCTAAGTTGACCATTCTTTGTCAGAGAAAAAAGGTGCGTATTTCCCTCTGCGCATTATGTTAATTTTTCTTACTTCTCCTCCTCCTTTTTTTTCTGCGAGGGATCTCTCATCACTTCCACTTGCCCACAAGGGTCCCAGAACTTCCATAGCTGGACACCACTGCAACATGCGACGTAGTATAAAATTCAGAGATGACTAGAAGTCCCTGCCTGCATTCTATACGAGAATTCCTTACTTCAATTTATATCCCGCTATTGGAGAAAATACCCTATACATCTCCATACACGGAACCTTATCTATAGAACTTCCCTGACTCACAAACGATCCGCGAATTAATGTAATAGTTACATAATGGCTACAAGGTCATCTTCAGAAGCGCACGTAAACATGTTTGCTTGAGACGTGTAGAGTTATAGCAATGTTATTGAAAAAAAAAAAAGCTCGTAAAATTATTGCGAAACTGCGCTCTATCTGCATTCCGGAGTGAACAGTTGGTCACTTCTGTTCTGTCACCGGTCTGCGATTCTGAAGAAAAGAATATATACTAGCATCTCCTCTTAGAAAGTTGGGCCCGGAAATAAGTTTCTTTTTAATGTTGGAACCAGTATTCAGGGATACAGCCACAGGGATGTCTTTATCGCCATAGAGAAATTTATAATCGGGACTAATAATATCTTGCCGACTTTTGGTGGCTCTGAATATTTCATTACTGATAACTGCCAATTCAAGTTATTGTATGAGTTGACTGTAACACCTGGGATCGTTGCACTGCAGAAAAGAATGGAACAGTTTACCCAGTGCTAAGACAATTCCCTGTATTGGGAATGAGCCATTGTCAGTAGACAACAAAGCCAACAGCTATGGGGTGATGATGGGAATTGGCCGCAAGAGACAGCAATCAGTGTCAGGTGTGTGTAAAAAGTTACCTGTTTACATCGCTGTATCTCGGGCGCTGTTCTCGGCGCGTGGCATCAGCACGTGTGAAGTGGTACACACCAAGCAGAACTAATAGCAAACATATTGCCAAAATGATGACTACAGACAGGGCACATACACCATGCAGAAGCTCGTGCGGCCTGTGCCGTTTCTGCAGTCGCATCTTCGGTGAGGACTCCATTATCGAGCATTCACCAAGCAGCCCAACAGTAAGAACTGTCAATGATATGCACACGCAGACAGAGAACAGTTGCGCTACAGCGTTATCTCGCATTTTCCACTCAAGTACAAATGCATGTAATCTACAATGCAGCGATGAATTGTATCCCACGCAGCGAACAATGTAAGTGAAGCGAGTGAGTTCATATGGGCCGTGACACACTAGCTGTAAATGTGGAATCCTCTTCGAGTTGTGTTGCCGCTTCCCGGCCAGTATAAACCATGGGCTCAGCTTTGGTCACACAAGCCATTAAAACAGCCTACTCCTGTTAGCTTAGCAGCGTACGTGACTACGCACACGCATGAACACGAAAGCGTAGCGCTATAGTCACATCAGATTTGGAATCAGATGACGGAAAAAAAAACTGCGTCACACTATACTGTAAAGGTAACTGTATCACCTACTGTATAAGAATCCAGGTGGTACCGTCATCAACCCAACCACAACCACCACGGCATCGGTGAGCCCAACCCCTATAGCTATGACAGTGAATGCGCTCAGCGCGGCACATGTAGCCGGCTGGGCTCGCTTAGCCCACAACCTACCAGTTCGGTAAACCAGGCACTGGACGTTAATACATGTTCGGCAGCCGCTATCAAAGTCACGAAATGTCAGTGAAGTGTTCAGTGTTGACATGTTCACCAGAGGTGCGTAGTCTCAATACCTATAACGGAAGTATTCGGCAAAGTGTGTAGAAGCCGTTAGCGTGCCTCTTGCGCCACTGATCTAAAAAGGGCTCACTTCGTGCACAAAAGCTTCCTGCGGTATTGCAACTGCAGACCCGGGGAAACGCACACGTCCACAACGCGTGGTGTCGCAGCGCGCGCGCGCGTTTTCGTGGCCGAGGCGCTATCTGTAGACGGCGGCAGCGGGGGCTTTGTGGGGCTTCCGTATCGCCCTGTTCTTGTCCTCAGGCTGGACGCTGAGCTCGTCGAGTGCCTTCTTAAGCAGGATGCTGAACTGGTGCAGGTCTCCCTCCTCGGCCCGGTTCTCTCTCAGTTCGTCCGGGTACTCCGTGGCCCCCCTGTCCTGTGACCTGCGGTGGCCGGAGTCCAGCCACGGTGCGCAAAACTTAGTCAGCAGATACTGAAGGATGTGACGTCGCAGTTGTCGACACGGGAAGAGCATGCACAAATCGCGTTAGCGAAACCTGGCGAGAAATGAATCAGACTCCGAAGAGTGCTGCACAGTTGATGCAGGGAGTGATGTCTATTTCTTTGCTTGATGTACTCTTTAGGTGTTATCTTTCGAGCTGTTTGGTAACACGTGGTTCTGGAGGCACTCCAACCAACACATGTAAGTTGAGACGTTCGCACGCGTTGAGGCATCCAAACGAACGAGTACATTTCTTCTGGGGCTGACGTCAAATTTCACCTGTCGCTATTCTTCTCTCTCTCTCTCTCTCTCTCTCTCTCTCTCTGGTACAGTGCCATATCCTTGGGGATCTAACGAACGCCATTATCGATTCCTTGCGTGCACACTCGTATAGCTACCACAATTCACACCCTACAATCGAAATTTTAGAAAAATTAAGGTGTTTGGAATTTTTCAGCTGCAGGCTGGAAAAGCAACCCCTAAGGAAAAGGGCTCAATCTTATGTATGCGTGCACGGTTGTTTTGTTTACTCGCAACGAACTTTGAGTTTGATTTACGCATAGAAAAATAGCATACTTCTAAGTGAATTCAGCGATTCATTTAAAAAAAAAACGATATCTAAAGCTGCATATATACGCCGCATATGCTACTCGTAATCTGCCCAGCTGCTCAGCGTTGGAGATGTCGGAGGCCTGCTGAAGAGAGCGGGTATAGCGTTGTTTTGAGGCCCATCCACGGATTCGCAGCTCGCCCTCGTCGCCGCAATCACTAAATTAACGAACTTCACACGGTTAATAGAGAGTTTTAGCAGGCTACGAAAACACGTTACGGAAAAGCGGCAACACGGAACCGGCTGACGAGTGCACATGCGCGATCATTGTACGTGCATATGGAAAGGAACCGTGTCGTAGTTTCGTAACGTGTTTCTTAGCTTGCTAAAAAAAAAAAAACTACTATTCCACGACATCACGAAAAAAAAAAAGAACAGGAAAAGCGAGAAAGGCATTATTCACAGCTTGAAATGTTCACTTCTTTTAAGTATACCGTACGCTTCTTAGCCGGACAGAAGTGTTTAGAGAAAGATGGAAAACTCAATAAATGAGAAGTCATCGAAGAAGGCATGCCGGCGGAGTAAACGCTTCGACAACAGGCTTGACTTCTTGGGGAGACGTCTCTGTCAAGGGCGTTTGTCTTTACCGAGAGGCCCACACGTATTTTCGTCAAAAGTACTTGGCTTGTCACTAGCGAACCCACCATGCTCTAGTAGTTGTAAAGCTCGACTGTTGACCCAAAAATTGCGTCACTGAATTCCGACCACGGCGGCCACATTTCAATACACGCGAAATGTTGAAGCGACCCGGAAACGGCTTTGACAATCTTGTACAAAGGAATTGGGCTGGTAGCTATACCAAGTCCCAAGGATTATTTACAAGCCAATTAGAGCTCTCTGCGTAAACTGTGTAATTTTTTACAACGTTTTAAAGCTGCGAATCGCTGCAGATCCTTGCAGATCGCTGCGACTCGGTCAAACGCGTTTTGAACAGCCCATTCACGGAGCGACGTGCTCTGCCCACATGACGTCACCGTGGCTGCTGATCTGATTGGCTGTGGAGCGTGCGGCAAAGGCCCCGTGTAGGCGGAGCTTAGCCCCGAACGCTCGATTTCAGGTAGTTGAGGGTGAAAGGCCTAGCGGAGTATGAGGGTGCCTGTTTATTACTCGTAGCTCCGTTAATAAGGGGTGTTTCTATGGAATCATGGTGAAAATTATTTGTTCCAGTAATAGTCTAATCAAAAACTGAACCTGTAAAAACAACCGTTTCAGGGACCCTTTAAAAAGCCTATGGGTGCACGATAAAGAACCTTAAATAATCAGAGCTTCCAGGGTTTTGGACAATGACGTATCTCATAGGGATATCGTACCTTTGGTATGTAAAATAGAAATAATTATTGTTTGCCTTGGCACATCGCATGCCCCAGTGACATCTCTACTTCAACGACTTCTCATTTATTAGACTTCTTTTTACTTCGCTATATGTTCTTTTTTGTCATAGTTTTTTAGCTGTCTAATCCAGGCATTGTCATTCACCTGAACCTCTGCGACCTGTCCCTGCGCCTGAGGAGCTGGTCGATCTCAGCCGCCGCATCGGGAGCCACCAGTTCGTAGGTAGCCTGCTGCTGCGGCATCTCAGGCTGCAGCTGCTGGTCCTGGACCTCCTCCGGCTGCTGCACGTCCTGCTGGTCTTGCTCGGCCAAGGAGTCCAGTTCTCGAATGGTGCGCAGAACGCGCATCAAGTTGCCGGCCACTTCGCGTTTTAGGGCCGCCGTCTCGGCTGCGTACGCCGGCATTCGGCGCGAACGAGAGCGCTGCTGTTTCTGCTGTTGATGCTGCTGCGGTAGCTGTTGATGCTGCTGATGCTGCTGCTGCTGCTGCTTCTTGGCCCTGGGTTGGTGTCCCGATGAGTTACCGCCACTGGTTCCTTCACCCGCTTCTGGCCAGCTACCGGGCAGCCAAAATACGCTGGCAATGTACACAAAGAAGCAATTGGTAATGTACACAAGAAGCACAAAGAAGCAAACAATCACGCCTGTCGTGCCCTCTTTGCCGTCTTACATTTAAAACTGCCTTACAACGTTTTTCCAGGTAAATATCGAATGTCCTCGCTATCGGAGTTTTTTTTGTCTCCCCATTACAGTGCCACGAATATCTTTAGAATGCGACATGTAAGAACGGTGTTACAGAGATTTGTCCCGCGCTTTTAGCACTCTCACTCTCTGCCTTTTTGTCCGCTGAAAGCTACACACGGGGTAATAACAAGGGACAAATTAAGCTGCACCCCTTTAATAAAAAAAAAATTGATGCGCTTCACCTATACCCAGACACGAGCACCTACACACTCTCCCAGTTTCTTATCTTGAAACAAAAAAAAAAAAACACTCACTCCTGTCTGCCCAACTTCGGCGAAAATATCAGGCTTATATCGGCTCACGTTTATATAACGGCTGCCCACACGTACACGCTAGCGTTCATACGCAGTCTCAATTTTTACTGACCAGAGGGGTGCGTAAACTTATTGGGCGAACTATCACACGAAAACCTGATAAAAACATCGTGTGAGTCATTTGTATAAATAAAAAAAAAACACCGATAACCCCAATTTAAAGGTACGCAATCAAAATGCACTAAGTAGAGCACCGAATACTCTATAGCGTTAGAGAGTATTGACAGCGTGGTAAAAAAATCCAAGTAAACGCTAATGGACTCGTGAGTCGACTCATTTTGGCTCGTTCACTCCCAGGTCGAGCCGTCAGTCTGAGTCTGAATGAGAACGAGTGAATAAATTAGTTCAGCGAGTTTGAGTCCGAGTGAGTCCGATTGAGAAAACTTCGAGTTAGTCTGGGTTGCCATTACCTCAAAATATATTCATTCTGGGTGTGAGTATAGCTCCACATTTTTCGCCACCCTATGCTCATAAATAAGAAAAATGATCGACATCCGTTGGGGCATGACTGGTAAATGTCGGTGTATGCGAACATTTCACGCTGCTAATACATGCACCACCAGCACCGGCAAGCAATAGCCAATGCAGGCAAACAGTAAGCCTGCAATACCAAACACGAGCCTATGGCCACCCAACACAATGGATTACCGGCGCCAATAGTACTAATGTTGAAGTATGGTACCAATCGAGATTTTTATTGACACCCGACTGGCCGGGGAAGGACAAGAATGAAATTAACACAGCTTGGTTGAAATAGCACAGCGTGGAAGAATTAATACAGTTAGACGTTTTTTTAAAAATATATTTCTACCTTGGTGAGCACTGTGTTAACTTCGACCAATAGCACTATACGTACACGGCCCCCTCACTGCACACTTACACCTATAGCTTCTGTTGATGAATAATAAATATTTTATTTTATATTTAGTCTTGCTTACATGGTTAGATGGGAGAAAGCTTTGCAATGCAGTGGGCGTAGCCAGGCTGACGACGATAACTGGTGGAATTTTTACATCCTGCTTAGTTTGTGATACTTTCAAGCAAACTAATTTATAGGCCAAAATGACGTTTTTCGCGGCTAATTCTGAAATCTATAGAGCAGAAACAAACTCCCAGCTTATCCTCACCGGTGTTCGGGCACTTGCAATGAGTCGTTCCGCGTCAGGTGTGTTTTGTTCGGGTACGTTCCGTTGGCGAGCAGGAACCGCAGGTAGGGCGGCGGGGGCGAGAAGCGGTGGGACGGCACGCGACGGGTTCCTTTCACCTCGTGCAGCTTGATGACCACGTACGGATGGCCGTGCAGATACACCTGAGGAGCCTCTGTCGTCGTGGTCGTCGTTCTTCGGCTTGTTGTGGCCGGTGGCGGTGCTCGCTCGCAGCCAACCGCTGGGAAATACATGAGAATGCGCAGCGCACGTTTGTACATATGCTTCGGTGGATTTGCTGGTGAAAAAAAAAACTTTTTCAATTTGCTTCTCACTCTCTCCGTATAGTTAGGGCTGAAGGATGTGGGAGGGTTTTTTTTTTTTTTTTGTCAACCAGCACTACATCCATAGCTACACAAAGAAAAAAAAAAGACAGGCACAAGTGCTTGTGCTCGTGTATTTTTTTTTTTTCATTCGTGTGGCTACAATCCAATTGGCCCGGATTTCAGTACTTGTGTTGAGCTCTGTCAGGTTATGTGCACCTTCAGATCGTAGCTCGTCTCGAATGTTCCAGTAATGACATAAATTACACGTTATTACTTGTCCCGGCCGCGAGATGACATGATGCTTCGAGCATTTCACGCTTCCTTGCACTTACTGGGTGGCGCTTCTGCGTCAAAGTGGGTGATGTTTCATTTTAATGCGGAGAAAGTCGAAAGAACCGCTATAACGTTTGCCCCAACTGATTGCTCGCTATAGCTTTGTTATGCTGCTTCCATCACCAATTCTGTTGCGCTTGTGCTGAATGGGCGCGCGTCAAGAGTAAAGTGTTGAAGAAGTACATGCATATGTCGGCACGAAATGTGCGTCCTATATAGACTCACCCATGAAATATATATTGCTCTTTGACCTTGCCTGCTATATGCTTATGATGTGCCCGAGGAATTGTTTTTCTTACCTCACAATAAAGAATGCTCTTAAGCATCACTGTGTCTTCAGTCACCAAAAATTTCCCCAATTGGCCATATACGCACTCGGACTCAGACTCACTATCTTTCTCAACCGGACTCACTCGGACTTAAACTCGCCAAGATATAATACTCACCCGGACTCACTGATACTGAAACTCGCAGCTCTGTCGGAGTCTGAATAGGTCGCTCATAAGTGTGCTTATCGAGCTACGCGTGGCGGCACATGAAACTATCCGCATGTGGTCTCACCAGCCACCGTGGTTGGCGCGCACGTCGTCGTCCTCTTGGTTGTAGTCGTCGGCTTTGGCGTCGTCGTCGTCGTTGTAGTTGTCCTTCTTGTCGTCGTCGTATGCCTGGTCGTGGTGGTGGCAGCTGTGGTTCTCTTGGTGGTTACCTTGGTAGTTTCAGGTAGCTCGCAGTTGCCAGGGGCAGCCGCTGGAGCAGCCCTCCGTGGCAGTGCCGGAAACAGGTCTGTGTGAGCGGTGGTCACGTGAGTCGGGTGAGACGTCCAGTACCGGCCACCCCAGTGACGCGCTGACGGCGTCGAGTTGCCGTGGTAGCCCCGGCTGTGCAGCTCGCCACCATCGTCTGTGTGGTGTTCCTTGTGAAATGGCTCTGGGGGTGCATGGTCGCCCTTCTTGTGCATCGTCATGGCCTTCAAGGTGGAGTGAGAGAGTAACGTTAGCAGGAGACGGAGGACCACATCAGTACAAGTGGCGCGCCATTCAATCCCTGTGTAGCGCATTGCTTTTGGTCAGCGTCAAGCATGCATGCATCTGGTCAAGCATGCGTGCTATGCCTGTAGCAAGGTCCTCCCATTTTGATGAAAGATGCATCTCCATCCCAAGCGTGGGCGTCGGCAGGGGTTTACAAAGGGACACTTGTCCACGCCAATCTACGCCCCTCCCCCACGACAAAGACCTGCCAACCCTCGTGCTGCCCAGTATGCTCCTTCCGCTTATTCTTTGACAGTGCCTGTTCGCATGTTTTCAGAACAATAGCCCTACGAAGCGCCGCGGATTTGGTCAGTTAATTGGGCTTCCATGGTACTGCAAAATATGGGGCAGTGCAAAATGAAACGATAGTGCTGTAACGCTCGTCTTCGTCACTTTGAAGCCACCAATCGTGCTTCGCGTTGCGCCACTCTGTAGATTTTGATAGCATGGAATCTAGAGACAGGTGCACTCATCACATGCGCAGATGCATAAAAAATTGCACCAAGGTCGCGACAAACGGTCCACGGGATCTATCTCAACCCAATCCAGCCTATAGATTTTTTTTTTCAGAGCAACACAACACAGCCTAACGCAACATACAAACCATGTCATTATGGCGTTTTTGTTTGCAATGTTCGCTCACCTTATAGCTGTGGCGTAACTGAACAAGCAGAATTCCTGGTGCTGACTGTACCGACAGGTCGTGACGGTCGTTTAGTTATGAGTGCACAAAACTTTCGTGCGAGAATAATATATATCTGCTCCACACATTTGACAAACTCGTCTCTCTTTTGTTGTCGACATAACGTGGATCTCTTCTCCGATAAAGAGAAATCTGTAGTTGCCCAGAGGCAACTACAGATTTCTACAAAAGGTAACTTCCACGTGTTGCATTTTTTAATCGTTTCAACTACGTAGTGTATACGCATGTACCTGCGCGTTTCTGGTCGCAGCGACGGCAGGGTGGCTGGCGTTAACCAGACGGAACTTGATGATATGCATCTTGTACCGCTGCGCGGACTCGCCGCTGTCCTTGTCCGCGCCACCCGAAGCCGCCGACCCATTTGCGCCGCCAGAGTCGACGCCGACGAACTGCGCCCGGCCATTGCCGCTGCGACTGTTCAGCTTTTGCGCGCCGCCTCTGTTGAACAGGTAGTCCTGCGCAACACATATTATGTCATGTGCACTGCAGGAGATATTAAGGTATACCATTTAAAAGGTCTGTCTTTTACTTTTCGAGATTACAACAGTCGCACAGTGCCTTATAAATTCGCCTAAGCCGACTCGAAGTCAAAGGCCTCCTTTTTCTTGTCCTTTTCAATGTGCAATCAATTATATGGACTCTCTGGACGAGTTTTTGCCATCGCCGTCATGTTTAATATAAAGTAACATCGCCCCACGTGAAGTTACTTCACCCCACGCATTGTATGTTCTACCTGCGAGTAAAAAAAAAAACCTCGCGCAATGAAGACGATTGTGTCTGAAGTAGAGGAAGGGGTGTATGCAGCATTTTTTTTTCAGGAAAGGGTTGAAGGGGAGGCACCCCCTTCATCTAAAGTGGGGGCCAAACAGGCAAATGTTGTCGAGTGTCATTTTGAGGTATCTATGCCATGCCGAAAAACATTTCGGAGGGAGAAGGGGGAGGCACTGGCCCGGGCTGCCATCCTACGCCACTGAGCACAGTTAAAACGAGCCGGTCATCCTCTGTGGCCCGGCGCACGCACCTGGTAACGTCACAGTGCGTGCGAGGCCTGCCTTTGATTGCTCCTCAAGCAGGAGAAACGCCCTGTCCGTCTGTTTTTCGGGCGAAGGAGCATGAAACGAAAGGGCTGTGTTGCTCGAGCAGCAACTGGTTAACTTTGATCACGAGGGCAAGCTCGCGAGCGCTATCTAGCATGCACTGTACGCGCTGTGCTTTCTCGGCTTATTTCACGCCGAGACAACAGACTGCACGAGAACCACTTCACTCCCTGGAGCGGCCGTGTCATTTTTGTGTCTTCTTCCTCTTTTTTTTTTTTCGTCTCAGTTGGTCATACTGATTCTTCTTTACTTTTATACTTAAGCATGGACAATAGGTATCGCGTGCAGCCTTTTTAGGAAACTGACATGACACAAGCTGTGACTTTCTTTTTAACGACGCCTCTGGAGTGACACATGTTGTACCTCCCTTTTTCTCTCCATGTTTTCTCGTACGAAGTCTTGCCTAATTGTCTCTAAAGTAGGTGGACTATCCGAGCATTCTGCACGATTTCGCCAGCCTCAGAACTCTTAGCAAGCAACTGCCTGTAGTGTGTACACCTCGACAAGATATTCGGGGGAATCCGCCTGCGTGCATCTCAAACGTGTCCCGTGGTGTGCGTCATGCTGCGAAATAATGAAAGAAATGGTCGATAGGCTCCATGGTTTGGAGTGTTTATGATAACTATTTATTCTAACGCTTAAAGAAACCTCTACGAAAAAGATGTTTTAGCTTCGAACAGCTTGACGCTTAAGTAACAAGGACCAAGACAGTGTTAAATTATAGGCCGCTCACTCACACTTATGATGATATTGCCAAAGCATAAATACTGACTACATTGCGCGTTTTAACTTGCTGTCAGCGTAGACGATCCATGAGCCGCCGCATGCCGCGCCAAGTTGTTGGCGTTGTCGCTTTGCCGCTGCTTCCCCAACTCTCGCCTATATACGGGCTAGCTTGTTTTCTACGCCGACGTTGCATTTCGTGGGAGAGAGCATGTTCACGTACGTTTTCATCAATAGCAAAAAGAGAACGTGTGGCCTGGAACGCGCTTATTCTTCACCTTCATCAACACTGGTGCACATAGTGCCTTACAGATGTGTAGCAGGTACCTCGCTTATCAGCAGAAGGACGAATGGCCCCGCCGTGGTGGTCTAGTGGCTAAGGTACTCGGCTGCTGACCCGCAGGTCGCGGGATCGAATCCTGGCTACGGCGGCTGCATTTCCGATGGAGGTGGGAATGTTGTAGGCCCGTGTGCTCAGATTTGGGTGCACGTTAAAGAACCCCAGGTGGTCGAAATTTCCGGAGTCCTCCACTACGGCGTCTCTCATAATCATATGGTGATTTTGGGACGTTAAACCCCACATATCAATCAAATCAGAAGGACGAATGGCATAGAGGCACAGTGTATGCTTCCCTATTTCATGAAAGTTAAGGTGGGCGTATATCCGATAAGTACTTTGCACGTGCTGTGCTGCTACGAACAAACGATGGGCGTATAGCGGGTACCTTGCATGTGCTGTATCAAAAAACAGACTAGGCCTTAAGGTGCATCGCCTATAAAAACTATATGACCTTTGGCAATGCTGTCACAAGAAATACTTCGCGACACTAACACTCTAAAAATTAAAAGATCGAGTAAAAAGGGTGTCTTTTTGTCCCTCAACAGTAATCATCATCTGGCTTGCTAGCGCTTCCTTTCTTGAAAGCTCTGCGCTGGCCACTTTCCTATCAAGAAATCTATGACACGTTGATAACGCGAATGTCGTTCGTGACCGGAGCACGTAGCGATAGTGCAACGAAAGGAACGCGAGGTAGATGACGATTATTGTTGTGGGACAAAAATGCGGCCTTTTTACTCGAGCTTTTATTTGAGTGAAGTGCGCACAGCAAGGTCACTGAAGCTCAGCAATGATTTGGAGAATGGCGACTTTGTCAGTATTAGAGATAACGATGTGTCCGTTACGTCTTGAAAATTACCCAGACTTGTTGAGATGGGAATGTCATATCGTGAAAGTCAGACCAGGAGACGGCACGGAGCTCACGAGACGAATTAAACTTCGATGTCGTCTGTCCTGTGCTACTGACACTGTTGGCCCCGGAGGATTTCGCAAACCGGGTTCCAGCAGCGCATATATATCCTTGGGCGCGGCAACGGGAAAGTATGCGAGGCTACAGTTTAAGATATCACAACACAGTCTACGGTATTTGCACAATGATCATTCTTCTAAAAATTCATATTTAAGCAAAGTAAGCTCAAGCAATCTTTTATATGTTATTCGTTTATTTATTGTTGAATAAGAACACTTATACCCACCTTTTTATTTTCGAAATATTAAATACAAAAATTATTTTTATACAAAAGGAGAAATTATCCTTTGTTTCTAGCTTTTAAGTAATTTTATTCTACCCGATTCTCGGCCTATCCCTCAGGGTGGATGCGAGTTAGATGTTTAGGATGCACAGAACGTGGGCGGCAAGTTTGTGACCGTGTACTCGACATGTTGGGACGGAGTAGCGCTGATATACCCGGCAGAAATGTTTTTTTTTTTCGCCCCGTCGTAAGTTAAACCATGGCATTCGAGACGAGCCGGCAGGCCGGCTAATCTCGGGGGCCATGGTTTAACGTATCCCGCACTTTTCCCAACAGCCCTCACCTTGATGAAGTCGAAGAGTTCCTCCTCGTCGTTCTTGCGGTACGCGGCCGCGCTCCGATTGGACGGGCTCTTGCCGAGCACCTCCTGCGAAGTTGGCGCACATGGACCGAGTTAGGCGGCACCGAAAAGAAGCCTTTCTGTGACCCTTCTTTGAGGATCGCACGGAATAAGTAACTGCCGTAGGCGTGCTTTAGGCTAAAGCTCGTAACTACGAATAATAATAATAATAATAATAATAATAATAATAATAATAATAATAATAATAATAATAATAATAATAATAGGAGCCTTTCACTTTGGAGAAATGTTGGTAAGCGAAATTTAGCGTGTGCGTGCCCGCTTTGCTACATCTCTTTCTTTCTTTCTTTCTTTCTTTCTTTCTTTCTTTCTTTCTTTCTTTCTTTCTTTCTTTCTTTCTTTCTTATTGCTAAAATCTCCCTCCCAACGTCTTCCTTTCTCTATGCCGAGAGTCGGATCTTCAACCGTGTGATCAGTGGCTCAACACCCTTGTTGCTACAGGCTACAGCGATAGTCGTGCGCAAAAACAATGAAAATTTACAACGAATGGCAACAACGGAATGGGTTAACGTGAAATGTCGAGTGACCACGATAAAAGATCAGATTGTCGTGTGCCGCGACCGCTGCCACCAATGTCTATAGCTCATAGAAGCGTATCTTAAAACTTGACCGAATTAATGAGAAAAGGCCAACCAGATGTTTAGCTTGAAGAGTCACCGGTATCTTTGGTCACGCGCTCTGAAGAGGATCATTATTGGTTCATCATGTAATGCGTTACGCATTAATTAACGTAAATAGTGTTATTGTCGGCGACATTACGGCAATTGCAGGAGCATGAGGAGGCAGGTGGGCTGGTATAATGGGGCGTATAGTAGTATATAGCAGGTAGGAGTGACAAACTTAGTATACTCGGTGCGAAGTGCATCATTTGTAGCAACATCGGTGCTTCTTTTCCCCCGCGTATCGTACAGCATGCATACAGTGTATAATTTTGTTTCATACTAAATGGAAGTCCAAACACCCCTATCATATAAAAACAACATGAAGAAAAAGGCCGTTTGATAAAATGTGATAGCTTTGTCCAATTGGGAATGAGGCTGCGTTACGGAGTCGGGCTATTCCTGAAAATGCATTAATCTATGCTGGAATATACGAAGCTGCCTTCCACACTGATCTTGTTGCAAACTCTTCAACGATTTTATGTGTGTCGTATTGAGTAAAACGTGCAAGCGAATACAATAGCAGTCCAAGCCACACTATAGTGAACAAACGAAGGGAATTTCGACACAACCTTAATGCGGGTCAGCGAATATTCGGCTAGTCTGCATTAAGGAGAAGTCACCATAATGAAATCTCTGAGCGTTGCCACCGAGATAGTTTTAACTTTAGGTGAACGAAATGTTTGTGAGTAAGCTCCATTCTAGTTTATCTTGTTTGTTAGTGTGTTTACTATAAACAGCGAAAATTTGTTGCGAACTGTACGTTTTTTTGTGATCAGTTGTTTGTTGGAAGTCGGATAGTATATGAATACATTCGCTATGCATTGTTTGGTTAAGAGTGGACGAGTACTTAGCAGAAAGTCCACATGACTTTGACCTTTCCTTCCCACTTGGTTAACTTGTAGGAAAGCCATTAAAAAGCGTAACGGATTTTATAATCCGGTCCCGTGGCCATGGGTGTAACTCGTGCACGGAGCGTACAGACAAGTCGAACATATCGTGTCGGAAATCCCGTTGAAACAGATACATATATACGTTTAAGCACCTGGTGTTCCTCGTAGACCTGATGTTGGATGAGCAAGTAAGGTTTGCTTCCCGACTCTGCAGGTGAGGCGAGCGTGACCAGGACAGCGAGACAGATCAGGCTGGCCACTGGTCGCAGACGGGCGACGTGGCTTGACGCCATGCTTGCACGTGGTACTGCGGCTTGGCGCAGGCTCGGCAACCTGCAGGCGTGTAATCTTACGACAAGGACTGTACTTGCAACCTGCACTCATAAGTCCTTCGACGGGGGATAGTTGGTGTGGCATAATCGAAGATTTATTGGTGCGCTTGAAGGCTGCACGCATAACAGATATGCGTATACAATGACAAGAAGAAGAAAGGCACATGCACTTCTTCTACCAGTGACACAATTAATTGGATCTTGCTCGCGAAATACGCATGCATTCACATGCAGTATACAAGTGCAGGCGTATAATTGTACTGTCACCTTATGGCCCCAGCTGTCATGAGCGAGATAGACGCCGTTTATACTTATTTATCCTCCCAGATTTTTACTAACCCGAACCACACGGTAAAGGAGCTGCATTGCATGGAACCTTACTCGTAACGACAACGTGTTTTCTTTCTTTTTGGCGCAATGCTGTTTAAAATGTTTGCGTATGCGGCCTGTCAGAAAACTAAGATCATAAACCGGTATGTGGCATCGAAATTACGTAAATTCCACTACTCGAGTTCACTAAAAATCAAGTCGACGCTTATCCCAACAATTAAATGGCTGCGAAACGATGGCGGCTAGCTGGAGAACCCGAGTACGTATACAACGAGGCAATGCTAGGAAATGGGAAAGGCAGCGACGGGTCAACTCCGACGCCGTGGTCCCACGCCAACGACGACGTGCGAACAGTTGGTTTCAGCGCGAGTTTTCCGTCTCTGGAGCAAGTGAGTCATGTCTGTGACTATCTGTTGTCTGACTCGAACAGTCTTTGCTCTTGGAATAAACGCAGGAACGGCCTATGGTACCACATAGCTAAAGCCATAGTACCGACCTAAATGCAACTAAGAAGCAAATTCCGTAACTTATAGCCCACAAAAACAACCTATAGGACGGCACAATGTACTTCAGAAACGTCCGGTTTTGCTGTTTCAAGCCTTGCGCGGCTCAGTGTGAGCCACACGCCAATTTTTTTATAATTTTGACGCAATGGTATTAATGCAATTTTTCTATGTGCTCGATGGCATACACACATTTAGGGAATAATATTTATGCGAGTTCTTTCTCGGTCTAATGGGTCCCCGCAAACATAGGTCACTCTGTCTTCTACGGTTTAATAGAGCGCAGCAAACTTTAAAATTGCCACGACTGCTGAATGTCACTAAAAAAAATTGCGAGTGGTCGCGCATGATCTCAAATAGACGAATTTTCTTAAGGTTAGCTACACTGGGGGAAAGGAGAGTACGATAGGCATTCAATAAGACATCCGTCTGCAAAAATCACTAGCTAAGCGAATGCGCTTGATTAGTTATAGGCTAACAATCTCCATTCATCAATTTATATCAATACGTATTCTTATGATGGTAATGCGGCACTGATGAAGCTCATTACTTGTAAATTTTCAACCAAGGAATCTGTTTCACCTATATGTGTTATGTGCACTCAATTGTTGATTCGGGACACATACTAATAGTATATTTTTGTGCTTACTTCCCCTTCATTAGCGTAACCGGTGAATAGTTCTACCAGCTTGGATGCTTAACCAACTTTGGATAGTTCCGAAGCTGGTTCTGCAACCCCCGCCCCTCCCCAATTCTTCCGTTCTGTATGTACCCACCCACAAAGAAGCACACGAACTAACGAAATACTTTTTTGGAGCGATCAAACTTGTACCCCGTCCCCCGTCCCCCGTCCCCCCCCCCCTTTTTTCTTGATTCGCAGTGTCTATTCTTCCGGCAACCGAGATAATCGTTCAAAAACATTTCTCCCGGCGGTCGCCTCCCATTGGCTCTCATATGTCACGCGACTAACTGCCCTGGGGAGAAGAGAAAAAACTGGCTGCTGCGGGACAGACTGGGCATACGTAGCCTAGCGTGCGTTAGATTGAGTTAGGCTGCGAGACAGACTGGACAGACGTGGCCCAGCGTGCGTTGGGTTAGGTTAGGTTACGTTAGGTAACGCTGAATACGTTAAGTTCTACCGGTTGCCACGAGAATCATACAAAAAAAATTATTCCGGCAATTAGTCACGTGACTTATGAGAGCCAATGGGAGGCGACTGCCGGGAGAAATTTTTTTGATCGATTATCCCGGTTGCCGGGAGAATAGACACACCCTTCTTGATTAGCGCGCATGCATGTTTACCTCGTAAAGCGGGCCCTGCGCGGCGGTCCTCAGCGCATTGCACTCAGTGGTCTGTCGCAGTATTCGCGGCCACTGCTGAGCTGTCTGCGCATGGACGCCCTCGGCTGTACCGGCCCGCGAACCGAGAAGCCTTGTGCTTCCGCAATGCCAGAACAAAAAACAGCCTCGCCTCGGCCTCGGTCTTCTTTGTCTTCTCCTCGTACTCCTTGCTTGTGGGCATTCATTTCCCCGAATATAATGCGCGGAGGTGAGGACAAGCCCCGGTGTGTATTAATAAAAAAATAGATCTGATCTTGAAATGACGCTGGCAATCATGGGCTAAATTTAGGTTCCGAAGTCGTATTCTCTTCTGGCACCTGGGTACTGGGGAGGAACCACGTGGAGGTGTTAGCATTGATATATGACACAGGTGAAAGAAGAGAAGGAAGAGTGTTGTTGCTTCTCGCGCTCGCTCCGCTTGACGACTGGTCTGCTTTACCTTGTTCTTGTTCACCTATTGTCCATGGCGCATACCCACTATACGGGATTGGCCAAGAATTAAGTGATTTCAAAAGTTATTGGTCAGATTTAGAATAATCGAGATATAATAGAAAGATTACCGATGACCTCGGAAATTGTGGTGCTTGATCTAATGCATACGATTATTTAAATAAAGAAACGAATTTATTCTTAGAATAGAGCAATAATTTGATTTTTATATGCATATAACTTTGTAGACTCGTTAGGATAATCAAACAGATTAAATAGTCAACCTATTAGTTTTATCAATATAGTCCCGGACGGCCACGCATACTGTCGCATTAGAGAACCCGGAAATGGAAGCCCCAAAAGACAAAATGACAGACACAGATAAATCCATACCAATACCACGTAAAGGTATTTCTAAAATGGCTTTTCGTAATGTGTTAAACCGCCTGCAGGTCAAAAAGAAACAATCTATTGTTTCAAGTTCATCACAGAACGCCCACAAAGGCGAAGGTGCCTGAGCAGAGATGTGTTCATAGAAATTCAGATTTGGTATACCCGTCAACGCAGCCTTGTGATAGGTACTTCTTGTTTACGAGTGCGGCAAAAGTCTCTTCGCCAGGGATATAATAAATGGCATTATTCGGTAGAGTTTGTTAGTGCTGTACCTCTAAAGATTTTCATAAGCGTACATCTACGGAATCGAGCAGCAGTCATATAAGCGGATGATAAACAGTGTGGTAAAATAGGTCCGCTAATCGACGACTTACCTAAGGAATCGGCTATTCAATTTAGAAATAAGCCTTTATGTCCAGGCACCCAAACTAGTCAGACTTTTCTCAAATGCGCAGGCACTAGTGCATGGAACGCCTTTGTTACTTGTTTATCAGCACCAACAGAAAGCGCCGCACAGAGAGATAGAGAATCTGTTATTATGACAGCTAATGTAATTGCTGTATCTAACGTGCGTAAGGCGAGTACTATTTCCAGAATAAAAAGCGAATAAAACCAATCCAAAATTGGGCTGAAAATACCAATTCCCGGCTTTTCGTCACATTGCGATGCGTCTGTAGCAATAATAACGTTTGTGGTAATACTGCGCAGGCGATCTTGTAGTAAACCATCCAAAATAATATGGGGAAGTAATTTGACCTTATTAGGAAAAATATCGTGATGGTCTGAAAATGGTTTGAAGTGGCTTTAAGTTCCTTTTGGATCGCCTGAGGGTTCGTAAGTCTGATGAAGCCTCCATTCGTAGGTACCAGTGCCACGGTAATGCTGCCGATACCAGTGCGGAAAAAGAAGTCTAGCGGCAATTCATTACACGGCAGGGACGCTGACCAGGGGGATAGCGCCTGGCCAGGAGAAGTAGTCTACATGAGCACTAGAGATATGGTTAGACTAAGAAACAGCTAGATAAACTAGAGAATCGAACACTAACACTGCAAAGCTAAAACAACTCAATCCTCAGCCAAGAACACCCCAAAAGGTTTCACACGGGCAAGCTTGAAGGCATGGAAGGCGTCGAACACGTCGAGGCAGATGGCCCGAGAGCAGCACGATGATGAGATGAGGAAGTTGTACAAATGGTTCTGTCACCGGCACGTTTTCCCCAGTAAACGTGTCTTCGACTCACTGCTGAAGGAGCACTATCAAGTGGCGGATAGTGCTGGATCCTCTCGTAATGCTCCTCTCCTAACTTATAGAGAGATAATTACCCATTACCGGGACTCCCACCACCGTTTTCCTTCGCCCTGTAAAGCACTTAAGAAGGCGGATGAGAGAATTCTCCTCCGGCTATTTACGAATACTTTACTGTGCCCGGCAGTGCTTAAACACTTTGACTCTTCCTTTTCCGGCCTCTGCCAATACTGTGCGATGGTGGGTGACACCTACCACATGGTATGGGCATGCCAGCTCAATCCTTCTTTACCCCCGAACCCAAATTCAACAAGAGAGGACTGGGAGGCGGCCCTGCTCGATTGCCAGGACTTTGCGGCCCAACGGGCCATGGTCCAGCGTGCCAGGACAGCGGCAAAGACCAACGGGGTCCCTGACTAAGAACTCCACCTAGTACTGCAGGGAGGCTGACCCACTAGAGGCTGGTCTCCCTAGCAACCTCTGTTTTTTTTTTTCCTAAATAAATGTTTACTACTACTACTGGCTCCGCAACCGAACTCTACCTTCGCCATCAACGATGTCCACCGATGTTGCACAGCTGACCGCTTCTACATCCCCACCTTCTGTCCCGGCGTCCCGAGAGAGCGAAATACAGTCATTTTCAGCGGCACCGATGGACAGGACGTCGCGGACTGGCTCTCTTCGTTCGAGCGAGTAAGCGTCAATAATAGGTGGGACGAAAACGACAAAGTTGGCCGCGTACACTTTTACCTCAGAGAAGTAGCGGAGCTCTGGTTCAACAACCACGAAGCTGGGCTTACAGACTGGGCCATTTTCAATACAACCTTCGCGGATGTGTTTGGCCGACCGACAGTGCGCAAGCTCCGCGCAGACAGCGCTTGCAGGATCACGTCCAACTGTCTGGGGAAGGCTCTACGTCCTACATCGAGCACGCCGTAGGCCTCTGCCGTCGATTGAATCCTGGCATGTCGGAAACCGGCGAGGTAAAACACATTATGAGGGGCATCGAGGACGATGCCTTCCACATGCTGGTGCCGAGAGACCCGCAAACAGTTGGGGAATTTATCCAACACTGCCAAAATTACGATGAGTTCCAAAAAGAGCGCATTTCAACACGATGCCCTACTTTCGACACGACCAGCCGTCAGCATTGACCGTTGGTGCAATTCCTCCAGAACAATCGGTATTGACGCCGCAAATCCAGCAATCTACCCGAGAGGAAGTGGCACGCCAGTTGTACCTTGCGCCCTTCCTTCCCAGCTATTCTCATAGGCTGACCTCGTCGCTGCGCCAAACCATCGAAGAGCAAGTCTGCGAGGCACTTCCGCCCACGTACCAGCCACCACCTGTGTCTACTCCCCTCACTTACGCTGACGTCGAGCGAAGGCAAGTACATGCGCCGTCAAACGTTGTCGACTCTGCCCACCAAACGAACCCCTTCTACGCAACACGCGTACCGGCAGGCTATCTTCTTATGTGATTCTTAAAGAGAAAAGTGAGCACCGTAACTGTCTGTATCAGAGTGCGGCACCTCAACAGTAGCTCACGAGTGATGGGGGTAAGGAGGGAATAAAAGGATAGGATTAAAAGGTATATATAGAAAGAGGAAGGAGAAAGCGAAGCGTAGCGACAGCGAACGACAGAAAACGACGGAAGTAAAGAGGAGATAGGAAAGAAGGACACTGTCGCAGGAGTCTGAGGACGGGGCACCACTCAGCGAAAGCTCTTGTCGGTGGCAGGAGATGGCGTATAGGGCGAGCCAGTCGGCCAGAGCTGCGCTGTCGTCGGAGATCGCAGGGGCACACCCGGTTGGCACGAAATCAAGAGAGCGAGTCCCCGGCAGGCTCGCATGTTGCCATTTACCGCCGTCCTTCAACGCTTCCCAACAAATCTTGGCGCACATCGGATAACAGACCCATCACATGTTACTATTGTCGTCTGCCTGGCCATGTTGAGCGGTTCTGTCGCCGGTGCGTTCCTCATCCAGGTACCATTGATGAAACGTATGGCTATGCCCACACAGAACCACCACAGACGCTGCCACTCCATGCTGCTTCGGACACTTCTTCGCCAAGCCGCCACGCATTCAACGTATACGCCGATCGCCCCACGCCGACGTTCGCCTTCATCGATGTTTCGGCGTCCACCACCTGCCCAAACGGAAAACTGACCATCGCAGTTCCGGAGCCAAGAACTGCGCCACCATCGAACTCTACAAGGCTTCGTTCTCTACCCACTAATGGAATAACTGTCTTTATTGAAGGTGTTACCGTTCAAGCATTAATACCGAAGATGCCGTGTCTGTATTGAGTGAAGCAATGTGCCGTAATTAAGTTAAAAGAAGTTACGATTCTGCTTTCTGGTCTCTCCCTGAGTACGGCAACAGCGCATCACGTAAACCATTCTATTACGTGCACGGCTCTACTACTCATCCAGGACACTGTGTAAGTGGTTGAATTCATTATGTTTCAACACTGCTCACACGACGTGGGCTGGGACTTTTTTCCACACATTACCCCGT
Source organism: Rhipicephalus microplus (assembly GCF_043290135.1). Lineage (NCBI taxonomy): Eukaryota > Metazoa > Arthropoda > Arachnida > Ixodida > Ixodidae > Rhipicephalus > Rhipicephalus microplus. Next base: position 206,137,920 of record NC_134700.1, read on the forward strand.
TGTTGATTGTGCCCGGGACGAACTAGAATTATCATCGCTCTCCGACGACGATTCTATAATAAGCCATCTATCTCTCGTGTTGTCGTCGCCGCGGAAACGAATATCCCACCTATGTCTTCTGTAATTGTGCCTATCTCGTGGGACCATGCTGCTTTTTCGAACGTCATGTTCACGCCGCCAGAAGACTTCACTTCTCCAAAAAAACGTTCTACTACCTTTTGCTCTTCTGATGGTCGAAAACATTTGCCCAACCATTCATGCCACGAATCTCCTTTCAGTACACTCACATTATTCTGTGGCGAATGCATCGGCCACCTTGAGGACATCGATTGTGTTTGCACCAGTCATCTGCCCGAAAACGCAACAAGCCTTCAGATCGCCAGTATTACTCTTGCTCTCACGTCCGCAACCTCTTCCCTAGACGCCTTCCTTCCTGTGTCATATATAAATGCTACAAATAAAAAATAGATCTGATCTTGAAATAGCGCTGGTAATCATGGGCCTAATTTAAGTTTTGAAGTGGTACTCCCTTCTGGCACCTGGGTACTGGGGAGGGAACCGCGGAGAGGTGTTACTTGACGGTGATGATTTCACGCAGGCATCAAATAATATAAAATTATAATGACAATTTGATGCGAAGATGTCATTGAATAGTTTCTGGAAGATAGCGTCCGTAGACGAAAGATGCGTAGCATGGGCTCAGCCGGGGAGCGGGGTTAAATTCCCCCTCCCCTTACAACTTCTAATTTTGCTTCCGTATATATATATATATATATATATATATATATATATATATATATATATATATATATATATATATATATATATATATACTTCAGGGCTCGTGTTTTTTCCTTGTTTGACACAATATTATAGAGATCTAACAGACAATAATGCCAAAAAAGGTATAGGGGAACCTATTAGACCGCATTTTAATGTAAATGTCAAGAAAGAAAAATGGGTGAAAAGATAAGTTGCCGTGGGCAGGAACCAAACCTGCGATCTTCGAATAACGCGTTAGATGCTCTACCACTGCAGAGCTGCCATGGCGGCTATCCGCCCACCCACTTCATAGGGTATATTTGAAATAAACGTGGGAGTGTCAGTCAGCGCCATCAAAGCATAGCAATGAGTGTGGCACCCTTACAGCGGTTATAGAGTGTAATGAGCAGTAATCGCCACCTACGGAGCGCACTGAGGCCTCTGAGGAGGAGCCGCGGGGGGGCACGCGCATTCTTCTATACGTTGTTTACACGTTTCCGACAGTTTCGTCGGGCGCATTCGTCCTCGTTTTTTTCTTTTTCTTTAATGCGAAGCATTTCTTAGCGAACTTCGGCGACATTGAGCGTATCTATCTATCTATCTATCTATCTATCTATCTATCTATCTATCTATCTATCTATCTATCTATCTATCTATCTATCTATCTATCTATCTATCTATCTATCTATCTATCTATCTATCTATCTATCTAGCAACCTACGACTTTTAGCTCTCCTGGCCGTTTCCATGATGGTATCGATGCCAAACCTGGTATGGCATAACATGACTGTTTGAAGAACATATTTTACTAGTCATAACATGAAAATCATGTATGTCATGAATGTTATGATTTACATTTCATGGTCTTGCAGCTCTTGCGGTGGTTTTGATCACATGGTATGTTGCAAAACTGGTATGGTATGGCATGATTGCATGGCGAACACAAGCGACAGACCCTAACATGAAAATTATGACATGCGTTTCATGTAGCAACATGACTACATGCTATGCTCATGATGCGCGCGCGGCCGTTTGGCTAGCTTCACATGTATGAAACTCGGTATTACGCGACGCGAACGGATGACATAAGAAAATGACACATCGAAACATGATAATCACGACATGCGTGTCATGTAACAACTCGACTTCATGCCGCAGCTATGATGCGCTCGCGGCCGTTTCGCTAGCTTCACATATGCCAAATTGGATATTACGTGACGCCAATGGATGACAAATGTATGTCACTGGTGCAAACTTGATAATCATGAGATGCGTGTCATGTGAGAACATGACTACATGCCACAGTCAAGGCGTTAACACATTTCGACGTGACGCGGTGCGCGTGCTCGCCGGCGTTCATTTCGTCGCGTCGTGCCGACGTTGCCATGCCAGGCGCCGGTCCTGCCATGTACACGCAGGCGCGTCCGCGCTGCGTTGCTTTGAAGCATGCGCGTGTCAGCATGTCCGGCGTCCTTCCGTCACGAAAAGAGGGAGACGCAGTGTTGTCTGGGTAACGCATCAGCGTGAAATGCAGCATGTCGCATTTCGCGCCGGTTATGCATTTCGCGGCGGTTGCCGTCGGGCCGCGCCGACGGACGCTGGTCGCGCCTGGCGTCAGACTGTAGAGTGCTCGCGTTTTGCTAACGTATAGCGTCGCAGTGCCCAGCGTGCGCGCGCGTCAACGCTACATCGGAGTATATTGGGCCCTTCATGATACGCTCGCGGCCGTTTCGCAGGCTCCACATATACCAAATTTGGTGTTACGTGACGTAAATGGATGGCGAGATTTATATGACTGGTGAAAACATGATAATCCTGACACGCGTGTCATGTAAGAACATGACAGCATACCACGCTCATAGCGTGCTCGTTCTCGCTTCGCTAGCTCCACATGTACTAAATTTGGTATCACGTGCCATGAATAGATGACGAAGGTAAATGACACATCCAAACATTATAATCATCTCACGGAAGTCATGTACGGCATCATTTACCTTCACCTCGTAACGTTGTGGTGATTTTATAAACGTTTATCATTCATACTTCGCATATCATTGATTCCTTTTTTTTTATCTGCCTTTTTTTTTTATTGCGGTGGCAGTCTTTCACCAATGCTTCTGTATCTACTCTCATGGCGCGAAAACAAAGTTATACTTCGTCCCAGGGTGCACTACAGGCTACAAATCTGGTTGTTCCACGTTCCAAAGGACGAAGCTCTGTGCAGTGGTTTAAAGCGATCCCGCGCGCTGACAAGCTTCTTCGGGAAAACTGGGCTGTTTGCGCGCTGCACTTCGACGAGAGGCACATATTCCGGCACTTCGAGCTCACTGTGAACGGCGAAGTTGTCCGCATAGAGAGAGGTAAACCCACAGGCGTGCTTGCCGTTCAGGGGAGGGGGGTGAAGTTTCATTGCAGGGCGCCCCCTCCCTATAATTCAGTGTATGAGGCAGATGTAGCGCCCCCCCCCCCCTTATAGATGATGAAAAGAGTGCCCCGCTGCATAGTCAATGTATAGAGCAGATTTAGCGCCCCCTCCCAGGTGACTAGGGGGGGAGGCGTTTCGCCCCCTCGTGCTGACGCATATGGGTAGGCCTGTCGGAGAAACTCTTCGCATTTCTAGACGCCCTTGTAATCACTTTTTCAAGGTGGTTTAGCTACAACGAGCTTCCCAGTGACAGCTTAAAAAAAGCTTGTTTCCTGATTGAAAAAAAAAAAGATGTCACACTGGGCTGCGCACAGCATGGTCCGAGCCTCACCAATCAAGTGAACAAGTTTTTTTCTGCTCACCCATTTGCGTCTTTACACAAAGGCACTCCAGAAGGAGCGGGCATCTTCTCGAATTACCTGAAGCTCAGACGCACCACTACTTCTTGTTCCCATCATCGCCCTTCATCCCTCTTTCCTTCTCCTTTCCCTTATCCCCTTTGTAGAGTAGCAGGCTAGAGCGAACTAGCTCAGGCCGACCTCTCTGCCTTCTAATAAATTCTCACTCACTCAGACCAAGGGAAACAATGTTCTGTGGGGCACTTGCGGACTATAACACTTTTTTTTTGATGTGGGATAGAAAATGTTGCGCCACCAATTATTGAGAATGCATTGTTGTAAACAGGTAGTGAGTCACTACTCGGAAATACGTTGTATGACCAGTGTGCATAAAGTAAAAGGTTTTCATCCAGATAACGCTCGTGATTCTCGTCTCTGACTTTGATATTACGAATTATGGGACTTCATTTACAGATTAGTGCTTGGAGAAATGATGGTTCGCCGTTGAAGGTGTTGCAAGCAATGGCTCCCAGCTGAGTTCATCGTTCCACTCTTCTACCACTTCACATCGATAAAATGTTACAGTGCCGTCACGCGCTCACTTTCGTCACCCTGTCAATATTTCAGTTCAGTCGCGCACCCGCGTAGGCACCCTGCAATTCCAGAAGCTATTTGAAATATTTTCTCGGTCACCACTTGAAACCATGCGCTGGCGGCAACAAAATGTATTTTAAATGTTTCACATTGCCCGCGCCCGTGGTTTATTCCCATCTCCTCGCAGTGCATCGCCGGCTGGGGTGACGTGGATGGATATGGCTGGACCCTTTAGATCGGGTGGTGGCTAGCGCCACCAAGCCGTGCAAATGTGTGCCAACGCTACCTGGCGGTTTTCTTCCAACGTGTCACGCTCCAGCCGGCACATTCACCACTCTTCCCTATTCTAGCCGCTGTAGGCACGCTCTTTATGAGCCTGTTTGGCGTCACAAAGCACTTGAACATATTACGAGCTGGAAGCTGACCAATATTCCCTCGTATACAACCTAACGGCACCAAGTCTGCCAGTACGAGACCCTCGTTAATGAATTGGGAAAGAAGTGGTGATTTTATCAACATATATCACTCACGCTTCGCATATCATCGATTACCACTGTACGTGCATGGAACTGGCAATTTTTTTTATTGCGGTGGCAGTCTTTCACCAATGCTTCTTTCTGTATGTACTCTCATGGCGCGAAAACAGCCATACTTAAGGGCTCTTTTTTCGTGTTTAGACACTATATATATATATATATATATATATATATATATATATATATATATATATATATATATATATATATATATATATATATATATATATATATATATATATATATATCACAAACGTACGAACATACATATGATATAATTGAACCCATTACCCCTCGAAAAACGTTATAGCTACGCTTGATGCATAAAACAAAATTTTTTATCCTCTTCGAGACAGGCAGACTGGCAGACAAAGAACATTATTGGGTCCTGAGAAACGCTGCTCTTTTAGAGAAACGTCACGGGCCCACGTAGGAACGGGGAGGCCTAGCCTCACCGTCACATCATGGGCTCTCTGGACAGCTCGTAGTTGTGGTAGCAACTCTGAACTTCGTAAGGCAGAGTCCCAGTCTTTTTCGTATCGAAAATTTATCGAAAGCTGCTAAATTAGTTATCTACTTCATCTTCGTCCTCTTCTTCCTCTAAAACTTCTAGTGTATCAGCTCAGCTGCGAATCATACTTGTGCGGCATTGAGCAAGCTGCGCCATTTATTTATTTATTTATTTATTTATTTATTTATTTATTTATTTATTTTTCAACACAGGTGCGTAACTTTTCCATTGTATAAAAGAAAGCTCGGGGGTTGTAGGGTAGCCTTTGTAACTGCCATCAAAGGAGGCACGCAATGCAAAGCAATCATTGGGGTGTGATCAAAATTCAAGGTATGCATGATTCATTCCAGAGGTATACCACATGTCCCGAACAAGGCCCTGCAGCGGATTGGTCAGGTAAAGCTTGATGCTCAGGGAGGAAGATAAGAAAGACAATTCTGTCTGTATCCACTATTGCGTTTGTGCTAATATGGCTTGCTGGTGTGTGTTTTTTTTTTTCTACTTTGCTACCAGTGGTATGACCTAGTCTTCCGATTATCCAGCCTTTTAGTCAGGTACCCCAAAGGCGATTTATTACAATTTTGCCCCCAATACACGAAAGAAACCAATAAAATCAGGCGTAGAAGGCGAAGGGCGATCGTCACCCCTGCACTCTCCTGACTGACACATTTGCTTCTGAAAGTTATGTTCGGCATGGTCAGCTCCATGCTCATTGAATTACTACAGAGACGAATTCCACTCCTCTTTACGACTTTCAGCCATCCTGATACTGCAACTAGAAGACTTAGCTTGGACAAACAGAAACCGTTGTTCTTTCGGTTGGTGCGTCGACTCCGAAATTCACGGCGTACGGCCGTTTAGTCCACCCATGGGCGTCGGCAGGATTTTGCCTTGGGAGGTGCGAACCATTTTGCAGAGCAGCTGAGAGAGGGGGAGTGCAATCACTCTACTTGCACCCCCCTGCCGATACGCATGATGACACCATCGAGATACTTATTGTCTTCTCCGAGAAAATCCTCTTAAATTAAACATAAGTGAATGATACAACCTGAATTTGTAACCCCCCTACTTTATGTATGTTCATGCACGTATATGTATGAGTGTGCGCATATCCGTGCGTACAAAATGTAAAACTTTTGGGCGGTGGAGGAGAGTTTGAAACCACCAGGGTTTAGCCCCACCCTTTTGCCTCTCTGTTTAGGCTAATGATGGACTGCATAGTTTACGATCATAAGTTTAATGAAAGTATACTTCAGCTAAATTAGGTATGCGTGAGAAAAAAAATGAAAGAAATGAGGAATCGACCCAAAGAGGAGGTCTCTTTTGGCTACCTATGCAATACATTTTACTGTGTACCATGCATTGTGCGCCGTTACTCGCCTACGATATTTCAGGCCGCCGTCCTTGAAACAAGACAATAGCTTGTGCGGAACAATCGCATAGAAAACCTAGCAACGTTTCTGACAGGCTATTCAGGTCGCGTACGTTCCCTTGGATGGTTTGCTTTGCATAAAAAAAGTACATTCCTTGAACTATCAATCCTCCACAAAGAGCTCTTTCAATCACTGTACTGAGCGCCGATTCAAAACCGAAACTAGTTTCGTTTTAGCCGCCGCTCGCGCCTCTCCAACCATCCAACAGATGTCTCTGAGAAACTGCGGCACTCGCGGTGGCTGACGGGATGCCTCTACTTCCTGTGTCTGTGTGTGTGCATGCATATCGGTTGTCGGCGAAGCGGTGCGCCCGTCTCGAACCGGTGTTTGAACCATTGTGCCGTCTCCCAGGAATTACAAGGTGCAAGCCAGTGTTTCGAACAGGTAAGCGCGCCCAAGTGCCCGCCACTTGGTGTTATTTTTTTTCCCTCCGTCGCTTCCGCCGTCGTCAGACCGTGTGCTACGCGGGACGACCGAAGCAGCACCGCAGCTCCTCGGTTTTGAGTCCGTGCCCAGCCATGCAGGAGTGGTGGGGGGAACAACCCGGTGGCACGTCGCCAAATGGGTCTTCCGCCGGGCCCACCCTGCTCCAATGAAAGGGCTTACCGCGCGAACTCATTGCCATTTATATCGCCGACTGGCACGGACAGCGCGGGGACGTTTGCCCGCCGTCTTAAAAAGACCGTTTCGGCCGGCCAAGCCGATCAGAAAGTACCGCAGTGCCTCAATCGTCGGGCTGCCGTGTCGCTTTATTTCGATTATTCCACCCTCTCTGCGCATAGGTTCGCACCTAAATCGGAACTTGATCGCCTAACCACCAGTTCTTCATACCATACCATACCAACCGGTGGAGTTTGTTTCCGCCTAAACCAAATCAGCCGTTTGCTGAAGCTGCAGATGCTGACCGTGCGTTGGTCACCCGATACCTCGACCTTGTGATGCAGCAGCGCTCGGTCGTGTTCAAGTGGTGCTGATATGTTCGTTCGCCGAGATATTTTCCAGCGCAGCGAGACAGCTGAGCGTTTGTGTTCGCCGTGTGTTTCTGCGACTGTTGTTGTTTCTCGCGCCGCCCTACTGCGTTTCCTAGAAAGCGCTGCTTGTTGCTTCTGGTATCGACATGCAAATGTGCTGCTGTCTTCTGGTTCACGTTTCCCCTGGTCTTGCAGCGCGCGTTTGCCAGCAGGTCATGATTGGTCGGAAGGGCGTCAAGCGTGTCGTTTGTACCAATTCCCAACTTTCCTGTCTGAACCTTTTATTCGGTTTCTGAAGGGTTGGTTTCTGAACAAACGGCTACGTATACTTAACTACCGTTTCACGAACGTGGGTTCTGCATTAAGTGAACAAGAAATCGGTGCACTCGCGTGTCGTGCCACTCTTATGTAACATTAGGTCAAACAGCGCGAAGCGCAATCGTGCGGCCCGCGATCGGCTGTAAAGATCGATGTATAGGCCGCAATTCGCGCATCAGTTTACAAAGGTGACGTCAGAGCACAACTCTTTGACTACGGTAGGAAAGATGTGGCTGCGACATTCGAACGTCGTCGTGGCAGCATGTGCGGCTCGTCAAGAACGAATCCGTTTTAATTCGATCCTGAAATAAATTATAAAAAAAATTTCAACTCCACGGAAGACAGCGACGTACTGCTGCCTGAATGGCCAGCTGTTAGTCGCCGAATGCGCACTGTACACTCTGCCGACGTTCCGAATGAACTCGCCACAATTGCTCGGAGCACCTACCTCGCGATCACTATGGAAGGTAAACCGCGATTCACATTTGCTGAACGTTTCGCTTTTCAAAAAAGGAAATAAGCTCTTTTTTATTTTACAAGCGTCGGCTGGTGTTGTCGATGGACGCTTTTGTTCGACAGACATCTCGAGAATATATATATATATATATATATATATATATATATATATATATATATATATATATATATATATATATATATATATATATATATATATATATATATATATATATATATATATATAGAGAGAGAGAGAGAGAGAGAGAGAGAGAGATGTTTGTGGCGCAATTCTGTAAAGTGCCGGGCTGCATATTTTCATTTGCGCAAACCGTGATATATTTAGAGTTATGACCCAGTTTGACGGAATAGAACAGCTTAGCAAGGGCGAATTCACTGTTGCGAGGGTGATCAGCTTTACCGTTTCGTAAGCAGACGCACACACTTTGTCCAGCGCATGCTTTTCCGTTCACAACGCTTAGTCACCGCGGATAAAGTGCATAAACCGGACGTTTCCGTGACGCAGCCATATTCGGCGACCTTTTTCGAGTCGCACGTGCCTACACGGGGATGCTGAAAATGCTGTTTTAATAGGCCACTGTGAAGACAATGCGCCTTTTAAGTCGAAAACAAAACGAAACTGGCTAGAGCTCCCCCCCCCCCTCCCTCCCTTTGTTTCTTTCCGATTCCTTTCTGGTCACTCTTCACCACTGACAGCAGACACTCGTGGCAGATAAAGGGACTTTAGCTAGCACGGTATAACTGCTGGAAAAGCACTGATAACGAGAGAGTCGTAAAGGAGTTGTGGGCGGATGCCGTGACTATATGGCGCGGGGCCCAGCGCGCTTTATGCCCACACTGCGCCCGTGTTGATCCCGGTTATATGACGTAACAGCTCGCGTATGGCATATGCTACGTGATGGGCTTATGGTACCGTTATTGTGCTGACACTGTTGCCGCTGCTGTGACGGGAAATGAAAATGTTTTTTCGCAAACTCGTTCGGGGCTGTACTGCATGTGAGACAGCTGATAAGACGCGCATCGCGGCGAATTCGTGCTGGCAGCGCGCTTATGAGGCGCTTTCGCTGTATACCCTCGATAATGGGCTCTCGGCGGAACACATGTGGCCCGGTAGGATATAGATCCGCACGCGGATATACATATATAAGTGTGTCGTTTGCGGTGTTTCTAAGTGCTCCGGCATGATCCACCAGTGATAAAATGACTATTCTTCCAGTACCGACCTACGCAAGTCATCTGTGGGAACCATACACCAAAACAAATGCACTAAAATGTGAGCGTGTACAAAACAAAGCCTTACGGTTCATTTTCAACTCCTATTCCAGAACTCAGTCTATTAGTGAGCTTAGAGACAGAGCCGGTTTAATGACGGTGAAACGAAAAATGCAACATACTCGACTGATATTCTTTTTTCAGATACTCAATGGAGACTACAAAGTTCACCTACAGGAACACATCGCACTACAGCCATTTACCACATCCAGAACAAAACACTCGAAACATATCACACCACTTAGCTACAGAACAGATTTATTCAAGTATTCGTTTTTGGTTCGGAGCATCGATGATTGGAATCAATTACCTCAATGCATAGTCGAACATTCCAATTTACAAAGGTTCGAAAAGGCTTTGTCAGAATATTTGTAACCAAATTGCTTGTTCCTTGTCGGTTGAATATGTTCAATGTACTATATCAATATGTTCGATATGTACTATATTACTTCAAATCTTTTTTCTCTTTTTGGTGACGTGTACGAGATGTATTGGAACATGTTTCTTTTATCCGTTACCTATGCGGGATGTATTCTGATATAGTTAGTTTTACGTTTTCGTTTTTGTTATTTCCATATAGTGTGCGTCTTGAGCGTACAGTGTGAAACTTGTTTACACTTATGTTCTTTGTACGTGCCAGATATGTAACCTCAACTCCTGTCTTGGCCCTTGGGCTGACAGTATGAATAAATAAGTAAATAAATAAATAAAACAAGTCAAGATTAGAGGACGGAGACTCGCAGCGACGAGAAATCCTATGTCACAAGAGTCAACCATTTGACAAGTGGTCTTGTCTTTGTCGGAGCCTATGAAGAGAAGCCCTTAATACTTGTCGAAACGTCGTTTAAATCATCGACGTGCCTTGTTCGAAGACTTACAATTGCAATACGCAGTACCATATGATATAAGCATATGTGAACTGTATCTGTTACCATTCTCTATTGGATTGCCCCGCCTCGGTGGTCTAGTGGCTAGGGTACTCGGCTGCTGACCCGCAGGTCGCGGGATCAAATCCTGGCTGCGGCTGCTGCATTTCCGATAGAGGCGGAAATGCTGTAGGCCTGTGTGCTCAGATTTGGGTGCACGTTAAAGAACCCCAGGTGGTCCAACTTTCCGGAGCCCTCCACTACGGCGTCTCTCATAATCATATGGAGGTTTTGGGACGTTAAACCACACATATCAATCAATCAATTTCTTTTCAATTTCTTTTGGATTTGTAATTTCAAAGAACAAGCGAATAACGAGAATAAGGAGTTAGCACTTGTGTTAGTTTCGCTCTGTAAATTTCAGTACATTCTTTGTGTTCTATAAAGGAACGATCTTACGTGAGCGCTGTACAACGTTTTCTAGTTTTTTTCTCTCTTACATGGTGTCATTTTTACACGTTCCTATCGATTATCCTGTCCAACGACCCCCATTTTTTAACTCATACGCACATCATGGCAATTCAGCGGCCCCGGCGTTTCGCTGCTAAGCACAAGGTTCCGATTCGATTCTATCCCGCTGCGTCCACATTCAGTATAGGGACTGAGTGCAAAAAAAAACACTACTAGTGTGCTTAAATGTGTTTTTGCTTTAGAGAACCCTAGTTGTTCAAAATAAAACTTGAGTCCACCAATAGGTGATGCTCTATGATCATACCGTGGTTTTGGAATTTAACTTCCGCAGTAATTATGTATCATTTACAACGACAGACAGTACCCATGCTCATGCTAGCCACTGCTCGGGCGTCGACAGACTCGGCTAAACCGTTTGACGGTCATTCTTTCTCAGTGTTTGTTTCTAATTTTAGAATAAATTAAGCCATTACCTATACACTTAAGTGTAATTGGCGGGCACTATATAGTTGATGCTCAGAAAGGCCAAGCTTTGTTGTTCTTTTCGGGGACCCATCGTCGTCTGTTTGGTTCTAATTATTGCCCAAGTCGATATGAGGTACATAAAAAGCCACATTAGCAGCGAAGAATCCAGTATGAAACCTCGCCGTGTACTTCCATTTATCGATACGAAACAAGAAAGCAGAAATGCCGACACTGTTGAGTGTTTGCTAACCGCACTTATTTCGTTATGGAACGTCTGAGATGTAGAACAAACGGGGGGACTAACTAGCAAGATGCTCACAAGACGAGTGAGGCTAGTTGACGTCATGGTGGGAAACGAGTGGCAGCGCATGCAGAAAAGTACTATGCAGAGAAAATTGACGACGTGTGTGTTCTCAACTCTCAATGCAGTTTTTTATTGTTTTTTTAAGTGAATTACGCGTACGCACAATCTTACCATCATACGAGAGCTAACTTCGTGCCTACGACACATCAAACATATAAATGTGGTACGCTATACCGTCCGCTGTTAAGCAATGCCCTCGCCCCCCTCTTTCCTCCATATATTTTGAAGCTACGTGATAGATGGTTTACAGATTACATTTGTAAATCTTCAGACAAAAGGTTCGCACATGGTTTCATTGCCACAAAGTCGTCTACCGCGTGCTCAGATGTGGGTGCACGTTAAAGAACCCCAGGTGGTCGAAATTTCCGGAGCCCTCCACTACGGCGTCTCTCATAATCATATGGAGGTTTGGGGACGTTAAACCCCACAAATCAATCAATAAAGTCGTCTAGATAGCCCTGACCGCATACGGTTATCCGGAAATAGAAGCGGTCGCCGACGGAAACGGATTGCGTCCAAGGCTACACGTCACGTCACCAAGGAATCCGTTACGCGCGTTTGTTCCGTGCTTCAGCTTGGAATGCACGGCGCGCTCTCGGTAAAGGTCGCCGCCGAGGCCGAAGAGCGAGAGTGCGTGACCTTAATTCCCGCTCTTTCAGCTCGGCGTCCGATGTCATTCCACCGTGCTTTGTTCGCTGCCCACGCTACCAAGTATAGTAAACAACTTTATTAAGGCAGCTGACGGTTTCCTGCCCCGCCGCGGTGGTCTAGTGGCTAAGGTACTCGGCTGCTGACCCGCAGGTTGCGGGATCAAATCCTGGCTGCGGCGGCTGCATTTCCGATGGAGGCGGAATTGTTGCAGGCCCGTGTGCTCAGATTTGGGGGCACGTTAAAGAACCCCAGGTGGTCGAAATTTCCGGAGCCCTCCACTACGGCGTCTCTCATAATCATATGGTGGTTTTGGGATGTTAAACCCCACATATATCAATCAATCAAGCTGACGGTTTCCTAAGTGGCGATGGGCTGTCAGGCCATGCCTGGTCGCCACCTCGTCAGCGCGTTTGATGGCCCGGAACTGGCGGTCCAGGCTCGTAGTCGTGAGGATTCTCTCCCAGGCCTCACTCGAAGGTGACTGTTCTAGGAGGTTTCAACTTCTTCCTGTCTTTGCGGCGGATTACGATCTCCGCTCCCTCCTTGCGTCCATCGAAGCCAGCAAACTTCGTGATGTTCCACCCGTCGCTGCTCATGACGCGGTTGAACGGTTTATTTTGTCCCGTGGACCTTGGGTCCCGCCATGCGGTCGATGACTCATTCACTAACTCACTCACTCACTCTCACTCGATCCTTCCTTAGATTCCGCATCCTCTTAACCTAAACTCTAATAGCATAGCCCAGCAACCTCCTGTCGATGAGCCGGACGTGCGTGCCCTTGCTTTCTTTTTTATTTCATTCTTTCTTTCCACAAACCTCGTTTGAAGTCCCTGCCGATGTCTGACACGACTTTGCGGCCGTTTTACCGCGTCGCTTCATCCTCCTCCTTCGCGGCCATCAGACAACCCGGACATGCTCGATCTATCGACTGTCGCGCTACCCAATTGTAGGTTTCCGCTATAACGTTTTGTCGTTCAAGCTTATAGGTGACGAAGGCACGACAGGTGTACGCAGCACCTGGTCGTACGTATTGCGAACTCGCGACACGGCAAGGTCGCCTTTTCGCGTGCATTCCTTTCTGCCGGCACCCGGTTTGTTCTGCGTAATCGATGTCGCCGTCCGACGCCGTATATTGCTTGTGTGGTCGCAGCGATTATTGGCATATATACAAATGGGCGAGAGCGGAAGGTGTTTTTTGCCAGCGTCAATAGCCCGCCTTGGAGAGAACGTATCGTATTTCGTCAGTAGCATATATAGTACGATGACCATATATATATATGCTTCTCGGTCTCAACTCTGTCAATAGACACGCACACGTAGCTTCGCTTGTGCGCACCGGAAGACTACGCCGAATTCGAGCATGCCATGCATGTAATCCGATGTGGTGGATTCGTCGTTACCGTTGCTGTCATTATTCACTACTTAGCTTTGCTACGACAAGAGCAACAAGGCCCATTGATTGATTGATTGATTGATTGATTGATTGATTGATTGATTGATTGGTCAGATCGATCGATTACCGATTGTTCGCCCCTGCGCACGCGTGATCTCAGTCGCTTACCGTTTAGTGCACACAGCAGTAGGAACCATATATAGGTGACGCACTCTCCAGTATAGGCCATAGGTTTAAAAAAAAAAAAAAAAGTCCTCTCTAGTGGCTAAGTACTCGGCTGCTGACCCGCAGGGCGCGGGTTCGAATCCCGGCTGCGGCGGCTGCATTTCCGATGGAGGCGGAAATGTTGTAGGCCCGTGTGCTCAGATTTGGGTGCACGTTAAAGAACCCCAGGTGGTCTAAATTTCCGGAGCACTCCACTACGGCGTCTCTCATAATCATATAGTGGTTTTGGGACGTTAAACCCCACATATCAATCAATCAATTAAAAAGTCCTTGGATTCAGCTTGGTTGTACGGCTTAATTTGTGGAAACAACGCGATGCACGAAGAACTCAGTGCCGAACCCTGTCCTATCTGTTCTATGTGTCTCATCGGTTTTTTTTTTTTTTTTCAGGCGTTTCCTTAGAACGGAAAGCTCAGCTAGTTGGTATAGATTGAGACTTAGGACTGTGCTGCAGCTCTCACAAAGTGCGGAAGAAGAGCAAACGACATGCGCTTACTCTCAACGGATTCTCTTTTAAGAAAACAGAAGTTTTACTTTTTTATGTTTTCTGAGGAAAACTTCAGGCGACAGTTGGCGCACCTGTCGTGCGCACTTCCTCCGTGTATTCTTCTTCCAGTGCTAACTGCACAGTTCTAAGCATAATTTTGAGCTGTCAGTCCAGTAATGACTCCCAATAGGTCGTTCAAATACGAGCTGCAGTCTTTGTACGAAGCATGGCACGTTTTGTTCTACATTACCGAATATTTACCCAATCGGAAACTATACATTAATTTGCGTCGGTGGCAACGCCGGATTCGCCGTTTCGGTCTGGTATATCGAACTTGCGACTGCGTCAATCGAACGCACGTGCGAATACGAAGCTTGACACGACGGGCGGGCGTGATCGAAACCCGTTTTTCGACGCTTGCAACTGCGCGTTTTTCTCGACAAGGACTCGTGCCCGGCGTCGCTTCTCAGATTTCGACCGGCGCGTGATCGAGGAAGCATTGCGGACAGTGAACGCAAACATGGTGTTCCTTTTCGTATATGTATACGTCGCGTACACTTGTAAGCCAATCGGAATGCCGAAGGTGTGAGAAAGATAGAAAGAAAGAAGGAACGAAGAAAAGAAAGGAAGAAAGAAAGATAGAAAGATGGAAAGAAAGAAAAAAAGAAAGAAAGAAGAAAAGAAAGAAAGAAGAAAAGAAAGATAGAAAGAAAGAAGAAAATCACGAACCCGCGGATGAACTGCGTTATGTGATAAAGTAGGAAAAACAAAAACAAATCCATTGATTGATTGATTTGTGGGGTTTAACGTCCCAAAACCACCATATGATTATGAGAGACGCCGTAGTGGAGGGCTCCAGAAATTTCGACCACCTGGGGTTCTTTAACGTGCACCCAAATCTGAGCACACGGGCCTACAACATTTCCGCCTCCATCGGAAATGCAGCCACCGCAGCCGGGAATCGAACCCGCGACCTGCGGGTCAGTAGCCGAGTACCTTAGCCACTAGACCACCACGGCGGGGCCAAAAACAAATCCAAATAAGGAATGCTTTGGGCATTCCATTGCCTTCAACTCATGTGCCTTCTCACGTGTTGCTGTATTGTTTCCTTTGCCGTGATAATTTCTCGCATTCAGGCGCCCGAAAGAACTTTGCGGACAGAATCAATGTATTTACGTGATGGTATTGAACGTTATAAATATGTGCATGTTTAGCCGCCGAGGTAATAATAATAATAATAATAATAATAATAATAATAATAATAATAATAATAATAATAATAACAAGTCGTCTGCTCACCCGAATGTCGCGGGGTCGCATCCCACACGCAGCGGCTTGCTAGCAATGGTGTCGAAGTGTTTGAGGTTCGTGCGCTGAGATTTAGGTGCACGTCAAAGAAGTCCAGGTGTTTGGTCTCAATTCCTTGAGGCCTCCGCTACGGTGGCTTCTCATAATCATATCGTGGTTTTGGGACGTAAAAGCGAACAATTATATTATTATTATTATTATTATTATTATTATTATTATTATTATTATTATTATTATTATTATTATTATTATTATTATTATTATTATTATTATTAAAAGCAAGCCAGAAGCGTAATATTTTGATCTCTTTTGCGAGCATGCGTCTACATACCATAGAATAAATATATCTGCTATAAGACGACTTGTATGCCGCTTTAATTGTTACAGCATGCAGTATGGAAACGCGCACATGACCGAGTATAAACGCAAGGGCGGTAGATAATCCTTCTGACCTGAGCGCGAGCTCTCATATCCTCTCCGGAGGTACCGGAATCGGTGCGGGGAGAAACCCCAATAGCTTCGCGTGCGGCAGATTCATTTCGCTGCAGCGAGCGAGCATCGAAAGCGGGCGGCCAACTGGGTCGTCGCCATAGGAGCCCATGTCCATTTCCGCGTCGAGCCCGAGCGCAGGTGCGTTGCACTGCGTTACACAGCTCGGTCGACCGCGTGCATGCTTATAGCACGGCCGCTGTAGGGTGAAATCGAGCATTCGTGCTTATAGAGAGTGCGCATAAACACAGGGCCAGCCTCAGTCAATATACACCTTTTCACAGGAAGGAGAAAAACACCGCCATGATGGGCTGTGCGCGGGAGCACAAAGGCTGAGGGCGCAGCGTTGTCGGTGCATTTTCGAGGGGACGCGCCAATTTGCACAGCCCAAGGAGGGCTATGGCGGCGCTCAGTGAGGCGTTTATGAAAAGGTGAATATGTGCCGCGATTACCATTTGAGCAGTGCGATGTACTCCGCGTTTCGTAATCAATGCGTGCCTGTGAGCAGCGGTGCGATGTTACGGACAGTGTAGTTAGCGTAAGGATTGTGTATATAATTATTACTGTTATGCGTGTTCACGCAGGATTGGCGATAATAAGATGTCTCGTGTGGAAGGCCTCTCTTTCTGAGGAATCCGTGCGGATTTCCTTGTGGCTTCGGACTACGAACGGCTGGTTGTCCATCTTGACTTTCTTAAGATAACTCGTGGTAACCGCGTAACTTCGCAGCATGCTGCACTGAACTGGTGTCGAGTGTTCTGTTCTCGTTTATATTAATAAGACGTGAGTGCCCCAACTAATTGTAGATTTAATCATTCTTGCCCCGCCGCGGTGGTCTAGTGGCTAAGGTACTCGGCTGCTGACCCACAGGTCGCGGGTTCGAATCCCTGCTGCGGCGGCTGCATTTCCGATGGAGGCGGAAATGTTGTAGGCCCGTGTGCTCAGATTTGGGTGCACGTTGAAGAAGAACCCCAGGTGGTCGAAATTTCCGGAGCCCTCCAGTACGGCGTCTCTCATAATCGTGTGGTGGTTTTCGGACGTCAAACTCCACATATCAATCAATCAGATTTAATCATTCTTCTCGAAAAGGCCAGCTTTCGTATGCTATGCCAAAATAAAGCAATCTAAGCTACGCACCCATGGCTGCTATTTTCCCATCGATTTGCGGAAACATAGAGTCTATGCTCAACTGCGGTGTCAGGCGGCCACGACGAAATAGAAGGTTCCACCGCGCGGAACCGAAGTTCCCCAGTCCGACGATCGGAGCTCGGGAAGCTTGGGGGAGGAGACGCGGTGTTGCGGCGGTGATCGTGACCCGCCACGCGTTGGGACTGCGGTGCCAAGACTGCTTACCCGAAGGTCGCGAGATCGAATCCCAGCCGCGTTTAGATGGAGGCAAAGTGCTACAGGCTCGCGTAGTTAAATTGAGTGCACGTTGAAGAGCCCCCCATGTTTGTCGAACTTTTTAGAGCCCTCCCCACAATGGCGTCCTTCGTTATGATACCGTGGTTTTCGGGTGTTAAAACCTCCAAATAGTATTATTACAACGACGACGACGACAAATGTAGCCCTTCGGCGGCAAGCGACGCTGCAGCTACACCGTCTCCTCACGCTCTCCGACCGTGGAGAAACTCCTTCGTGCGTAACGTGGTTGGCGTGGCCGCCAAAGGCGCGATGGCCCACCCTTCTTTCTTCGTCTCCTCTCGAGCTGCGCATAATCCTTCCGTTGGCTTACATCTCTCTCTCTCTCTCTCCTTTTTCCTACGGACACGCAAACGCGATCACGGCGCACGCTGTGTCGTGCTGTGGACACACACGCTCGCCCGGCACGATAATGCCCTCCTGCAGCCCCCCCCTCCCCCCCCCCCCGTTCCCTCATGCCCTCGTTTCGACGTTTTTCCCACGAGCGTCGTCGTTTCAGGTAGCAGCAGCAGCAGTAGCAGAGTCGGAGACGTGCTTCGGCATGCTCGTTCTTACGCGACGTAACATTTGCGCATTGGCTTCGCCCTCCGCGAAGTTTTTCAGCTTCACTCCGATGACACACTCTGCCACAGTCCGCCGGAAGCATGCTTCCCGCGGATTCTGGAAGCCTGTGTCACTCTGATTATACTTTCAAACCACTAGAGTTATAGGGCGGGGGGGCGGTTGGGCCGGTCGCCTCCCCCCCCCCCCTGTTAAATGCTTGACTACCTCTATCACCGATTAGAAACAATTAGTGGGGCACATCAACACTACTTAAGCTGTGATTGGGCTCTTGTGATGATGTAAATACTGAAAACATTAGAGTAAGGAATCCGCTCTCCGCTTTTACTTCAAGTGACCCCCTCCCCTTTCCCCCCGTAAAATGAGTGGCGGGATCCGCCCCTGCAGCGCAGGCCAGTTTCGGCTATAATAAGCGGATTTGGTCTTGTTTTTTTCCGCAGAGGGGCGATTAGAAACTATCAGTCCTTTGTAGCGTTTTGGGGGCTTATTTGCATTTTTGAAACGAATATAGTTAATTTAGTGATAATCGCGTAACCAATAGTGCGTTTGTCGTTCACTAATGGTCGGTTGTCGATGACTTTGAGTAGTTGTGCGTTGAAGTCAAACATTAACGTTTATTGTTGATTCGCCCAGCGTGTTCATTTTATTTATTTATTTTTAAATACTGCAGCACCATTTTGGCTATCGTAGGAGTAGATTGTTTATCAACATAAGTGCAAACAGAAAGACAGTGCAAAACTGTAAAATAAAAACAAGAACGAAGAGAAAAAACAAGAGTAACACTCTTAAGAAACAAAGTGCGATTCAATACATTCGTTTAAGAAATCATCTAGAGGCGATGATATGGTTGACCTAGGCAAAATATCTTTTTTCATAATGTGCGGAAATAAGCTGAATTCAAATGGATTAATACGTAGATGGAATGGTGACAGATTGAGTTTGTGGCTATTCCTCGTGGGTTTCAGTATATCGGGAGACAAATATTTGTTAGTTATTGTCTAGCGGGGGGTATTAACAAGAATATGTAGCAACTTTAGGCACTCTAGATTGTGTTGCTTGGACAATTTGTAGATATAACGTGATGAGAGTGAGAAATTCCAATTGTAACGGCGGAAAATGAAATGGATGGCTGCACTTTGAACCGATTCCAGTGTGTTGATGTCAAATGCTTTATGACAGTTCCATACGGGGCAGGCATATTCGAGAATTGGACGGATGAGCGATTTATATGTCAGCAATTTCGCTTCGCGTGGAGCACCTTTTAATGTACGATTTTGATATCCCAGCTTTTTAAAGCTTTATTGCAGGTATATTCGATATTTTTAGACCAAGGCATGTTGGCTGTGAAGATGAGGCCTGGGTACTGATAATCGGACACACGTTTCAGAGAGGAGCCATTGAAAGAGTAATGGAACAGAGAAGCAGACGTGCTGATTTTTTTGTGTCACACGGTGGGAAACGGGCATTCAGCCGAATGGAGACTTTGTAGCCTGAAAAAAAAAGTAAATTTATTTATTTATTTATTTATTTATTTATTTATTTATTTATTTATTTATTTATTTATTTAACAATACTGCAGGTCTTCTGCAGACCCATACAGGAAGCGGGCATACATCATCACAGGTAACCAATTAGATACAAAGTTCAGGAAATACAATATTTTGATGGACGATACGCACAACAGCGAAACACTTACAATGTGGGCTTAGTTCACATTTCTTTGTTGTACAAATTAATTAAATTGACCGCCTTCGTACTACAGTGAAATTTCTGATAAGTAAAATATTTTAAAGAATGGGAATATAATTCAACTTCTTTTGGGCCATGCCCCGCCGTGGTGGTCTGGTGGCTAAGGTACTCGGCTGCTGACCCGCAGGTCGTGGGTTCGATTCCCGGCTGCGGCGGCTGCATTTCCGATGGAGGCGGAAATGTTGTAGGCCCGTGTGCTCAGATTTGGGCGCACGTTAAAGAACCCCAGGTGGTCGAAATTTCCGGAGCCCTCCACTACGGCGTCTCTCATAATCAAATGGTGGTTTTGGGACGTTAAACCCCACAAATCAATCAATCATCATTCTTTTGGGCTGCGTGCGTGACGATTATTTGCTTGTTAGCGCGGAAGCTCATGACAGCTATGGTCGGAAGGAAACCGTCTCTCATTTCGTATGTCAGCAGCATTTCTGTTTTATTCTTTAAACGTATGTATCACAAAAAATTAGGTGGGTAGATTAGATTAGGAAGTTTGAAAGTATAAGGTGGCAGCAGAAATCCCAGGACCGGCTCGCTCGGCGGAACATGGGAGAGGCCTTTGTCATGCAGTAGCCATAGTTAGGATGATGATGATGATGGTGATGATGCTGCTTATATATTATAACGGTTTGATAGTTACAGGAAGAGGCGTTCACTGGTTGTATCTTCTCTTCTAACCACACCCTTCCACCCTCAAGTTTTTACGGAACGCGACATTTCTCAGAAAGCTATATTCCCGCTCTATTTGATAACGTAGCCTTCGAAATGGATGTTCCAGCCTGCGGTAGTGCCTGTGGCCTACGCGGAGGTTAGAAGCACCGTGCACTAATGGAGCCCAAATTCGCGTTTGCAGTGTATAGCCTACGTTCTGTAAGCTTTTGTGGCGGTCCTCGTTCGTATACGTATGTCTCAATTACAAAGAGCGCGCCTACGTGTTGTAGCGTAAGTGTATACGTACCCTTGATCGCATTTATCAGCTGCCGCCGCGTTAACTGATAACAGCTGCCGCAGCAGTTATCAGCTACCACATGGTCTTGCGCGCTTAGATACGTCACAGCTGTCGACCAGCGGACAGTCGCGGTAAGGACTGGCCGGACGCTGTCGTGGTCGTTCGTTCGACTTGAGTCGCCACACACTACGGTGGGACTAGCGGTTATGCGGCTACATAGACTGCTCACCTGAAGGTCACGGGATCGAATCCCGGCCGCATTTCGTTAAAGGCGAAAAGCTTGTGTTTTGCGTACTTAGATTTAGGTGCGCATTAAATAACGCTATAGATGATGGAAATTTCGGTTCCCTCCGTGCACTGTATATACTGTGTCAACCAGTCATATTGCGGTTTTGGGGTGTCTGACCACAGCAATTACTATATTATAATATTGTCTACTCGAATCGCAGCAGTTGACCACTGATGGCTGCTCCTTCGAAGCGATGAAAAATTTCTACTCCGTTTACGAGCCGCGCTTCTACATTGCAAGGACAGAAATCGGGTCCATTAGGCGTTTTTATTGTGTCATGGGTGCATGACGCTAGTTTGCGTAGCGCTGCACTGATATAACGAGAGAAACTACGGAAGGACACACGTGCCTATACAAACGTGCCGTGCAGTGGCTCAGCTCGTGTACATTCGGAGCACGTATCCCACGCTCTCTGCGTGTTTTATTTTTTCTTTTCTTTTCCTTTCGCACTGCTTCTTCACAACGAGCATACCTGCCCGGGTCGCGGTCAGCGCTATTACAGAGGCCTCGGCAACCTGTAATACAGCGCATGCGCGCGTGTCTGTCGCTGTGCGCTCGCGATCGTCAACGAAGAACAATGAGGACCGGTGCCGCTGTCGTACAGTCGTAAATTCTACAGTGCCCGACACGGAACACCTGTGCAGCTTCAACTGCCGCTCCGATTGATTCGTCCGTCGTTTCCGCTAATGCCGCTCCGATTGTATCAGCGACTCGCAACAGCGCGTAACTGTCCGGGTATGGTTGGTCCTGTTGCTACGTCACAACAGTGGGGATCGTGCGCATACGTCAGTCGACCGTCCGTTGCGTCATCACATCGTGGTAGAAAGGAAGGAAAGATGGCGTAAGAGGAAGACGAGTACTATTTGTTGGGCTTTTTGAGCAGTCGCCCATAGGGAGGACAGGCTCAGTAGAGTGCCTAGATGCCCGCTTCTCCGCCAAGAGTGAAGACATCTGCGGCGGCCGCCATTATCACTCCCGCTGCGTACAGGTTTCGTTCTGGCGCGTAGTGGCCAACTGGCTTATCGCGAATGATTGTAGCCCTGAAGGATTCAACATCTAGACAAAACATGCCGTAGAAAGCCAGCACGTGAGCTCTACAGCGTGGCGAAGACGCTGCAGGCACTACAATGGCGGCTGGAGCAGTACCAAAAGTGGCAGCACCCTGAGACCCAAGTTTGCGTAGCGCCGTTCACCACCCTAGCGGACAGAGGGCACAGCTCCGGTCGCTTGGACAGGCCGCGCTTGCTGGGTTTCCTATTGCGTGCACGGAAAGCGTATTCTTTAGAGCGCTTATGTCGCATTTTGCACGCTACAGGCAGCGCTCATCGTCACTCTTGAAAGCAGGCACGCACTACTGCTGCATTGTGAGCTGACACAAAAGTTTAAACATGACAAGGACCTGGAAACTGCCCGTTAAGTTCCATCGTTTCCAATGCAAGCACTGCGAGAAGCGTCAAGAGTGGATTATGGCAGTTCGCCGTTACTCCGAGGTGTCGTCACTTTGAAATTTTTTTGTCGTGCACAGTACTACAAACTATTAACTGAAAGAAATGCGATGGCCGATCATATATTAAAAGAAAGCGTGTTTGTAAACTCAAACTGCAGCAAATAGACAACCGCTGTACATTTCGCGATTGGGCTCTGTCTTTCCGAGACAACCATTGGCAGTGCGAAAGCGGCGGAGCTTGCGAGCTTACTACGCTTAAAATACCGCACTGTGAGCACTGCAAGTGTTTTATTCAGCTGAGGGTTGCAGACTTCTCGTCGCCGCTCAGTGTAAACGGATTTGTGCTGCGGTTTCTCTCTGAGCGTTCATACGTATACAGTTTTTGCAAGCAACATCCACCGATAAGTTAGCATGCTGTGGTGTGGCGATGCTAGGATCGAAGTCGTGAGTTCGATTCCCGCATGTGCCAACTGCATTTCCACGGGTAGTGAAACGCAGTAACAGTGTGCTCAGATTTTGGTGCAACAATGGTAGACAGGGCGCGTTGGTGTTGCATATTTCAAGCGTACGGTGGTGCCCCGCCGCGGTGGTCTTGTGTCTAAGGCACTCTGCTGCTGACCCACAGGTCGCGGGTTCGAATCCCGGCTGCGGCGGCTGCATTTCCGATGGAGGCGGAAATGTTGTAGGCCCGTGTGCTCAGATTTGGGTGCACGTTAAAGAACCCCAGGTGGTCTAAATTTCCGGAGCCCTCCACTACGGCGTCTCTCATAATCATATAGTGGTTTTGGGACGTTAATCAAAGATCGAGCAAGCGTACGGTGGTATGACGCTCAATGTAAAAACAGAAGTGACGCTCGGTGTGTGTGCACCCTCTGTCCATTGTCGTGGCGCCGTATACACAAAAATAAACTCGGGTGGCCGGATTCAGTCGGGAGTCTCAAACCACGGCGTGCCTCCTAATTATATGGTGGTTTTGGTACGTGAAAGTCCTTGCATGCGTGCGCCCGAGCCACTGGCGATATAGAGGTGCCGCTATGAAAATGAGTTGAAAAAAAAAAAAAAGAACCAAGACAGATATAAGATTTTTGATTGTTTCGCTAAATTTAACGAAGTTATCAGAGGCAAATTTCGGTGTAACTAAAAACATTCTCGATTCTATAGTGGGTATTTTTCGATATGACGACGACCAAGTGAGCTGTCAAAACAACCTAATCGACATTCGAATCAGTGAACACGCTGGTGATCAGGCGTGGATATTATCCGCAATGAAACATGTACTGCAAGAAACATGCATGGTCGAAGCGGGCATAAAGTGTTTTTGTGTGTGTGTGTGCGCATCATTATATATGCTTTCAAGGAAGCCACAAAATTCAAAGGTGTCATTGAACTTGCGATACGGCCTTGTCGACATCCGATGAAAACCTCGGTAAAAGTGTAAATGTGTGATAGTGTAGAGGTTGTCAATTAATCGCTCTCAATTCTGATAAGATTGAAGATTCACACCATAGAAACGTTTTTATAATCTTTTTAAACCGTCGGAGCAAGTCAAAGGTGATGCTGCACTGGGAGAATGACCAGATAACAGCGTGTGCAGAGCTCGTAAACGTGCTGACATAGCGCAGGCAGAAGGCGGCAGTGGGGCATAGAGTTTCCCGCAATACTTACTAGAGGGAACTCTGGCGCTAGTGTCTATGGGAGCTGCAACGCACGGCGCTTCAGCGAGCATGGGAACGATGGGTAGTATACACACATTTGTCTAATATTAGTACTTCTGGCCTGCCTTTGGCTTTGTGTGTGTTCGTGTGGCTTGAAGCTGTTTTCTTACGAAACAAGTATTAGCGAATGTTCAACCGTTGCGCTTCAACATTTTATTTTTTTTTAGACTTACTTTGCAAATTGGCTCACGAAGTTCGAAAGCATTCAATCTTTATTTCAAAAACAAAACCGAAACACAGCAATAAACGAAGCCGCAAGTACGATTCTGGCGCCCGCAAGTACGAAGACCAGGCAAATGTGTGTACTACCCCCATCATTCCCATGGTCGCTGAACGATCGCAGCGCCAGAGTGCCCTCTAGTTAATTTTGAGAAACTCTGTGGAGCGGGGTACCGAGCAACCGACTTTTGCTAGAAAGGCGGCGAAACGCGCGTGGCGCCCCCTGGCCGAGGTTGGGAGACGTGCGCTTAAATTGCAGATGTAACTTGTCTTGGAGCGTGCCAGTATGTCGGGCTGTTCTTTTGGTGGCTCGTGCATTTTCCGACGTGCATATAGCGCTCCTGTCGCTCTAACCAGAACTCGCGGTATACGACGTGACGCTGTTTTCGCGAAAAGTTGCGGCCGCGTTGCGTTCGCGCGCACTGTCGTATACACTGACGTAACTCGCCTCAATCTAAGCTATGGTTAGCTATGGCCGCCTCGGACTACTAAATGTGGCGTCCGCGGGTTTGCGTCTTGTCATAATGTGCCGCGCTGTATAATTAATGCATCGCCTTCGCCGTTCTGCAAAAGTTGATTGGGCAAGGAGGCCGCACACCGACCACCATATACATATATCTGATGTGGTACTGCGTTTACGTGCAGAATAGCAAAGTTTATTCACTCGAAGAACTAAGCGTGTAGCGTGGGCGCACCCTTGTATGTCATTGCCATTAACATTCTCGTCGGACGTACGCTAGCGAATTCTTTCTCGCTCTCTCTCTTTTCCATCTGTGCTAGAGGACTTTCTTTCTTTCTTTCTTTTATCGCTACGTAGCTTACTCTTTCTTTCATCTGTTGAATACCATGAACACATCTCGTAACTCGGTTTGCAGTGTACCTCGCATCGCGTGCTCTTTCCTCGGCACTAATGACCGCGGCCTTCCTTCCGCTCGTTGAATTCTCGCGGTGAAACGCTGCTTCGTGCTCGTGTATCTGTCTTCTCTTTTTCTTTCTTGTACAGCATTCAGAGCAGGCTTCATAGGCGAAGCAGATCGCTCACGGTACGCGCCCGTTGATGTGGCGGCCTAGATACGCACTGCATCGTGGCAATCACCTCTTGCTTTCTTTTCTTTTCAGGCATCGCTGAATTGATTGATATGTGGGGTTTAACGTCCCAAAACCACCATTTGATTATGAGAGACGCCGTAGTGGAGGTCTCCGGAAATTTTGACCACCTGGGGTTCTTTAACGTGCACCCAAATCTGAGCACACGGGCCTACAACATTTCCGCCTCCATCGGAAATGCAGCCGCCGCAGCCGGGATTCAAACCCGCGCCCTGCGGGTCAGCAGCCGAGTACCTTAGCCACTAGACCACCGCGGCGGGGCCAGGCATCGCTGAATTGGTTCATAGTTGATTTATTATTTTGTTAAAAGGCGTCGAATGCGTGAGGTGACTGCCTCACGAGAATAGGGCTATTCTATGTGTTCGAAGCATGTTGTCCCAGTCCAGTTGACTTTATTGCATCCCTGCATATGCAGATGAAGGCTACGTGGCGCTTGATATGTCGCGAATGACTTAAATTGTTATTTTTTTTTTTCAAAAGGTGGCCACGCGTTGAGGAGTGCTCGAGCTTAGGGCGCGGCGGCCGCATTTTCGACTGAGGCGATAGTTCTTGACTCCCGTGTACTTACTTATAGGTGCGCGTTAAAGAAACGCCGGGGGGGGGGGGGGGGGGCAAATTTTCTGAGTCCTCCACAATATAGTGCCTCTCATATACTTATGGTGGTTTCAAGACGTTAAACTCTAGCATTTATTTTTTTGTTTACTTATTTACTTCTATTTATTTTTATTTATTTATTTATTTATTTATTTATTTATTTATTTATTTATTTATTTATTTATTTATTTATTTATTTACAAATACTGCTATCTCGAGAGACAAGACATAGCAGTAGTGGGTACTTGAGTTAGTAAACAAGTCATACAACGCATGGTGTAAATGTCACAATATTGGGTTGAGAAATTCTTCTACAAAATTTTCACGTAGTTTTTCTCGCAAGAAACGATCTAGTCTGTTTCAAATGCCGATAACGCTTGAAAAAAAAGCGAATAAAAAAATTGACAAATAGCTGAAGAGGGAGAATATTTAGTGGGTGGGATCGGTGCGTGGCACGCCTAATGAAATGACTGAAAGAAATCGGAGCTTGAATGAAACTGTGGTGCATGTACAATCTTACGCATCTTTGAAGTTGTAAGGAGGCGCTGCAAATGCGAAAAAATATTGTGTGTTGTATACCTTCGATCTGTGCTTTCGTGGCTTGCAGACTAGATATCACTCGCGCCCGTCCCATTTTTTGAAGACATTACATCATATTTATTTGCCAACGTAACGCCCCGCCACGGTGGTCTAGTGGCTAAGGTACTCGGCTGCTGACCCGCAGGTCGTGGGATCAAATCCCGGCTGTGGCGGCTGCAATTCCGATGGAGGTGGAAATGTTGTAGGCCCGTGTACTCAGATTTGGGTGCGCGTTAAAAAACTCCGGGTGGTCAAAATTTCCGGAGCCCTCCACTACGGCGTCTCTCATAATCAAATGGTGGTTTTGGGACGTTAAACCCCACAAATCAATCAACGTAACGCTCGAAATTGAGCCGGGAAACAACCAATGCTTTGTTACACATGCCATCGTTGTAGAAGGGTTCGTTTTATGCATACGCATTATAGACTACGCTGCAGTTCCTTCGTTTGACGAAAGGTATTTTGTGGATTTGCGGGGTTGTAACTGAATTTTATTCTTCGAAACGGGCTTGTTTCTTTCACACTGTACCTCCCTCGTTAGCGTTTAGTTTATGTTATTCGTTACATTCTATATTTCTGAATTTTTACGAACACAGGTAGTTTTCCACAAACACAAAAGGCACGTTAGTCTCCGCGCGTGCGCGTTGTTATCACGGATAGTTTCATTTCGAACGCATCTCGTTAAACGTGATCGATTTATAAAGTTCATCACAACGCCGCCCGATGCCATAGAACGGCGAGTTTTTAGACGAATCCACGCACTAGCCATCATTCTCGGGATAGCTATCTTCGTTCTACTTGAACCACAGTGTATTTGACCCTCTTCATGTAAACACTGTCGCCCTGGCTAAATTTTTGTTTTTTGTATGTTAAAAAGTTTAAAAAAAGTATACGCTATCATTGTGAGGCATCGCAATAGGGGCATTTTTTTTTTTTTGTTTCCTGAGCTTTTTACGTGATGCCACCACGTGATAGTAGGGGATTTGATTTGTGGGGTTTAATGTCCCAAAACCACCATATGACTATGAGAGATGCCGTAGTGGGGGGCTCCGGAAATTTCGACCACCTGGGGTTCTTTAACGTGCGCCCAAATGTGAGCACACGGGCCTATACAACATTTCCGCCTCCATCGGAAATGCAGCCGCACGTGATAGTAGTTCATGTCGCCACACGGAGGCTTTTTATGCCTCTTGGGGGGGTATACTTTCTTAAAATCTTCATCGAAGCTTTTTCGTGCCCAGAGTCTTATTCTGGATTATTTCACTCTGGCGCGCTCCTTTGTGCGCACACGGTAGTGGTTTCGGCGTGTGAAGACCCAGGATTTATTCAAAGAAACGCGACCTTTGGAAAACAAGTTCATTTTTGTGAATTTTCTCGGAACTACCGCAATGACTGACCGCGGCGTCGGCATCGCGCGGCTTGGAAATGATTTTCATCGAGAAGATAACTGTCGGTGGGCGTTAATGCACTGCTCGAATGGACGCGGCGCCTTTTCTTTCTCTCGGGGTCATCCGCGTGTGTGTACACGCGTAATCCGTGGCGAACTGATTACGGCTTCACCTCAGCTGTACTATACATACCGTGGCGTGGGACGTTTGCAGCAGTTTTAAAATGGGGAAAGAAAATGCCGAGTGCTTGGAGGAACGTGACGCCGCATATGTGCGCATCCAATTAGTGCGTGGCGCCGCTGCGTCGTTTAAGACCTCGTCTACCCCAGCAGCGCCCCCAATAGCAGCAGGCCATGGCAGGCACTGCCTTCGCATTAGAGGTACACCTTACACGGTATATTTTTGTTAATGTATGCGCACCCACGCAGTTCTCGTGTTGTATTGTGAGATCAGTATGCTTGAGTTTTTTTTTTTTTTTTGTGTGTGTGTGTGTGTGTGTGTGTGTGTGTGTGTGTGTGTGTGTGTGTGTGTGTGTGTGTGTGTGTGTGTGTGTGTGTGTGTGTGTGTGTGTGTGTGTGTGTGTGTGTGTGTGTGTGTGTGTGTGTGTGTGTGTGTGTGTGTGTGTAAACATGTGCGTCGTTCGTCTGCAGCGCTCGTTATGAACAACATACTTCCACACTAAGCGTCGTCGTTTGCCCTTTCTTGCCTCGTGATTCTTCTATTTTTAAGAGTTAAGGTTTTTTTTTTCATTTATTTTACGTGCCAGAACTTATGATAACGAGGGACGCTGCTGTGGAGTCGAGGTCCGGAAATTTTTTATCACCTGGTGTCCTTTAACGTGCACTGACGTCGTACAGTATACGCAGGGCCTGCCGAAATGTGGCCGTTGCGGCCGAGATCGAATCCGTGATCTTTGGGTCAGCGTCCGTCCACTTTAACCGCTACACCACCGCGGTGGACAGCTCCCCCCACCCTCCCCCCCAATTCTTTATTAAATACGGCCAACAGAAATCTGGAAGGCTATTTATGCGTTGATACATTAGAAAGTCTGTGATAGTTTTTTCTTTTTTTTTTTTGCATGCGCCTGCAGTGCCGCCGAAGTGGGTTCCCGGAATCAACTTAACCAACGGTGTCCGTGTGCGTTTCTTCGTCCTGAATTCCGCGTTGTATAGTTCATCACGTTATGTATAAACCTAACCTAATCTATACCAGTCCGAAGCGAATGACTGACTATATACGCGAGACGTGCATGGCAGTGGGAGTGGCTCATGTATGGATTGATTTTCGATCCGTCGAACGTGCACCTGAAACGGTTGCAGCCGAATGCAAAAGCAGTCGCCTTTTGCATGTATATATACGACTACAGTGGCCTTCAACTATCACCCCAATTCCGATTCATTCCTCCTCTCATAGGCTCCCGTGACTTGTTGCGCAACGTCCTAGCTGTCACTGGGCTGACGGTGCGCGGCTCCGCCTTTTGTCCCTTTGTTCTCACCGCGGTGTCGTACTCGTTGCTGCGCCGTTGTGTAGACGGTGGACCGCGTGGTGTTTGTGCATTCGGGCGTGCGTATTTTACGGCACCCCCTTCTCACCCCTTCCACCACCACTGTGACAGTCGGTGTGGGTGCTTTCCACGCCAGCCTTCTCGTGACGGCATTGCGTGTAGTGTACACTATCGGTGCCGCGCACCTGCCGTGTTGCGTAGTTTCTCTTTCACAGCGTGGTGGGGCGCTGCCCGCAGAGCGTCGAGCTGCGGTACGTGTGTATTCACGCGAGAATTACGCTACGTATACCATTCCGCAGTCCTTCCCAGTACGACCGTACGACCTTTTGCGTCAACCAGCGCGTCCAACAAGTTTCCGTCAGGTCCCGTAAGATTCCCACGCATGTCGCACGTTCCGAGAGGGGGGGGGGGGGTAGTGATTTTTATTTTTTATATAGCCCTGCCGTGGTGGTCTAGTGGCGAAGGTACTCGGCTGTTGACCTGCAGGTCGTGGGATCGAATCCTGGTTATGGCGGCTGCATTTTCGATGGAGGCTAAAATGTTGTAGGCCCGTGTGCTCACATTAGGGTGCACGGTAAAGAACCCCCATTGGTCGAAATTTCCGGAGCCCTCCACTACGGCGTCTCTCATAATCATATGGTGCCTTCGGGACTTTAAACCCCGCATATCAATCATCAAATCAGTGATTCTTAAATAGGAAAAATGAAAAGTGAGCCCTCACAACTGTCTGCTGCAAAGTGTGACACCTCAGCAGTAGCTCACGAGGGAAGGGTTAAGGAGGGATTTAAGAGATGTTGAGAGAAGTGAAGATCGAGAAAAAAAGTAAAAGATTGCAAGACAGACAAGTCCGTGGACGGGGCCCGGATCGGCGAGCTGTCGTCGAAGAAAAGACATTGCGGGCGAGACGACCTTCAGCCACGAAATTCGCCGATCGTCTGCACGCTCTGAGAGGAGTAGCGGCTACCTGTGGCAGACGTCCGCGTCGTATACCTTAGTTTCAGTTTATTAAGCGTACACTTAATTCGACATAACAACGACGTACAGACGAATGTCCAGAAATATTACTACTTAAAATGGGAGATAGTTTAGAGAGTGTCGAATTTCTCCACAGTGAAATCATTTGTTTAACGATGGATTTCATGCGTTTCGGCTATACACTTTGACCGTTACAGTGCTCGACCTTTGCATACAACGCGACGTATATACCGAATCAGCTTTGCCGTGCTGAGTGATTTGTTTAAAGGCGCATCGCTGGATACCGTAAGTATGTATAAAATGGCTTATGTAGCAGCATATAGATCCGTAGTATATACGGGCTCGTGTAGCGGTATATAGATCCGTAGTATATACCTTAAAAACCTTATGTCATGAAGACCTTGGCGGATTGCGTTTGCAGGCGAACTGTTACATGGAGTTGTAGGCTTTGTGTGGTTCGCGTAAAAACTAGCAGCAGCGGGAGCAACAGTGCACTATTGATGCGGCCTCGGTATGCTTGTTATTATGAGTGACGTAAAAAAACATGATTGTGAAAAAAAAAAGAAATGATTCTCATTGATTGTGGCTTTCTCCGAGGACGTATAATTAGCGCCGTATAGTCTCCGCGGGACTCGCTTGTCCGGCGCGTTAATGCAGTTCACTTAGATGCAACGTGCTGGTAATTCGATTCGCTGCGCCGCTGTCGTATTGATCTGAACGCGGTCTCATGTGGACGCATGCTTTATACCAGGCGGGCCCACTGCAGCGCGAAGCCTGAAGTCCACGAAGTAAAAAAAAAAAAGGCGCTCATGTTATTCTTCTTCTTTCTTTTTCTTCTTTCTTTTTTCTTTACTGCGTGGGCTTTTCTCTCGTATGAACGAACATCTACTGTGTTTTCTCTAATGGTGATCTCTGCCTGAGCGGAAGGTCGCAGGTTCGACTGCTGGTTACTATCCTACTTAGCGATACCCTTCAGAAAAGTGTAAGCTTTACGGTCTGCTTTACATGAACTACAATTTTTTAAAAGCCTGTGGTCTGAATTGCTAAAATCGGTTCGTGGGCTACTTTGTAAAATCTGGCAATGATATTTATTTATTTATTATTTTTAGTCACATCTGTAGCATATAAATGCAAAGGGAACAGACAACGTGGACAATAAGTCGTATTAATCGGCACGGCTAACTTTGTGCACCTAAAGATGTCGATGAAGGACAAATACATTGCATAAATATTGATCGGCTTGCTGCAGATGGTGAATGTTACGCGAGAGACAGCTGGTCGTTATTTTGCAAGCTGCCTGTCGCTCGTGGAAGTAAACATACAGAGGCGCGATAGTTTGAAGTAAACACACGAAATGCGATGTTACGTTATCGTGGGAGACATGCAAGAGCTTCTTTTTTTTTTTTTTTTTTGCACCGTGCGGTGCTTTTATCTCCTCAGAATGGCTTAATCCTGTTCAAACCTGTGCCCTGTCGCCGGGCTGTTTTGATTTTTGCGTCATACAAACAGCGCACGATGCTTTATGGGAATTTGGGTATAAAACAAAAAAAAACGGTACAGCCCCAAGGTACACTCCATAACGCTGCGCATATGGGCAGAGCTCAGGAAATCCAGTTGAAAGCCTCGGCGCTAACGTATACTTTTTAGAGCACGTTTTCTTCACCGCACAGTCGAGGAATTGTGCAGTGAAGTCAGCACGGTAATGTGTGTGGGGAAAGAAAACTTTTGCGATCTTCTCGCTCCGTATGAAGACGGGATAGAGTGTAGCATGTTATTTTTTCTTTTCGTTACGTTGTATTGCTTAACTTCTTATCAGTAACGCCCGGCACCGGTGCCAAAATGTGTCGTGACCGTTGTAGCATTTCTTATTTTTTCTTTGTTTTTTCTTGTTCTTTGGCGCGCCGAGCAGCGACCGATCCCGCTTCCAGTCAAGCTCGTGGCGGCGTCTTTTCGGTCTCGCTCGCATTTCGCCGCTGTGAACGATCGATCACTTCGCACCGCCAACATGATCCGCGACGTACGAGAGCGCCCCAAAAAGAATGCGTATAAGGGTTAGAAAAAAGAAGCGCCGTGGTGGATGGGAGACGGTGCCGGACTGCACCAGATCACGCTACATAACGGAGTCAGTGGAGCTGCATCGACCCGCCTGCTTGCTCGCGTGCATCCGTGCCTTGGCTTTCTTACGGTATGTGACTTGCACTTCATCTGGGAGGCGTTCCAGACACCGAGAGGGGGAAGCGCTAGCGAGAAAGTTGTAATGGACGATGTTTTTTTTTTATTATTCGTAAAATACACCCGCGATGTGCTACTACACCGTATACACTTTTAACCAAAAGACGCCGTATTAAATAGGCTGCTTGAGATTTCCGGTAGGCATACCGTGAATGTAGGCTATATTCGATTACATCCCTTTAAAAAAAAGTGTAGTCTCTGCTACCAAAGCCTGGCGTACCTGCAATTCACCTCTGAAAGGCAGTCGTGCTGGCTGGTTTTCGCTCGGACCGTAAGAACTCAGTTTCTATGCTTGAGCATATAGACCTATATTGCACGTTTGTGTACAGCGGTAGGCGCCGTCGACACGTTGCTATAGTAACGTGGTCATAAAGGATGGCGGCAGCAACTGCAAAGCTTCCTCCGGGCACGGCGAGGCTCCCCGACGCGCTGTGCTTCCTTTACTCGAGACAGCGGTGTGATTTACCGACCACTGTAGTGTATATCACTAAGTATCTTGAAAGTTATCGGATAGACATCTCAATTTCGAGTGCAAGCCGAGCCTCTCGGAGAATCTGGGCGATAGCATATATGAACTGCGTTTGGACGGCCGATAAGAAGGTCTCTGAGTGAGCCATATATACCCTCCTTTCTACGCTGTCAGCGTTGATAGGTTGGCATGGCCCTTGTTATACTTGCGAGTCTATAAAATAGACGGACGCACCCAGATGTTAAGTATAACGTTTTGATAACTTACACGACGGAACAGGAGTAGTGGTACGGCTGAGTACACGCTCCCTCTGTCTTCCTTCTCTCTATCACGACTCGACCTTCCGTCGTTGCGAGCACGATGTAAGAATATGCATAGATCGTGGTTTCTTGGAAAGCGCACTCATTGCTGGTGTATGTATGTACGATCTCATGTTCACGTGGGTCACTGCTAGGGAGCCTTCATGCGTGCGTTGCCCCGTAGGAGCGCACAGGAAGGCTTTTTTGTCCCTGGTGAAGGCTTGTCGCATCTCTATGGAACCATAAACGCTGTGTTGTTCAAGGCAGCGTAAAAACTTCAAAGCAACAATGGAAACAACGCTTTCTTTCTTTGTAGCGTTACAGAAAGGTGGCAAAAGGTACCAAGGCGTGACATGTGCTCCTGCTCCGTTTACAGATTTGGCTGCAGCGAACAGATAGATGTTCACGACAAAAGATATCGAACATCGTCGTATCGGAAAAATAATACAGGAAAACGTGAGCATCGACAGGCATGAAACAGTAATTAGACACAATGTGCGATTTCATTTACGAACTTGCATCTGCTGAGTACAGTCGGGTCAACGCCCAATCGCGGCTCCGCCCCTCAGCGAAGGTGCACGATACGACGTCACGCGGTGCTCATTTGCGACTAGATGGTGGCACTTTGAAAAACTTAGCTATACCAGAGCTATCTCAAAGATATAGCTCCTCTACTAAATACACCGTACGCTATTACAGCCCTCAGGTAAATTCGCCGCGTGCGCCCTGCCTCTTTATATTTTTTTACAGTGAAGTAGTATAGTAGTAGTAGTAGTAGTAGTAGTAGTAGTAGTGGTAGCTTACCGTAAGTTTAGTAGTTGAATAAGGATTGCGAAAACGAAATTATGCTGATGACGACGCCTTAAATAAATTTTTGTACCGGAAATAGTCGTCATAATTACAGCTGTGCCGCCCGATGATTACGCGGTGTTAAAACTAGCTGGGTTTTTTTTCCTTTTTGATTTTTATTTATTTATTTTTTACTAGCTGCATTGATGGGTCAGTGGCCGTTATTTCAGAAAGTTTTCGGGCAGCACCTAAAGTAGAATTTTCACGCAAGTTGATGTTATTTTTTGATTATTTTTTGTTGCTGTTCTCCCATCCGCCGTCGCGTTATATACGATCGAGCGCTTAAAAACGAGGCCGCTTGGCATGACAACCGTTCAGTCAGGGCTCGTCAGACTTCGCCTCGTTGAATTCTTGGCCTTGCTTGATCGCTCTGTATACCGGAGCTGCCGCGTCTAGGAAGATGGGGAGTATCGAAAAGCGATCCTCGCTTGGAAGGAAGGCGGTCCAAGCCGGTTCGCTGAAACCCTCAATTTCAAACGACAACATACTGGCGACTGCGCCGCGCCTATAGATATTGTGTAGCTTTATATACGCGAAGAATTGAAATGGTTCGTATAGAATGGGTCCGCGTGCTTTCGGCACTTTATTGTGACTGCTGTCCGTTCAACGGCCCGGTCTTCGACTGTGATGGCGCTCGCGTAAGAGCTTCCATGTAGCACTCGTGCTTCGTCGCACGTATATTCAGGAGGGCGTTGCGATCGGTCTTCCAGGGGACACTTCCAGTGTATACGCTACGATATGTCATCGCGGATCGTTGTTACGTCGTAGGAGTTCATCGCGAGAGAGAGCTTGCGATGTCCTCGCAAAGTGCTGCACGAGCTGCACTTTTCTTTTGTGATACGTCGTAAAATAAAGTGCCTCAAACAGGACAAAAAAATAGACAAACGGGGCGGAGTGCATGCTGACAACTGTTAACAGTTATTGAAAAGCGGCGGAAATGTTGTAGACCTGTGTGCTCAGATTTGGGTGCACGTTAAAGAATCCCAGGTGGTCGAAATTTCCGGAGCCCTCCACTACGGCGCCTCTCATAATCATATGGTGGTTTTGGGACGGTCAACCCCGCATATCAATCAATCAGTTAATGAAAATCATCGCTGCAGCTATAGAGGATATGCGCACGAGCACAAGTCATTTGATGAACAGCAACAAAAAACAGATCCTGGCGCGTGTATTTTTTGTCCTGTTTTTTTTTTCCTGCTTTATCGAACGTGGTCTGGTTAACCTGTCTGCGGTATCTTTTCCCTCTCTCATTCCTTATCTGTCACGGTGTAAATTGAGGTTGCGGGATCGATTGCGGTACGTGCAGACCTATTCGTGATAATAAGCTGTTCTAAAGCGCATCCCGAGTCCACACTGATGGGGCGGGGCGCTCATCAGATAACTGCTGGTGCCTGCAGTTAAACGAATACTACAGTACTGAAAGCTGGGCGAGTTGGTACAGCAGTAATATACCAGGTTCCGTTCAGCTGTGGCAGATCTTATGTCGGGCAAACTGGAAGGTGTGTAAACACACGGTTGAGGGAGCATGACTCGGCATTACGTAGTTCAGGACGAACCCATCTGGTGGATCACTGCAAGTCTTGTGGGTGCGTACCAATTTTTACAGACACAAAGATTCTGTCAACTCACAAGAGAAAAATTAACAGGGAGTTGATTGAAGCATTCCATATTAGAAACATGGGAAATAAATGTGTTGGCCAAGCTTCCGTCACCATGTCCGATAAAGAATTTGACTTTTTGAAAGGCACGTGCAACAATCCGTCTGCAGATGCGTGAACTCTTCAATTTTTTGTTGTTTTGTGGTTGTTATCATGACGTAGCGCTGAATAAGCTTTCTTTAGGTTATCTCGTTTGTTCCTGGATCCACCGATGGGGGGGGGGGGGGGGGGCGTGTGGGCTACGTGAAGATATAAGTACAGTTCGTTGTTCAAAATAAACCAGTTGTGAGTTTGTGTCCGTGTACGTGTTTGCGCAAAGAAGTCATGAATAAACGAATACTGTTTGACAGCAAGGTTTGTAGATTCAAGCTCGTTCTTATATATTTTCAAGTGCCTCGCATAGGTCTTTACACAAGTTTATACCGCTTGCGCCTCTTTATACTTCTGGAATTGCGAATTTGCCTAAAATTGGCTTCTGCGCACCGGTATCTCGCGTGATTTGGCAGTGCGCGATATGTATATGTAGTTCAAACGTCGAACGTTTATATGTTTATGCAGTGCGCGAGCTAAATCCGACCAACTTCCGGAATCTTCTGCGTTCGAATACCTGCCGCACATTCACTTGGGACTACGCAGTGTAAGATATACCTCACACCGTATACTTCAGGCCCCTTCCTCCACAAAGGCATTGATTTGGGCTAAAGGGAGTATTTTACATAACTAACTGATTGTCTGAAAAGCAGTTATTTGCAGAGATGATTTACAGGGAGGGTGGGAACGGTCCCCAAAAAAACTATGGGCTCCCTCTTACGGTAGCCCATTTGCGTTGGCTGTGGTCCCAGCCCACTTGACCAAGGCCCGTTGGGCCATCGGGTTAACAGCCGAGTAGGTCTGCCTCCCAGTCTTCCCGGGAAGGTTTGGGTAGGGTAGGATTGGGGTTTGTTGGCATGCCCGCACCACGTGGAAAGTGTTGCGAAAAATATGCTCACTTGCGGGCACTTCTCAGAACGAACGACATCGAGGTGTTTTATGACTGCCGGGTACAGTAGATCTTCCTTTACTAAGTGATTCTAAGAAAGGGAAAAGAAAAGTGAGCCCCATAATAGTCTGCACACTTTGGTAAGCCATCGTGAAGCCCTGACAGGGTTTAGAATGAACGCGAGCTGAGAACAGACGGCTCCGATTAACACCAACGCGTACTCGCGCGCAAGTGCAAGACCCTATACCGCTGAGAGCAACGGAGGTTGCGGTGGGCTCTGTTTGCTCGTCGGTGCGGCCGGCGTGGCAAACCTCGGGAGACAAATCGACCGACCGCCATTGGAGGTTCGTATAGACGCATTGAGAGAGGGCAAGAATGGCCGTTTGCGCGCAGCCTTCGGAGGGAGACGCGGCATTGTAGTATATATATATATATATATATATATATATATATATATATATATATATATATATATATATATATATATATATATATATATATATATATATATATATATATATATATATATATATATTAGTCACTGAGCCGTGTCGCCTTATGACAGACAGAAATTAGGTGCCTTTCTTCCTCAAGAACCACTGCCACCGCCATTACAGTGTACTGCACCTCCACTGACACACCCCACACGAACTGGAAGCAATGGGCGCGCGTCCTTCCGTTCCCGTTTCGAGAATGGAGAGGGTCAATATGCATAATCAATAAGCGGAGCGTAGCTCGCGGCCACGGCTCGCTGTCGAGTCGCGTTTCCTTCCTTCGCGGTCGCCTTACTGACGCCGCCGTGTCTGGCCGTGCGCCCCTAATTCAATAACGGTAATGGTATAGCTTACGGAACTCATCGTCTGTCAACGAGAGAGAAAGAGAGAGAGAGACGAAGCGGACGTTGTGTGTTCATTGATTGTACTCAGATAGCGCCTCTGCGATTAGCGGATGGTTATATCGACCAATAGTGCATGATTACCCACGTGCCCCGATGGTATTCATACGTCGGAAGGACCAGTTTTTGATATAGGTTACAGTCCGGGTATACTACGTATATGCAGCTTGACTTTGGGGCTCACTACAAACGAACAAACAATTGTCAAACGGACAGACGAACGAACTCGGATTCATTGAGCTTCTACATGTAGCTATAGACGCAGTGTCCCTGCAATCAAAAAGTCGGCGGCGCAGTGAAAAAAAAAAAGTGGTTTCACTTGCTGAAAATGATCTATCGACGTCGACGTGCCGTATATATTGTATAGTGTCCGTATATATTGTATAACGACGAGTTCAGCGCTTACAACGTCAATATAACGTCGCGCATATATATATATATATATATATATATATATATATATATATATATATATATATATATATATATATATATATATATATATATATATATATATATATATATATATATATATATATTGTTTCACCCGAACGAATGAAGTCCTTCCACGCTTTTTGTGGCGCCCGCTTAAAGTCGCCGTGACCGACGCCTCTCGGTTTACGCGTTATCGGCGTCGCACCGACTACGAATGATGGCACGCGCAGACAAAAGGATAGGGTGGAACTCGCCTGGGGAGCTTTGTGGAAAGCAGAATGGAGCCTGCATTCAGTGCCGTCTTGTACAAGTACTCCGTTTGCCCATGACTCGATTACCTATAAATTATCATTTCCTTTTAGGAGCGAAGCTCCTTAAGGCGTGGGCTGTGCGTCCCCTGTATGTAGCCACCTCTCGTTCAGTTCTTGCAGTGTTCACTAGATGGCGGTACTTGTAGCTGACGGCATTAAGTATTACGCTAGCCACCGCCCGATCTAAAGGGTACAGCCATATCCATCTGTCCGTCCGTCCGTCCGTCCGTCCGTCCGTCCATCCAAAAGATGCAAGATGTTATAAACTAGACGGCGGTACGTGTAGTTGATTATGAAAGATGCGAGGTGTTGTAAAATAGGAATGATGCCACATATGGCGCGTGTCATCGTTCGATATAGTGCGGCGACGTACGCTAGGGGGAGCGTTGCAATAAAATCGAGTGGGCAAAATGTACGGAGGATTCATGGTTTACCAGGTTTACCTCCGGAGCTTCGCCCACTCATCATCATTCACTTCGTGGATATGGCGGTACTTTTTTTCTTTATCGCGCTTTTTTGCATCGAGCTCGGTGACGCGAACGTTTTGTGCCGGCTGTTATGCAGCGGTGCCGTATTACTCTCTTTACTTGTTTGATTGTTGAGCTTGATGACGCGTGCCCGAGTGAAAAAAGTGAAAAAGTGTGTGTGTGTGTGTGTGTGTGTGTGTGTGTGTGTGTGTGTGTGTGTGTGTGTGTGTGTGTGTGTGTGTGTGTGTGTGTGTGTGTGTGTGTGTGGAGAGAGAGAGAGAACCGCCGTTGATAAGCGACTCAAGGCGATCTCCACCAGTTGCTTTGCTGTTCTTTTCCTGGCTGTGCTGTTAGAAACAGGAAATTGCCTTACAAGAGAGCACACATTAGATGCATCGTGAAAGAGCGAATGCGTCCCGATTCCTTCTTTGCCTAAATCTAGTTTCGAGACATATATTTCTTTAAAATACGCGTCTTATTTTCAATCTTGGTTTCCTGTTTGTCGCTCCGTATGTGTGTCTCTAAAGCGTCACGTTGTCCCTCGTGATACGCGTATCATATCTCGCATACGCTATTTGTGTTCGTGAAAAAAAAAAAACCGAGGCATCGTCATTGTTGAACGGCTCGAGACACGTGAACGAGGAGACGCCCTCGCAACGAGTTTTCTTTCCGCTCGTGCTTCTAGATGGTGAACCGCCCCTTCGTCGTAGATCGCGAATACGGGCCCATTATCCTCGGCGAAGTTATAGCTTGTTTTGTTGCTATAGCATCTTGCTGTCGCGCCGGAGGTTGCATTCCTCGATTGCGAATGGCATAAACGCTCGCGTATCTATGGAATCAAGTGCTCGTTTAAGATTGGCTAGCGCGTATCTATGGAATCAAGTGCTCGTTTAAGATTGGCTAGGTCGAAACTGAACCGAAGTTCTCCACTGCCTTTCTGATTCAAGCATGCAAGGCAGAAGTTGAGAAGATAGGGGCCTGAACAGATGAAAAACCCTTGGATAGGAGATGCTGCTGGAAACGACGTTCAACGACGTTCTTGGTCGGGCACGGAACTCCGAGGACTCTATTAGCCTTTGTTTTCGAAAAGTTTTGTCAAATTTACAAGTCGAGAAATTGATTTCCATTAAAGCCTATCGAAATGAACGTCGCGCGGCCCAGTTGTTCACCACTTCCTTGGTCGTTCATTTTTGTCGTTTTGTGTTATGTCACGTTGATGTTATGTCACGTTGATGTTATGTCACGTTGATGTTATGTCACGTTGATGTTATGGCACGTTGACGTTATGTCACGTTGATGTACAGTTGCGTAGGGAGAGTTTTTTGGAGGGGAGGGGGTCATTCCTTCGATCTGCTGTGGGGGCCGGGTAGGCACATGATTATTTCGCGCTATGTGCGCCATGGTAAAACAAATTTGGGAAAAGGCGGGGCACGGACCCGTGGTGTGCAGCCCCCTGGCTACATCGGCTGGCATGTGATATTCACTCATTCTCATAACTCATTCATTTTTTTTTTTACGTTGCAGCGCCAACCAAGAGCGAGGCAAGAGCGACTTCGTGTAGACCTTCAGGTGCGCGTTATGTAAAGCCAGGTGTGCAGTCACAAACAATGTCGCAACTCTTTACCTCGTATATAGCTCCCAACGTGCTCAGTCTCTGTGTATAGTGCCAGGGCTCTCTAATAATAGCAGCAGCGCGTGTTCCCTATGAGAAAACGGGCAAGGTGCGCCGCGACGGCCGCTCCGTAATAACACAGCGTGCTGCGCCGTCAGCAGTGCCTCGCTATCGCCGGCCGCGGCTTCGTGGCACGCGACATTCAGGAAGTCATTAAGCCTCCCCCTGCTCTATACGGCTGGGGCATGCGACGGCGGCGCGCGCGTTCTTAGCGCGCCCCTTTTTGCTTCCCCGACAACGCCACGCGAGAGGGTCCCAAACCGCTTCCGGTGCGACTTGATCTCCGCTCATCGCACAGCACTATAATGTGTCCGGTTAGCCCGCAGTCATTGTTATGTCGCGGAAATTACGTGTGCTGTCATCGTAGCTTGTAATGCGTGTGGACTTATGATGTTTTCCGTTTGTGGCGTGTCGTGGAAGGCTGCAGTGTGTGTGGGTGGGAGAGGGGGGGGGGGGTGTATTTCTTATACGACTTCACGCGTATTCCTTCCTTCGAGTGAACATGAAGCTTTTAAAAGAGAGGAGGATAGGTTGCCACTGTTGTCACTGTAGCGTGGTGGTTTCACAAAAGGAACTCGGACTCGCCCCTCTTTGGCGCCAGTCTGGGATCACGTATCTGCAGAAGCGCAATGCACTGCGAGTTTAGGCTCCGAAATAGAGTTAGCGTCTCTCTTTAAAAAGTTATGTTGTATATACCACGCACTTCATCCTCATCTGAACAGCAGTCAATCATCGTCGTTTTTCGGGTGTGTGCTTCTTTACATCCGTGGTGATTGTTCGCTCCCGAGAATATCCTGAGTACTCGTGGGTCATTGTACGCGGTTACAACCGAGTCTTCACACATGCAAGTGTCGTATACTTACCAAAAAAAAAAAGGAAAAGTCGAAGTGTTTTCTTTTAGACCGTAGCTCGCGCCCAGGGCTCTATAAAGTACATTATATTATACCGGGAACGTGCATAGGGGCGTAATAAGGGAACGAAAAGGTGACGATATAGGCGACGGGTGCTCTAGTTAGCCCCTGCGTTCTTTGAAAACCGTTCGTCCCTCTCCGTCTTGCGCGAGGTCGTTCCGCGGCGCGCTTATACACGCTCGTAAATTCTCGACGACGTTGGACGCGTAATTGGACGCTCCCTGTGTCCTCGCTTTATGTGGTCGTCCCCGCAACGGCCGTTTCTACGCCGCGGAACGTCAAGCGAGGAGATATGAGAGCTGAGCCTCAATTTCGTATGAACCTACGGCGGGGAGTGATGTAACACGTGTCGACATTGATGCAGTTTCTTTACTACAGGCGTCACCTCTCTGCAATGTTATAGCCTACCGAGAGTCACCGCTCTGTATCATGCATTGTTATAGCCTTCTTCGTCTTGCACACGTGGCACGCTTTTTCACGTTGGTATAATGAGATTTGCGGCTCCCAACTTGTGAGAGGTGGGGGGGGGGGGGGGGTGGTCATTGTTTTGTAACCATTCTTCGCTAGCCCTTTTTGAAAACTTTCGGTGAATGCCCTGGTCTTTTAGTATTCGCACTTGGGAAGTTGTGCGTGTCTTAAAACTGCTTTGTTTTTTTTTTTCTCGCGTTTTCTTTTTTATTTGATTTGCGCGGGGGACAAACTGGCGTTCTGTTCGCAGTGGTAGCACCACTTTGTTGCTGTGCGCGAGGTCGCGGATCGAATTTCTCGTCTGGGTGAACGCATTCTCATTGGTGCAGAGCGCCAGAATGCATCTGTTACGAATCTCCGCGCCAGCTGCTTTACGTTGTCCCACGTGGGACAGCTAATCAGTAACTTCCCGTAAGCTCTTCCCCGAGTCTGCCTGCCTACCTCGAAGTTTTAAGCATCTGGCTGTACTGCATGGTGCATCTTTTCAAGAAGGACTCCTTGGGAAATTCGTGAGTACGTTGTTAACTAATGAACAGACGGCGGTGTTTCTAGTTGGCGAGATCGGGAATTGAATTTTTTTTTCAGCTTAAGTCTAAATATATTTATACGCATCAACCCAAACCTTAAAAAAGTAAACAAAAAAGGTGAGAGATCAGCGGGAGAATGCAATCTATGTTTGTGAAGATTTGAAGTTCTAAATGCGTGTTTTAAAGAAAAAGAATGCGCATAATAAATGCGGTTGGCTACCCTGCACCAGTACAGCGTGTGCAGAGATAAAAAGAACATTCTTATAAACAGTAAAATACTTATTTACCAAAAAAAAAAACTATCATCGAATTCAGCTGCCTTATTGAAAAAGTTGTCAGACGGCGAAAGAATGTTTTTCAGTCTTCGCGGATGATTTCACTGTCTCTGCCACGCAGGACTGTTGTTTGATGGCTGGTTCTTTTGCTTAATACGAATATACTGCCCTCGCAGCGCGATTCCCAATAAAGTTTTTGCGTGGGTCCTGTAAAGCTGTCTTCACTGGCAGACATAGGAGCGCACGGCGAAGCCTGATTTTAGCGGGCGTCGCTTGTCGCATTGGCGTGAATGCTCGTTTTTCGCAAACGCAAACACGTCCTTGTTGGTTGAATTGTTGATGGAAATATTTTGTCTGGTGTATAGATCGGATGGGGAAGGAGGATGAGGAAGGGGGAGAGGGTGTTGAGGTGCGGGGCTTTTGCCGCTGGCAGACTTCGCGCTCCGCTTTTGTTTCCTCCGTTATGTTTATCTGTCACCATACCGAGGCAGATTATCGATTGGAGCACGTACCCCGCTTTATGGCGTTCGTAATAACTAAAGTGGGTTATTTCGAAATGTTATCTGAGCCGCGGAAACTAGTATAGATGGCCTCCCCGACGACTGCCGTCTCTGGTTGATGGCTTGTGCCCGCACATGCATCGCGGAAGACATTCGCTGGCCGCGTTCCAGAGAAACTTGCTCTTCGACTTTCAAGAGAGTACGAGGCACCGTCCGGCCTCCCAAAACTGTACCTCTGCACGTTTGGATTTCTTTTTTTCTTTTTCATTTTTTTTTTTGTGCCCGAAAGGGAAAAAGCGGCGCAGCCCGTCCTGGCGCCTCTCCTTATACGTCGGTACCGATTTCTGTCTGGCCGTCTGCGGCGCCGTCTACTTTTTCCTGCTGCTCCCTCTTTGTTCAACTCGGGGTTTTGTCTCCGCCCCCGCAAGACGCGTGGGTAGTAGGGCTCGCCCAGCGTCGGCCATCTTTTCCATTGAAGAGCGAGCACCGAGGGAAAG
The DNA here is from genome assembly GCF_043290135.1 of Rhipicephalus microplus. Classification (NCBI taxonomy): domain Eukaryota; kingdom Metazoa; phylum Arthropoda; class Arachnida; order Ixodida; family Ixodidae; genus Rhipicephalus; species Rhipicephalus microplus. Next base: position 206,182,215 of record NC_134700.1, read on the forward strand.
TGGTGTTGTTCTGAAAGAGAGAGAGGGAGACTGAATTGCCCGCCGCTGAAGAGGGGAGGTCAAAAGGGGGAGTGTAAGCGTCAGTCGATTCATTTGTTCCGGCCAAGCGCCCTTCTCAATGGGAGGACACGGATGAGGGCTGCTGTGGCGGCGACAGCTTGTCGCGTAGCGCACGCGCGAGGGAGAGGGTCTCTCGCCTCCGGGCGCGTAGCGTTGAGAGAGGAGGAGAGATGCGCGCACCGCGGCTCGCTTCGCGGACCGTCCTCTGCAAGGGCGCCGCAGCTGCTCGTGTACCGTATTCGCTGGGCCGCCCGAGGGCGAAAGTGATTGGCGCTGAGCCGTGCTTCCGTTACGAGTTGCAGAATAAATCGCCTATTTTCACTTTTGAGAAACAGAACCACCTGCAAGATCTGATGCGGTACGCGGAGAAATGAACGGGTACTTTTGGTGTGTGATCGCAGATTCACGCGCTCGTTGCAAGAAGCCCGAATGGGTTTAAGTTTTCGAATTATAGGTCTTACGTCGCAAAGCCACGACACGAATATAAGAGGCGCCGTAGTGGGAAAGCTCCGAAACGGAGGACACCTGGGTTTACCGGCAACGGTGGCAAAATGCTGCCATTGACGTGCGCCTCCATTCAAGTGTAACAACCGCTGCCCGGCTTCGTTGCCGCGACCTTCGAGTCAGCAGTTTTGTATGCCATGAATGGAATGAAAAAATTTTATTTGTATGCCATAAGGAGGGTTAAATTAATTCTGAGCTCAAAGTAATATCGCGGCGTGCCACAGTACCCCATCCATGCATAGGTGTGGGTCTTCATTAGCGAGCGCATCCAGAGAATTATATGAAGGACTAATATGACTAATACGAAATCCTTGAACCATGGCAGTGCTGTTGTTCGTGTTTTTTTTTCTTGTGCTCCGTCTTTTGCGCAGGTTTTTTTTTTTAGCTGTGTCGTACAAAC